>NC_137691.1:17195166-17260166 GCF_963989245.1 Nansenia antarctica
GGTATTCCATCAACATTGCTAAAGGAAAATCCAGGCTTATTTCGAGATTTGGCTAAATAGACATGGGTTTTTTTATGAATCTTGCGGGATTTCGCAAAATAAGCCTCGATTTTTTTCTAGCGATGTTGATGGAATACCCCCCAGATGGCACAAGGAAGGGGAACAAGACTGAAACAGATAAACAGAGCACACCTGACTGACCCGGGGATGGAGAGGAAGTTGTGATGTCTCACAGTAGACAGAGACATCTGTACTATAACACACTTCTCTAATCTGACACCTCCATTATAGATGTATAGCCATAAGAGTAAAGTGCTCTTACACTCTCTTTACGTGTAACACATACAGTACCAGTCAAAAGTTTGGACAAACTTTCCCATTCGGAAAGTGTGTCCAAACTTTTGACTGATACTGTATAATAAACGTAGAAACAATGCTTTCACTACGCTTTCATGTACACTCATGATGCATGTCTGTGTCGTCGTCGTTGTCCCCCCCCCCCCCCCATTCCTTCCACAGGAGGGAACAGTCTCTAGATAAGAATAATAAGAACCCAGCCTGTAACAAGCACCACAGCTCCAGGCAGACCGGTTCCCCCAACTCCATGGAGAAACTGATCAAGAAACGCAACGTCCCTCAGAAGCTGCCCTCGCACAGCAAGAGGTGAGCCGGGGGGAGGGAGGAGAGACTGGTCACATGGTCACCTCTCACTGGGTACATATCAGGGGAGGCTGGTGGAGGTAGACACACGCATGGTTGACACCATTCCTCATGCCGTTCCACGCGTTACAATGAGGCCGTGCGTCCGATTTCTACCTCCACCAGACCAGCCTCCCTGGTACATATTTATGTCGAACACTGTATGGTATGCACTGTATATATATATATATATATATATATATATAACATGGCGTGAGATAAGGCCTATTATATACATTTTGATGTATTAATTTATGATGTATTAGAATAGGGACAGACACAAAAACATTGACACGTTCCCCCACATCAATGTGATATTATGAAATGGTTAAACGGTATCCTGTTGAGTGAAATATTATATTTGTGTAACGATATAGAATAGATTTCATTTGCAACCGAGGAGATGAGGAGATGATTTACAGTACAGTCTTCTGCTTCTCTCATTCACCCCAGTCCTGGTTGTTGTTGTGTCCTCTAGGCCAGACCTGCTGAAGTCCGAGGTCATCCTGCCCAAGCTGGACTCCTCCATGACCCAGGTGACCATCCCCTCCTGCCCCAACAAGGGCTCCACGTCCCCGGGGAGGTCCCGCCGGGGGAAGCCCCGCTACCGCAAGGCCGGGAAGGGCAGCAGCGGAGACCTGGCCGGCCTGAAGGCCACCCTGTCAGCCACCCTGTCAGACACCTCCGCCCTGCTCAGCAACACCACCACCACCACCACCACCACCGCCACCGCCACCAGGGGGCAGCACCTGGACCCCAGCGCCGCTCTCCGGGGTCTGCAGCACGACCTGCTGCTGAAGAAGATGTCCTCCTCCAGCCCCGACCTCATCTCCACCACCCTGGAGGCGGAGGGTCGCCGCAAGGGCCAGAAGACCCCCGGCCTGGAGCGGGGGGGCAGCCAGAGCGCCTCGGCCGGCCTGGGAGGGGGGGGGCACAACACGGGGACGGAGGGGGAGGAGGAGGAGGAGGACGGCGAGGCGGACGACGCGGGGGTGGGGAACCACCGCGACCCGGCGGAGACCCCCCCGCGCAGCGACACGCCCAGCGAGGACGCGGCCTCCATTCCGTTCTCCAGTAGTCCCGATTCGCCGTGCGGGAGGGGGGGGGCGGCGGCGGGGAGGGGGCTGGTGTTGGGGTCGCCGCGTCAGGACGGGGAGGAGAAGGAGGAGAGCGTCGGGATCAGCCGATCCCCCAGGAGCCAGCGTCTCACGCCCGCCGCGTTGCTCTACAGGGCGGCTGTGACACGCAGTCAGGTGAGCACTGGGAGCCATGGCAACTGGCTGCTAGCATTGCTTGTTTGTTTTATTCCTCTCATTTGAATGTACAGTACCAGTCAACAGTTTGGACATACCTTCTCATTCAGTGGTGATAGATGAATACTGAAGACATCAAAACTATGAAAGAAGACATTATGGAATTATGTAGTAAACAAAAAAGTGTTAAACAAACCAGAATATGTTTTATGTTTTAGATTCTTCAAAGTAGCCACCGCTGGGCGGTGTTCACGGTTTCCTTTTCCACTGACACACACACATAAACACTCACACACACACACACACACACATCAAGCTGATTGAGAGAATGCCAAGAGTGTGCAAAGCTGTCATCAAAGCTAAAGGTGGCTACTTTGACGAATCAAAAGAAAAAAATATATATATATCAAATGTATTCTGGTTTGTTTGACACTTTCTTGTTTATTACATAATTCTACATCTACATGAACCCTCAGTCCACAACCAACCCCTACCCCCTGTGCAATTCTGAACATCCGAGAGGTTTGGACAGGTCAGGGTGTTTTTTATTAACAGATTAGAAGTTAATTTATTACAATACAATATACTGTATTCACTTTATTTATTTATTTTTCCTTTGAGCATTTTGATTTTAATTTCAACTCAATGCTATGGGTTCATCTTCCTGTCACTACTCACTGCTGTGCCCTGCTGTAACCCCTGCCCCTCTGTAACCTCTCCCTCTCTGTAACCCCTCCCTCTCTCTTTCAGAGGCGTGGCGTGTCGTCAGAGGAGGAGGAGGGGGAGGTGGACAGCGAGGTGGAGCTCCCACGAAGACGGTGAGCATCGTATTATCAAACACTATCAGCGTTTTAGCATCAGTGGACTTTGGTCTACCACTCAGCCTTTATTGAGAATGTGAATGTTGATAAATCGAGAATCAGACCATGACAACTTACTGTACAGTACATCAAATAAGTTATTTAATTTGCACACACAAAAAACAGCAGACCGACAGAACCTTGTGTGAAGCGTTTTGACAGTAATTGAGTAAAACAATCTTCAAAATGCACGCTAATAATACAACGGAAAGAAAAACACATCAAAACACAGAACAAAAAGACACGTGCCTCGTCCAATCTAATCACTTGCTCCCTTTATGACGTTGAACTCAGTGTGTGTCCGGCGCTCTCAGAGCGAATTTACGAACGCAGCCATAATGATATCCTTGCATAACAGGAGCGACTATAGATCTTTAACACTAAAACAGCCATGAGGGGTCATTTGACCTACTTGTGAGTAAAGAAAAACATTCTATATTTGCACTCGATCAAATTTCAGGACCCTCCTTTCATGACTTTTCCTAGATGTGCATTCTACCACCCAGTATCCTTACATTTTCGAAATCACATCAGGATAAGTTAGTATCTTTTGCAGTTTTTCTGTGTAGGAGGCAGGCTAATTTACAAGCGGCCAACTAGTGGTCGTTGTGTGTAAGTAGCAGCTTCCCATTGTAAAGACTATGGTCATTTGACCCCGAGGCGGCTCTTATAGGAGGTAAAAAAGGACGGCTGTTCTAGTGTTAACAGGAGTGTTTCTTCATATTTCCCCCCTCAGTCGTCCCGTCAGCATCACCAAGTGCCAGTCCCTGTCCACCTTCAGCTCTGAGAACCTGTCGGTGTCGGACGGGGAGGAGGGCAACACCAGCGACCACTCCCACAGCGGCACGCCAGACGTGGTCAGCACCAACACGGACGAGCGCCTGGACGACCGGAGCGACGACCTGCTGTCCCAGGGCTCCGAGATCCCCGCGGACACCGCCGAGCACGCCCAGGGCTCCGACGGCCTATCAGAGAAGGAGGCCGCGCTGCGACAGGTCAAGACCCAGCTCACCACCGAGCATCAGAACAACTACGAGGTAGGACCGGGTCAGAGAGACGAGAACTGATTCTGAGAACTAAGGAAACTTGACTTGGAAAAACTTGTTGTAGAAAGAATGATACCCCCCCCCTCCCCCTCCCAAGAAGTGTAAATAACCGATGTGAATGTTAACTTAACATAATAGTCACTGTGTAGCAGACCTGGGCAAAATATGTATTTTAAATGGTTAAGATATTAAATATTTTTAAAAAAACATGAGGTGTGCCTTGCAAATGTGACTATTCTACTGATCTCATTGTACCTGATAAGGGAAATCAAGCGCGCCTCCATTTGATATTTCAAATACTTCAAACTGTTTAAAATGTGCACATTTTAAACCTCCATTGCACATCTTTGTCCTGTCCCAGCTGTAGTCCACCTAATTCAGCCACTCAACTCATCACTGAGCCCTTCATTGCATGAATCAGCAGTGTTAGCGCAGGGCTAGAACAAAAATGTGCAATTGCGTAAGTTCCCAAGTAACTGTGTAGATATGAACAATAATTTGAATCAAAAATGATTGAAGCGGATGTGATGTACTGGCTCAATATTGTGAGCTGTGATCTAATTAGAGTTAATCTATCTTCTGTTGTTGTTGTTGTTGTTGTTGTTGTTGTTGTGGTGGTTGTTGTTTTTAACTCCAACAAACAGTAGGATGACTCATCTAATTTGACAGATAATTCAATGCCAAATTGGCAAAATGACAACTGTCCTTTCAACAGAATTCCTTTCATTAGCCAACGCAAAACACGGTTAACGGGCTTTAGAACACAGTTAGTACGTCAGCCAGTACGTCATGTCTGCTTCTGCTCCTTATAACATCGAAATGAATTCATCTTTGACATCCTGTATATTGTTTTGACACCATGTAGGTATATACAACCAATATATTCCTAGTGCTTTGCAACCTCTGCAACATCCCAACCAGCTTCAGCAAACTGGAAAGATTTCAGATTCAAGATTTAATATGCACACGCCAAGTCTGCAGGGGCTCGTCCCAGTAAAATCAGGGCAACCATTTTGAGTCTGTCACATGATGGACCCACTGCTTCCCTCTAACTCGGATGAACCCCTTCTCTCCCCACCCCCCAGGGTCTCTATGACGACTCAGACTGTGATAGTGCTGAGCTGGACCACTCAGGCAGTGCAGAGCCCAATCGACCCCCCAGCGGCAACTGGTGAGGAGAGGGGACCCCCAGCTCACACCTCCCCCCCTCCCCAGCCCCCAGACCTCGGCTGTCTGGGACTGGACAGGCCGCTGTACAGCAGATCCAGCCGCCCCCCCCCACCCACCCACCTCCCACCCAGTCCCCAATCCCCCCTCCCCTAGCCCCAGCCTTGCAAAAACCCTTCAACTCAACTCACCTCACTGACAGGGGCCCCCCCCCATCAAATCACCGTCAACTGAGACTTACTGTAAACACTACACCACCACCTCTCTCATGATGATTCCGTTATCATTGTTATTATCCTCTCCCTAACATTTTTTACTGTTGTTTTCATCACAAAATATGTGTCATAGTTCATCATCAGCGTATTGTCTCTTACCCAGACGTTAGAATGAAAACCGTTATGTATACCATTCCATTTTACCGTTGATCTCAAATTGCAACGTTTTTCGGAGTGACCCCTGTTGCTGCTTGCACTTATTATTACTGTACTGTTTCCTGTACGTTTCATTGATTTCTAGTGTTCATTACATTCGATATCTAATTTCTATGTATATATAGAAATATCACTTTCCTCACAACCATTATGCACTGAGTGTAATTCATCGTTACATCTACGAGGGAATTCAAGGCTTTGTTAGTATTAGAAATAACATTGATGTTTACATTTGTTCTTTTTAAGTTGTTTACATTTTATACCTTTTTTTTGCATCAGGGATTACGTTGTCATTTTATACAATCTGTATTTTAAGTTAACGTTCATGTAAATATCTGACCTCTTTACTCTTGAGTCTGTACACAAGGAACAAATTTGTAAAATGTGAGACTGTATAATTTAACGGTGCTGATGTTTTCAACTAGATGGCGCTATTGTATTGTACCAGACGTAGCCATAGATTGCTAATGTGGCTATGGGTACCATTTGTGAGGTCAGGGCATCAAAACACGTTGGAGAACAGTGGCTATGAATAAGCAATATTATGCTCAAAATCATTCCCCATCACTGAGCAAACTATAGCCTGTTTCATTCTGGGCAGTCTTGATTTTGTAGATGAAATATTTATTTGGTATTGCAGTGTTTTTTACTGTATTAAAAATGCAATACCATCTTAGCATTTTGGAACAAAACCTCACACCATGTACATTTGGAAGTGTACAGATCACAACAGCATGCTTGTTAGATAGTATGGGTATTGTATATTGGTCCCAAAAACAGTTGTCACATTCTAAGTGTGGCTCAGATCAAAGTGAAATCCCCACGACTCACAACAATGAACAATCCAATTGAAAGCGTGAGCAGAAATGTCTGGCAACTCCAGAATGAAGGTCCCTGGAAATGCAAAGTGGGATCCTTGGGACGATCCTACGCTTCGATGGTGAAGTCAGAGTAGGGTCCTCCCAAGCATCCCACTTAGCATCTACCATGACTGAACAACAGCCTCATAGCAGAGGCCCCTATATAGCCTGGGGAAAGTGCATCCGTTACGCAACGTTCAAATAGAAATGTATTGTGTAGAACATGAATGTGTCGAATGAATGTAGAAACAGAAACTGGCAGCTCTATACTCTACATTTCTTTCTGCAACGCGGTGAACGTTTTCATCTCACTGACTGAATACACCCCCTGCTCTTGACTGTCATCCAGTGTCTCAGCAGGGTCCATTTTATAAGCTAAGAAATGGCAGCTTCTGCGTTCCCTAATGTTTTCTAGATTCATTAGTGTTCCCTTTTAGAGGTCTCAATTTGCAAACGTTCACATCTCTGGATCTACTCTGTCCCCTCTGGCTTTAATTAAACAAATGGGTATTTTACTGGACATCATCAATCTAATCCAACAGAAGAAAATGTTGCCAATATAACAAGACTACTGCCCTCTAGTGACTGTAAAAAGAGACACGTATGTTTCTGGATATGCTGATTCAAAACAAACTCCTTTCAAAAGAATTGTTTGTTTTTATATTGCATTATGTATTGTATCTGTGTACAATAAATATATTTAAGAATCAAATTAAGACTAAATAAAAAAAATCTGTTAAAAATCTCTGAGTGGTGCGTCAATTCATTATTATGTTGTTACTAAATTGAGGTTACCTAGGAGGACGGAGCCAAAGGAGGGCCAGCCTATAGGTTACCATGACGATGATGAGGACTCCCTTGAAGACAAGTTCATGAACACAACCAGAAAAAAAAGTACTTCACAGGCAAATGTATAGTTTTGTAGCATTTCACATCTTTATTTCTGTATCTTTTTTAAACAATGTTGTGGCACCCAGGTCTACAGTCTTTCAAAAACGTGCACAAAAGGTTTTTTCCTGCAAATAATAAAAAATAAAATCTGACTCGAGCAAAGCAAAGAAAGAGCAGGACACTAGTGTTAACTCAACACCCTTTCCTTGTCTAGTTTCAGCTTAATGATTCATTTCTTCGTCTTATCATTTATAGACAGACCTGTCATTGTTCAGGAGTCAATCCCCTTTGGTAGTTAAAAAAAATATTTCCTCCATTTAAAACAAATATTCCAACTTTTTTTTTCTTTTTTTTTTAGTAGTATCAGTCTTTACAAAACAAGAGGATCGCCCTCTCTGCTTCCTAACCCTGGAGCCAATCCAGAACCCCAAAACCTCCCATCCCCAGCAAAAAGTCTGAACAAATTATCACATCAGGGGGCAAAAGGGAAGGTGGAAAAATGGGAATGACATGGAACATAAAAGTTAAGGTGACATGCGTACTACACAGTTTAAGTGAATCAAATGACGCAATAGCCTCTTCTAGTGTTAGGTTGGTCTGTCATACCCAAATATGAGCTACATATATCGTCCCCAAGGTGACAAACGTGTATCCCCCCCCCCCCCCCCCCTTGGACAAGCACTTAACTGACATTACGGGGTGTGTCATCAAATTAAGGGGAGATTGTAGATATTCAATGGATAACATGACTTGAGGATTTGGGGGAGGGAACGGGGTGTGTGGGGGGGGGGGGGTAAAACGCAGAAAAAAAACAGTCAATCTATTTTATTTTTTGAGACTTTTTATTTTTCCTTTTTTTTGCCTTTTCGTTTTTAAAGAAAAAATCTGACTGTACAGAACTAAACCTATGCCTATTCAGATTTTTCCACCTCTACTCTTTTGTGTGATGGTAAAGAAAGACAGGGAGAGAGAGTTTCCATCCAACAAAAAAAATAATCACTAATAAATCATTAAAACCTCCAACTGGACTCAAAAGGGATTTAAAAACCAAATTATGTTATTTTTTGAGTAAAAACCAAAAAAATAAATAAATGCAGATCAAAATTATGCGGTGGTGTGATTTTCTCCAAAAAAAAAGAAAAAAAGAAAAAAGGGTAATAATTAAGTGGTCAGTTCATTCCACTTTCAGAAGCCAATGGTAAAAGGTGTGTGTTTGTGTGTGTGTGTGTGTGTGGGTGGGGGGGGTTAGTGCGGATGCAGTGTTGTTGTTTCAGTTGGTCGCCAGTCCTGTAGCTTCAGAGGAGAGCCTGGAGAGACACACGTAGAGATCGGGGAGAGAATAAGCCATGCTGTGTTTCAATCATCAAGACAGGTACAAAGCAGCAAAAAAACAAACAGTTCAAATTCACGTCTTACAATTCAGATCATTATAACAAACAGAATACCCCCTCTTGTATTTTATGAATAGATCAGTGGATGTTCTTCCCCCTTGCTATATCGACCCTCCTCACTAAGTTATTCAGACGGTGGATGTTCTCCTGTTGTGACCGGCACTAATACACTGTAGTAATGCACTGTAGGGCATTAATCAGGGGCAGGTGAGCTAGGGGGATTTCGAATTCATTGTATGCATGTACAATGACACTCATTTCCTGAAATTGTACATGTCCAGCAACCCAATATGGCGATATAGATCGGTAGGAATTCCTGAGGGCAGGGTATCAAACTGAATGTGCCACCCAAAGAGACTGCGGAGGCGGTTACATCTAAGCATGTGTGTGTACGTACACCATATGTTCACAACAAGGAGGTCCTTGGAATTTAACAGTTTCTTAGCGATGGCTCTAACATTTTCCTAAAAATCAACTACAGAGCGTGTTATCTTAGAGAGGGCGTGATAGAGGGGCTACCTGAGCATACAAGCGAGAGGAAACCCAAAAGCTTTAGAGATAAATAAGTCAGTGGAGGGAGTGTCCACGCCGCTCAAAGAGATGCACAGGTTCCTTAGGAAGCTCATGGACCCAAGTCCATCTGGGGGGGGGGGGGGGGGGGGTTGGGGGGTGGCGGGAATAGACAAAACAAGCAGTGGACACCATATCTGGCCTTTTAGCATTTCAGGGTGAATTTGGGAGTTAAGCGTGTAACACAGCCAGGTAAGGTACACAAGCAGGTACAAGTACAGACACTAGAACGCCTTGTCCACTCTGTACTGGACTTTGTGTGTGTTTTCCCGATTACATTAGTAAGGGGAAAGCCTCCTCCTCTTGGACTTGGTGCCCAACTCAGAGGAGAGCTTGTGGGGCTCGGGGGGGGCAGAGGGGTTACTAGGGGTCGCCCCACCACCCACGACATGGAGGGCCAGGAGGGGGAGGGGCTTGAGACTGAGCAGACTGGTGACACAGGCGGGAGAGCTGGGGTGGAGGGAGTCAGAGGAAGAGGAGGAGGAGGAAGAGGAGGGGGGCCCGGGAGCCGACAAGGACAGAGAGATGGAGGCTGGGGGGGGCACCAAACAGGAGGAAGAGGAGGAGGAGGAGGAGGAGGAGGAAGCGGCAGGAGAGGAGGTGGTGGTAGTAGTGGAGGGTGGGCAGAGGCTCGTGCTGAGGGTCTGTTCAAGGTTGGAGGAAGCTTTAGAGGACTCTACGCTGTAGAAACAGAGAGACAAGGAAAAAGAAGAGGGACACACAGTCGGGATGGGTTACAGGGTAGGCTGGTGAGTATGGAGGGAGGGATGAAGGGAGGGAAGAAGGGGGGGTCAGGATGAAGGGGGTTGGGGGGACAACATTAGCACAACCTGACCAGGAAAGGTGAGAGTCTGACAGACGTGGACTCGGGGGAAACGACAGTAGCGGGTTTTGTCTCGGTGTTGTCTATTCGGAGGGTGGGTGGGGGAGATGAGGCGGGCCGAAACACGCAGAGATCCGGGTTTGTTTGTTTTTCCTTCACCATGACGATGCGGTGTGAGGCGGACAGGTTGAAGGACACCGGGTGGGTTTGTGAGGGGACCACCAGGTCAGGTCTGTGTGTGGGTACAGGTGTGGGACACCAGGTGTGTTTGTGAGGGGACACCAGGTGTGTGTGTGTGTGTGTGTGTATATATATATATATGTGTGTGTGTGTGTGTGAGAGGGTACAGGTGTGTCTCACCTGGCATTGATGAGGTACTCTGCCAGGCTGATGCTGGCAGGTGAACCAGTGATGGTGACCTGGCGTTCGGCCACGCCATCCACGGGGTTGGCGATCTTGATCTGGGCGCCGGACATCTGCCGGATCTCATTGATCTTGGATCCCTGACGGCCAATGATGCACCCAATCAACTAGGTGAGGAGAGATGGGGAGGGGGGAAAGAGCAGGAGGAGAAATTACAAACCAATTAGCATGACGCTAATAGGCTTTGACAGTGCGTCTGAACAAGCATGTCGATGTTCAGAGCTAGCAGGAATGTGAATTTGATCGACTGCCCGGTTCTGGAGGGAATCGTGAACGGAACCCGGACAGAGAAAGGACTGTGAAGGGAAAAGCCACTCACATCGTTTGGAATATTCATCTCATGGGAACTAGTTTGGGCAGAGGCATCCATCCCTGGTAGAAGGAAACACAGCAAAACAACTCAAACATGTGCCACTTCTCATTAAGCCTAGAAAAGAACAATAATGAACTAAAAAAGGTGGGGGGGGGGGACAAAATAAGAAAATCATTCAGTCAGTCAAGAAATGTGTAATCAGGACACTAAGATTATTTCTGATTCGAGGTCAACTGAAATCCACTGAGAGCCTCTAGTCTAGCGGTGCCGAACCGTCGTGATCCTCTCGCCGCTAACGACCAAATGTTTTATTTTGTGATCGACCAAGATCCTTATCGATCAATTATCGATCGTCGATGCCCACCCCTACTGGAAAGGCGCTATATCAGCGAATAGTGGTTTAGATCAATAAGTAGTGGTCTGTGGTCTATGGCCCGTAGCACGAAATCAGTTGTCAGGTCAGGCATTTGCGAAATTACGATTCTTTCTGATTTGCAGCGATGGAGGGGGAGGTGAACGGAGAGCCCAAGTGAGAGGTCAGAGAGACCCTGGTGTGTGGGGCATGGGTCAGAGAGACCCCGGCGTGTGGGGCATGGGTCAGAGTGACCCCGGCGTGCGGAGCTTGGCACCCACCAGTGAAGCCCTGGTTGCTGGGCGCCAGAGGGAAGGGGCTCTGCTGCATAGCCAGCTGGTGGAGCTTGGTGAGCTGTGGAGAGATAGAGGCAGAGGAAGACTGTGAGAGAGAGAGAGGGGGCAGGGAGAGAAATGGGGTGGGGGGGGGGGGGAAAGAAAGACGGGACAAGCATGGTCAGTCAGGACAGATTTAACATCACAGCATCAGCACAAAACAGGCAGTCACGGCAGTCACCCCCGCCCCCCCCGCCACCCACCATCTCTCAACCAGTTATCCTTATTCTCAAACTCCAAAATGGATTGTGTTTTTTTTGTCAGAGAACAATCTTATACATTGTCTATTCAGTACCGATTCTGCTTTGACATTCTTCATCAGTTCGGGATGAATCCATTGGAAAAGATGGGTGGTAGACTTCTGCCTCACAGAAATGAGAATATGTGTGGGGGTTTTCAGAATGACGCGGATCTCCTACAGTCAAAACCATTTGCTCAAACCTCAAACTTAACTACCGCACAGTTTTATCACTGACTTTAAACTCAGACAGAAGAGTAACACAGGGTGTACGGGTCACAACAAAGAATGTCTTGACATTCATATTTATGGAAAAAACTAAACATGGATATACACTACTACGTTAAGTGAAATGACAGAGCGATAGGAACAAGAGACAAAAAAGAAACACAGGATGTTAGTGGAGGGACAAAAACTGTGCAAAAGGTTAGAGTGGAACCGGATGACTTATAGATGACGACAGAGACTTTCTTATTCAGAAACGTGGCGTGGCGTCACTACAGAAACTGTTAACACACAACACATTATTACACAAGGTCAAATGAAGGAGAGTGGTAGAGCGTCAGTGAAGAGAAAGAGAGAGAAAGAGGGAGAGAGAGGGATGGTTACAACATGGAGGGGTGGAGAGTCTGGACAAACACCTAAATCCATTTGCTAATTGCCCTAAAGTATAGTCTACATCTGCTTCACAACCTTGCGGGCCAGGGGGGAGGACGAATTTCAGTTCACAAAGCCACCGCAAAGCATCCATTTCACAGCGTTCTGGACCGGTATCAACAGCCCTTTAGTTTGCAGATCATCCGTTGGCAGAACACAGACGGAAAGATGAACCAGTTTTTATTAACACTCGAGGCTAGGTCCGGATTGGAACCCCCTGGCCTTCGGTCTACCCTTCCCCTGTGTGTGTGTGTGTGTGTGTGTGTGTGTGAGAGAGAGAGAGAGAGAGAGGGGGGGAGGGAGGGACTGGCGTCACAGGGGAGCGGCCGATGGAGATGAAAACTACTGCACTTACATCTGGCTGCGGGATCGCGTGCTGTCCTTGAACGGCGTACGCCTGAAACGAGAACAGAGCATTCATGTTCATTCATGGGCGTCCTGCCGACATGTTTTCCCTCAGCGGCTGGCGCTCACAAGAGTGGCTTTCGTTGCCTGACACACTTCCTGAGCTAGCACCTTTTGAGACCCAATAACAATCTAAGGCGTTCACTACACTTAGGTGAGGCAACGAAAACATTTTTATAAAAAAAAAATAAACACACAAAGTCTTGTCCAAAGTCTCCACATCATCAGGGAAGAGAAACTGTATAGACATTGAAAAAAGTGACTGAAAACACAGAAAACAAGAGTGGGGAGTTAATAATAATAATAAAAAATGTCAATCGTCTAAGAGCCTTGCAGTGGCCAGCAGAGCAGCAGCTGAGCTGAACTCTTGTCTTTAGGGATTCAACTCATTCTCCACACTGTAACAATGGAGGGTGGAGAGACGCAGCCTACTTCTGTGATTGGAGGTCTAGAAGTCAGTAACATGAAACCAAGGAGGCTGAAAAAATCATACTGAGACGCAAAGATTTAATTAGAAACCGCCTCTAAGGCAAATGTTATCCATCAAGTCATAATGGTTTTTCTATTTTATTTTTTAATAAATCAGGCAATTGTTGAAATCTCTTTAAATTATTATTATTATTTATTAAAGACAAGAGAACAAGCCCAAATAACTGCCAAACTAATCCATAACAGATTCTCTAGCTCTCAGAAGCTTCCTGTGCTCCTCCCAGCCCTGGTAAATACCTGTCCTCCGGCGAAGATGACAGGAGATCCTGATGGCTTGGGCCTGTAGGGTATGGTCACTCCCTTAGGGGGAGACTGCAGAGAAGGGGCATTTCAATCAATCAATCAACAGCTGTGTTTGTTTTTCAAACAGTATGATAAGCAACAGATCAGACATATTTGTAAAAAAATAAAAATAAACAGTTACATGGGTTATTTCATCCAGAGACTTATTAAATATAAAGGCCAGATGTCTCTACTTCCAGTCATCTTAAACAGATTTGGGGTCTGGGAATATATCATTGTATTGGTTAAAAAAATACTGTTGTATGGGTAAGAGCAACAAAGCCACTATGCCCCATCACTGAATCATTGCATTAAAAAATGAAACCTAAAACACAAATTCTACTTTACCTCAAGCATAACCACACAGATCTGCTTCACACACTCAATGATGGACTGGGGAGTGCCAGCAATGGTGATGGCGCGTTCTGTGGAGTTAGGAAGCATGTCCCCTGCCACTTGTACCTGAGCACCTGTTGACTAGAACACAGGGAGGGAAAGGCCTGATCACCGACGTTGAACTACAGAAGGATTGTGATATGGTTGTGTGTCGTCACAGCTTCCTACTGTACCTCTCGGATCTCTTTGATCTTGCAGCCACCTTTCCCAATAAGGGAGCCACACTGGCTGGCAGGCACCACGATGCGTAGGGTCACAGGGGGCTTACTAGTCGCTGTGCTGTTCGTCATGGAGCTGCTTATGTCCTGCGGAGGGGGGGGGGGGGTTATTAAAAAACGTTCTTCACACTTGAGTGAGATGATGAATGGACAGTAGGGGTGGGCATCGACGATCGATAAGGATCTTGGTCGATCACAAAATAAAACATTTGGTCGATCACAAAAAAAACAAATCGACCAAATGTTTTATTTTGTGATCGACCAAGATCCTTATCGATCAATTATCGATCGTCGATGCCCACCCCTAATGGACAGCGTAGTCAGCCAGATCATAAATTACCTCTTCCAGCTTTTCGATGATCATGGAGAATGCTTTGAAGATGGCGGTGGTCGGGCCAGCCAGGGTGATGATCCTCTCAGGACAGTTTCCCTCAGAGATGTTGATGCGAGCCCCGCTCTGAAAAGGAAGGGAGAGATCGACGTCAGATCAAACCGAATCTGTAATCCTGGATATTCCTCTGTTCCAATGACAACAAACCAGCGTGGCTGTCGTCAACACGGATCAGAAATACGAGACATGAAAGGGGGGGGAGAAAAAACTCACCTCTTCTCTCATCTTCTTCACAGATTCACCTTTCTATAGGGGAAGACCGTTGGAAAGAGCTCAAATTAGTACACTTAGTAACCGGAATAAGTACATTCTTCAAGAGGCAGCAAAAGAATAATAGTTGGAATTATGCCCAAAATAACAAACCTTGCCGATGATGCTTCCGACTTCCTGAAAGAGAAAAAAAAAACAGGTGCATTTAGAAACGAGGTAGAAGAACCTGAACCTATCAAGGCACGGTAGCCACCCACCGGCCATTAGATGACATCCACAGCCTAATGTACAAACATACGTGCTTCTTCACATAATCATTCCCTCCATAATTCTCCATCCATTCCCAGGGTTCCGTTCTAGGAACGCCCATTCGGGCATTTGATTGAGAGAAAAAAAAGGGACGTCACCTACCTTGCCATGCATGAGCAATCTAATTGTCAGAGTGACATTAAGCCCTCCTTCAATCACACCGGAGTCCATGTCGTCCAGCTTGGCGGTTGGGTGGGTCACTGTTTTTACAAACTTGGGGTCTTTGGTCACAGAGATGGATCAGAGATGGATCTGGAAAACACCACAGAGACAGAGGAGCATGATGAGGACAGACAGAGCTATTGCATAAACCAGAGATTAAGCTGGATTGTAATAATAATAATAAACAAAAAGAATGCATGTGCACACAGATGACTAGGTTGAATAACACACAGGCCTTACAGACCTCAGGACACACGCCAGGAAGGGTAGCATAGCATGTATAAGTAGACTCAGATAGACTAGATCTTAAATGATTTTCATGGATGCTCAGGAAATCAGTCCCATTCATTACACGGTTGCTCGCGCTATGATCGCAACAAACTCAACGTAGCCTAAACGAGGCATTCTGATAGGGTTGTTGCTTGGAAAGTAACCCATCTTAGATTACTAGTACCGTTTAATTAAGCTGGGGGTATTAGGACATGATCGTAATTCGTAGTTCGCGTGTGCATCTGTTCGCCAGTGGCACAAAAGCTGATTGATTAAATGATCTAAACTAGCTAAGCTAACCAGCTGGGGTCGGGAGATGCATCAACGTGCGTGTGGCCTAACTAGCTAAGCTAGCTGATCTTGACTAGAATAAAACCCCAACTACCTTCCTTGACTCTGAAATGCATCAGCATCGAATCCGATATCCAGTCAATTATGGAGTAAAAACTTGGCGTTTTTTTTAATAGCTTGAACCGGCCGGCGCTAGCTGTTAGCTTAGCACACGCTGTTGTTTGTTCCAGTTCTGTTAGCTGTTAGCTTAGCATGCATGTTAGCTTAGCACAAGCAGCCGCTAGGTGGCTCTGACTCAATGACTGGGGGAGCAGCGTGTGTACATGGTGGACTGGCTATGAATGACTGTTCACTTGGCGTTCACATTCACACTAAGCTAGCAACGAACCAACAATGAATATATGTTCATTTTCCACGTCCAAATGAGCCCAACATTAATTATGTTTTATGAGAATAGCGAACAGAGTAGTTATGGGGGAGATTGGGAGCGTGTGTCTCTGCGTGCTCCCGCGGCCTGGCAATCTCACGTGAAGCCTGACTGTTGGCCGCGTTCGTAAACTCGCTCTAGAAAACCCGACCGGCACTCGCGTAACGCCTCTCGTCCAATCAAATGACTTGGTTTCTTGGTGACGTTGAAGCCAGTGTGCGCTGCGGCGCTCTGAGAGCGAGTTTACGAACGCACCCAACAAGCTAACCGCTAACTAGCTAGCTCGCCTTGATGCGACGCGCGTTTCTTCGCATTTCATCACACAAAGTAAAGATCTCAGAGATGTTCTTACCTGGTCCTGGGCTGAGATGTGTCCGGGGGGAGGGTGGGGGTCTTAGGGTAGAAGGGGAGAGGTTCGGGAGGGTAGACACCCGGGGGAGAGTTTTGAGAGGATTCGGGGGAAGAGGGAAGAGTGATAGTGCGCTGTGAGATCCGTGGCTCCGCTCCTTTACACAAAGACAACAAGACTGGAACCTCTGAACTTTCCCCTTTCACCGGGGCCAGCCCTCCCCCACACCCCGTGTTCCCCCGCCCCTGGGACGGAACTGCGCAGAAAGTTTCAAATGATAGGAAATCACATTCTCCATCTCGTTCGGATAATATTATAACTAATATATAATATATACTAATATACTAATATAATATAACTGATTCTCTGATCCAGTTGCATAATAACACAGAACCGGTTTCACAGACAAGGCATAAATCTACTCCTGGACTAAATCACACTTTCAATGTAAAATCTCCAAAAAAAAAAAAAAAGTTTCAAATGATAGGAAATCATTCTGCATCTCGTTCGAATAATATTATAACTCATATAATATAACTGATTCTCCGATCCAGTTGCATAATAACATAGGGCAGGTTTCACAGACAAGGCTTGAGCCTAATCCTAGACTAAAAAGCATCTTCAATTGAGATTTGACATTGGAAGTGTGATTTAGCCAAGGACTAGGTTTAATCATTGTTTGTGAAACTGGCCCATAATGTTGCAAAACAACTTTGTTTAAGCTGATACATTGTATGATATCACGTTTTTTCCCCCTGCTAGGACAAATAGGTTGGTTCGGCCTGAAATCTGGTCAAATTAGATAATGCAATGTGAATGTATATATATATATATATATATATATATATATATATATATATATATATATATATATACAGCACTATCCATGCACTGTCTGTCCTGTGTTGTCCTGTTTTTGCATTTGTATTTGTACTTGTTTTGTTCATGTATATGTGAAAAAAGCATAAATGCACCTACTGTAATGCCAAAACAAATTCCTATATGTGTCAAGCATAATGGCAATAAACGTTATCTGAATCTGAAATAATAAGTTATACTACATTCATAAATATATTGCGGACAAAAAAAGGAAAAAACCCAACACAAGTCAAATGTATTTGTACAAAATGTATTTATTTGGCTTGGTTTTCTGGTAACATAGCATGACTTTCATACTGTTAGTATTAGCAATATAATAACAATTCATACTATATTACACAAAGTTGAATTTGTCTGTTTTATTTATGTTCACAAAGATATGTATAGCATATGGGATATACATTAATACAAATTACTATAACTCCCTTTTTTATATTTTATATTATTATTATATTATATTGTATTTGTTGTAAGTAATGTAATGAATTATGTACAATAAACACAGGACTACTTTACATTCTTTATTGAATACCAATACATACTGTATTGCCTTTGCTACAATGTTAAACGTAGTTATTTATTTATTTTAAATATTTTTTACATTTTAAATAGCTCCACATCCACATGTACTGTACGTTGATCTCTTTCATTGTCATTTTGGATCAGTGGCATCAGTCACTGCTGCTGCTGCTGCTGCTACTACTGCTGCTTGAGGACTGTGGGGATAAAGAAGAAAGAAAATAGAAAAGAAAATCAAGAGTTATTCAACAGAACTCGTCATATCATTCTATAGGCCTACAGCAAGAATGCCAAGAATGCTGCACGCATTAATACAGCAAGAGCCATGACCACGAGTACACAGCATGAGTCATGACCACCACCCATTCAAAGTCCACCAAGCCTCCCTTTGTGTGACACTCACCTTATGGCCGTGGTGCTTATGGGCCTTATGCCCCTTCTTCGCCTTCTTCACCTTCTTCACCTTCTTGTGCGCCTTATGCCCAGCGACCCCCATCCCATATCCCGCAACCCCCCCAGCAATCCCCCCCGCCATGGGGTAAACGCCTCCTGGGGGAGGGTAGGGGCCGAGGTGGACGCCACCAGGGGGGACCTGGGGACAGACCCCTGGATAGCCAGGTGCACCACCTGGGCCTGCAGGGTAAGGGTGCTGTCCCGGGGCTCCGTATGGCATGCTCCCTGGTGGCATGGTCCCTGGTGGCATGGCTGGATTCATACCAGGGGCTCCGAATGGCATGGTCCCTGGTGGCATGCCTGGATTCATACCAGGGGCTCCGAATGGCATGGTCCCTGGTGGCATGGCTGGGTTCATACCAGGGGCGTGCACAGGGTTCTGACCGGGGGCGTACATGGGATTCTGACCGGGGGCGTATGCTGGATTTTGACCAGGGGGGAATGCAGGGTTATGTGGAGGGAGGAAGGCAGGGTTGGGGTGGCCTGGTGGATGAGGAGGACCTGGAAATGATGTCATAATTACAACATTGCATAATAGAAAAGGCTATAGCAGCTAATTTAAGTTAGGTAAGACCTTGTAGGCCACTAGATCACAGACTAATGGTGTTGGTCAGGTAGCCTACCTTGGTTGGGCCACATCATATATTGTTCTTTCAGTCAGATGAAGTAAGAATGGAAGCTGATCTCTGACAATGTCCTGGAAAACACAATTATAAGTGAAAGGAATAATGCAATGAAGTCAAATGAAATGTTGCTGTCTTATTCCATGTACATTGACACAGGAAATAGCAATGTCATGATGTAGATTATTTGCATATCCAATTCCCACCGTCCTCAGATATAAACAACAAATTACGTGTTAGGTGTTCCTCTTTTTAACAAATTCACATTGAACTATGTTAAGCAGAGGTTAACTTCATCTTCTGATCACACGAACATTTAGAATTAGCCTCAGGGAAAAAAACAAGTATATTGTCATTTATATTATGAGTTATTATTTGCGTTATAGCACTAAAATCCCAGATATTCACGCTTGGGCAAATCCAATAGCCAATGAACCGTTTCACTACGTACCTGCGTTTAGATTCCTGGATTCGATCAAATAGAAGTTTCTGTGGAATTCAAGACTTTTTTTCTCTTCCGGATTGGGCTGCGTAAGGAGACGCCCACGCCCGTCTATTGTATGTACGCTCAGAGAGGGGCGGCTGGGAGGGAGAGCGTCTAATGATCGCAGCTGGCCACATGTCGAGGTGTCCCTGGGCAAGACACTGAACACCAAATTGCTCCCAATGAGCGGGCTTAGAATTCTAAGGTTCTATCTCCGTTTAGGGCAGTTCAGAGATATTGAGCGTCAAAGTTTTTACATTCCATTATGTTTTGTGAGATGGAACCTTTCTATTTTATGAATTACTAACTCAAAAATGTCAACATTTTAAAAAATAACACCACACAGGCATTAATAAACACCTAATGGATCAGATTATGTAAAAAACACAATTTTGACAAAAATGTAGATATGTTGCGTCTAATGATCGCAGCTGGCCACATGTCGAGGTGTCCTTGGGCAAGACACCGAACCCCAAATTGCTCCCAATGAGCGGGCAGGCGCCTTGCATGGTACCTTGCTGCCATTGGTGTGTAAATGTGTGTGTGAATGGGTGAATGAGAGGCCATTGTAAAGCGCTTTGGAATAAGGCACTATAGAAGTCAGTCCATTTACCATTTAATGACAACTATTGGTGCGCTCCTACTGTAAGAGAAAAGTAAGCAACTTGTTCTGTGGTATCCCAAAATGGAAAATGCCGCATGCATTAAAGTCTTACTTGCACAATTGGAGCTCGTATCTTATATGCGATCGGCACACATCTACGTCACGCGTAAAATGCGTTGCAAGGTGTTCTGATGATCATACAAACATAATATGACACAGACTCTTATGCAAATCATATTAAGAAAAAGGGCATACACAAGGACAAAGACAGAGACTTTAAAAAAACATTTAAAAAAAACTATTTATTCTAAAGAAAAGACATGGTTTAACTTTCAATAACAATACAGATATCATGTAGAGAGTGCTAGCCCACTTAACATAATATTATTTGTTGCTAACATTAAAAAATGTTTAACAACCAGCATAGGACTGTGAACCAATTGTGTATGAGATGTCAATAAAATAGCAACTGCATGACATGCAACCGCATGACCTTGTTATAGTATCAACAGGAAGCGGTATTTTCTAGGCATTGTTGACAGTTAATCTAATCCTACTGTGCTAATGACAAAAGCAGTCTAGAGGATGTATAACAAAATGACATCCTTACCTTAAACCCTTACTCCACCCTTAACCCTTACCCTTAACTAACCAATACCTTAATCTTAACCCTTACCGTAACCTCAACAACTTCAATTGGGTGATGTTTACATTTGAACTATTTAGCAGTCCAAAGCGACTTACAAGAGAATACAGGTTAGTCTCACTCAAGGGCACACTAGTGGTGGTGTTGCCCAAGTGGGATTTGAACTCATGACCATCTGATTCTCACCCGTCCAACTCACTATCCACTAGGCCACCACTACCACCACTGATGTCAGAGTGGGGTCGTTCCAAGCATCTCATTTAGGCATTTACCGCAAAAGGGCTCATATAGAACAACAGCGGGGGAGGGAGAGTAATCTGTTCACCGCAGACTGGGCTGTGAGACGAGCATCAGAGTCGTGGTCCCAACAGTCCGACAGAATCTCTTCCAGTGCAAACCACTAAAACAGATACAGTATTAGTACCTTAATCAGGACAAAATCACATGCTGTAAATGATTCAAATAAAATTATTGATTACTCCCACTATCTATATACTGTACTATACCGATCGATCAGTTCCCATCATATGTACATCGTATGTATGGCGGGAACCGACTATTTTTGCTTATAGTGTCGTTTATTACATTGTCTGATCTGTTCTTGTTATTTTCTGTTTCTCTGTAAAGCGACCTTGGGTCCCGTAAAAGGTTATTATTACGTTATTATTATTATTATTATTATTATTATTATTATTATTGTTGTTGTTGTTTTTTATTATATTGCTGTCTGTGTCTTTATATCCTTTGCACCAACCACACCAACTAAATTTCCTGTATGTGCGAATATACTTTCTGATTCTGATTCTGAAGTACCTGGACAAACCGTTCCCACTGCTCTGGCACCACGGGCCGCTGCCTCCTCTCTGACACCAACAGGATCAGCTGCTCCAGAGACGGATTAGAGCCCAGCTCCTCTTCATACGGCAGGCTGTGTTCTGGCACAGGGCCACCTGAGGAGGGATGGAGAAACGACGTGTGTGTGTGTGTTTGTGTTTGTGTTTGTGTGTGTGTGCTGCAATGACTAAAAGAAAGGCCAAACAGGTTGCCAAATGTTGCTCTGTCTCGGCTATTATTGGCAGCTTGGCCGTGTGGAGAAGGAGGTGTTATGTGTACCCTTGAGTGTTCAGTGCTGCTTAGCCCCGAAATATTTGATTCCCTGTTTGTGTAATATGATTTGTGGAACCAAATAAAGAATTCAAATGTGTGTGTGTGTGTGTGTGTGCATGTCAGTGCTGATGCATATTGCTGTCAATGCTTCTGATGAGCCATTGATCATTATGAATACAGAATGCCAAGACGATGTACTAATAACTATACTATACTATGCGTATTTCTATGTGCTATAAACAAATAATCTTATACTTTTGAGTAAAAGGACAAACTTTGAATCGCTTCAATTGGCTGTGATGCAGAGCATGATTTCATAAAACCATGATAATGCCAGCCATCAGACCGGTCATACTGTATATCAAAGACATCTCTTCCTCCTCAGATATAAGGCCAAGAAGAGACAGCAGAACACAGCTAGAGACCAGGATACTGCCTGAGGGAAGCATAAGGTATTCAACTAAAACACCTTTGCCAAAAATTGGCCCAAAGCCAATGGCATTTGGGTTGCAAATATTGGCGTTATGCCCTCCCCCCACCCCCAACCTACTTCCTAGCAAAGACTTTTTGTAGCATCCTGTCAGGTTGCTATTGTCTGATGAGTGATAGCACACACATTTAGCCCATAACTACTATCTTACGCAGACACGCCTCTCCTAGAAGTGGCCAGGCTGGATATTTTTTTACCTGCAAACAGGTCGGAGCAGCACATCCAGAGCTCCCAGAGCAGCAGGCCCAGCGCGTACACGTCCCCCTGCAGGAGGCACCAGCCGCTGCTAAGGTTCACACAGCCCTCCAGGATCTCAGGAGACATGTAGCGCAACGTCCCCACCTGAACACTGCCCTGCGAATGAAGAAGAAGGGCATTTTTAAGAAATCAAATACAGGTTATTTGTTGGTTTGTAAGGGTTAGATTGAAAGATTGAGAGTTCAAAGATTAGATTAGATTACCGTAGATTAGATTAGATTAGATTAGATTAGATTAGCGGCTCCACTGTACCCGTTGCTAGGCAGACGTGTTCGGAAATAGTATTTCTTACTCCCCTTAAACCTTGAGATGTGAGGCGTGAGGTTTGTTTGCACCTTTGGTACTACGGTATTATCTTTTCAGATTATATCAGATTATATCATATCAGATCAATTGCCAGTGGCCAAGATAAAGCAGGAAACACCTCAAGTTATTTGAAAACAAACGGAATACTGTTTCAACCCAGGTTTGCTGCCAGGGTTACAGGCTCACCAGCATGGCGCTCTGGTATCGCTGCCAGGCCTGGCGACCGGGGCGCAGGATGGTGGAACAGCCAAAGTCACACAGGGCACAGGTACCATCTGCCCGCACCAGCACGTTACTGCTGCTCATGTCTCTGTGAGCCACTGCCGGTTTGTGTAGACCTATGATGCGCACAAACGCAAGCACACACACACACACACACACGCACACACACACACACACACACGGTCATGGACACGCACACACACACACACACGGTCATGGACACACACACACGTGACACAGACACACACACACACGCACACACACGTGACACAGACACACACACACACACACACACACACACACACACGTGACACAGACACACACAAACACGTCACACAAACTGCATTCACAAACATATGACACAGTGTTGGTCAGTATTATTGCACATACATACCATGTCTGTAGTAGTCAGAGTGGAGGTAAGCTAATCCCTGACAGAGAGACTGGGCCAGTTTCAAGGATGTCAACCAGTCACTGGTGTTCTTGGACAGGAAGGAATCCAGGGAGCCCTGAAGTCAGAAGTCGTCGTCATCTTCTAATAAATCAATCTTTTTTAATATCAATTGGATTTAAATTAAAAAACACATATCTACGCACCAGAGGAGGGGGCAGAATTCGGAGGATGGGTATATAGTAATGCATGGAATGGAATAAGGAATGGTAATTGATACCATTCCTCATTCCGTTCCATACTTTACAATGAGCCCGTTCCACGTTTTACATACTGCCGCCAGCCTCCCCTGCTGTGCTTACAGATCAGCATGTCCAGGACTACTCACACACGAGGCCAGCTCTAGGACCAGCGCCCGATCTCCACCCTCCAATATTCTCCCAGCGCCCAGGAACTGCACGATCCCAGAATGCACCATGAGCGGCAGTTCAAACACCTCCTTCTCTGCTGTGAACTCATGCCTATTCCCTGCAGGGAAAACCTTCACTGCCACTGTGCAGCCCTGATGCCTCCCCCGCCACACTGATGCAAAATGACCTTGAGCTACCACCTGAAATGTACATCGAAAAAAGGCTTGTTCTGAAGGCACATGAAAAGTAACATGTTGTGTTAAATGCCAAAGGGGTATTAAGGGGTAAAAAGGGTTATAAGATTCTGGGCCCCAATTTGATTGAGCAAATAGTGCTGAGCAGAGGAATACCTTACAACTAGAATACTCCAAAGCATGATCTTTTTTTTTATTGTAGCTTGATTGTAGCTCAATCAGAGCTTTTGTAAGTGTCTGAAAATGCATTATTGCATTTCACAGAAACCCTCGACACAGTATTCAAAACTCCCACTGGATTATTTCTCATTTGGTCTATTAGAAATACTACGGTAAAGATAGCCGACTTTGCCCCAATTTCATTAAATTTTTTAAAAATGTGCGCATGCAGATTGAGGCCCAATGTCTCTGTAATAGTCCCCAGCAGTGGAGGTAGAAATTGGAGGACAGCCTCATTTTAATGGACGCAATAGAATGAGAGAATACTGTTTGTGAAATGAATGACCTTATTCCATTACATTCAATAGATCCAACCATTACCTGCTGGAGCTCCAGGTCAATTTCAGACTTCAGACACTCTGGTGTGTGGCATGAAGATGGCTCTAACCGTGTGAAACGGGGTAGGGGGGGGGGGGGGATTAGTGAGAAAGAAAGAAAGGAAAGCATGAAGGGCAGGAAAAGGGAGTAAAACTGTTCTGAGAAAGACCAAGGTCAGCATTCTGCAGATGAGAGGGTGTGTGTGAGGGAGGAGGAGGAAGAACTATCCAGCTGATCATACAATGAAATCCACTTAAATCCACCTAATCCAATTAAACCCCAATTAAATCCAATTAAAACCCACAAAGAATAGAAAAGCACACTTGAAATATAAAAAAAACACACAAAAAACAATATAAAATCAAAGGTTTGGATTATATTTGGAATGATCCAAAAAGTTGGATTCAATTGTTAACTCTCTAATGCTACATAATTCTGAACAAGCTTGATAATAAATAAATAAATAAATAGATAGATAATAATAATTTCCTTCAATTCAGCCACTATTCATCAGCCCTAAACTCGAGTTCATTCAAAACCATGAGACACCAGTGACGTCAGCTGTGCAGTTAGTCTCCAACTCCATGTGCCATTCCCAGGGAGGGGAGGGGCCGTGGGAGTGTACAGTATTATCAGACCCAAAGAGTCATGACAATGGACTCCTCTTGGATGCCTCAACACCTGCAAAGATCACTGACTTGGTTATGGGGCAAAGATCCAGCAGTTTATCTAGGTCTGTGATTATTATATCAAACGGATTGAATTTACTGAAATGATTTACAATGGATCCAACATGTCACGTGATGGTGACAGGTAGGGTGTTTGAACCTAGGTCTCCCACATACAAGACACAAACATCTACCATTAGGCCAAGAGGACATCCTCTAAGGTCTAAGGGCGATGCGTTGAGTTTATAGGTTATTAAGGCAGGGCTACCTCATCACAAGTGTGTGATTCCAAATCACCTCCACTACATGATGATTACTCAAAACTGGGAGATGAAGAGGTATATGGAAAGACATGTCATGTATGTGTATACTTCAGGTTTTTCCACCAGGTTTACCGTAATCTTTGGAAAAATGCCTCAGCTTCACAGCCACAACCACGATGCAGAAAAAAAGTAGGGTCCAAAAAGGGATGCTTACCACAGCAGGACTCATCATATCTGCTGGAAAGAAAAGCACAGCAACATCAGGTAATGTTCATATAGTAACATCATGACGAGTTTCAGTCCAAAACACTATACCTGTATATCCATTAAGCAGGTATGTTACTTATGATTCATGTTATATTCATCATAAAAAAATCAAAATAATCAACAATGAAGTAAACTTCAAAAATATGATTTTAAGGAAGAATAACTCATGATCATGAAGATGTGTTGGTGGATATAGTGCAATAGAACTCTTCATTTAGAACCACATTACAGTAGCCATCAGATAAATCGAGTCAATTCCATTTCACCCCGAGAATGCATTGTGAATCATCAGCACGATAGTGAAAACAGGTATAAGCAGGAAGAGAAAACCACAAATGTAATTATTTTCTTAATTAATAAAACGTTACATGTTTTATTACGTGTTTTGCATTACAGTCCTGCATTTTGATATATTTCCTTGTCGCATTTCCCCCCTTTTATGGCATATGGCCCGAAAAATTATCTAAAGTTCAGCCACAAAGTTGTTGCACTGTTGTCCTGTATCAGTGTGGCAGGGTAGGGGCACGGGTTACTAGTCTACAGAACACCGCTATTCTGTCATGAACTGGCCTGATGATGAAGCATTGTTTTTTTAAATTTGATGACTTGTTTGATCGATTGATAGCGATTGATAAGTGAACGTTAGGAACGAATCGCGAGCGTCGATGCTTTTCTATGATACTAATGATGATGTATCAGGGTCTTTTCTCATCGTTCAAATCGTTTATCTAGTTTTTTTGTATATATAGTTATTTTTTAATCTTGTCGTATCATATTGGCACCGTGGATGAGAGGGAAACGCAATTTCAGCCCTCTGTATGTCTGTACATATATTGGATTGACAATAAAGCTGACTTTGACTTTGACTTTGACTTGAAGGGTTATCCCATTTCATAGGGGAAGATTTTCAACCACTACCCCTTGTGACACTCTTCCAAGGGGGCAAGCTGAAAAGAGAGTGGCACTCCGAAACAAGGGGTAGGGGTAAAAAAGTTAATGGGATTGGGCCAAAATCTTCCTAAATCTAACATGTACAGTATAATATGACGCATTCTACTAAACTCATATACTGAAATCTAAATGTCTGCTACCTATTTCTATACCAAGAACATCATTAACAGTTTTTCTGCTTTTCTTTATTTCTTTTTCTTTCTCTTTCTCTTTCTTTCTTTCATTCTTTCTTTCTTTCTTTCATTCTTCAGTTTGTCTGTGTGGGTGTGGGAGTGAGGGACAGAGACTTCACACGCCTGTCTTTGGGTCCAAGGTTGATAAACAACAGAGAGTTGTGGGTTAGGGAGGTGTTATGAATGGACATGTTTTATTCAATGGATGACTACACGAACCTTGATTGTACTCGATATTGTGCCGACCTGAGGCGAAATAGCATTTTCATTTTTTTCAGACCGGCAGGGTTTGCCCTTTTGAGAGTTGGCTTAATTGCACCAGGCAAGCTCAATCAAGCACAGAAAAGTAATTTGAAATTCTATTTCAACCCACCTCTGATATTTGTGTCACAAACATTACCCAAGCTCTGTTTCATGTGCATAACCCGATCATCAAATCAGACCACTAAACAAATAAATAGAAAGTTCTGATACCTGCAGAGTCGTTGAGTTGAGGTTGTTTGGGTTGCGTGTGCCATGTGATGTTGTCATTGCAGAGATCTGAGTTGCACGCACATCTGAGGCGCACATCTGAGACCCATGTAGCAGAGCAGACTGAATCTGGGCACGGTATCTCTTTTAAAGCGCAACCTAGGATATAATAGCAAAAAAAAAAGGAGCATATTATCATATCATTTGTATAGAGTTGGGCAATATTGTATATGTAATGGTACATGTGGGAATACGGTACATGTGGGAAAACTAGGGTTAGGGTTAGGTGCTACGTCGACTTGGTACATGCTGGCATGTCTAACCCCAACCCTAATCCTAACCCTAACCCTACCCCTAACCCTAACCGTAGCACCCTAGCACCTAACCCTAACCCTAGTTTTCCCACATGTACCGTATTTCCACATGTACCGTAACATATATACAGTCATGCCAATAAAGCATTTTGAATTGAATTATCCTGACATGGCACAATTGTGTGTGGTCTGTGTGTCAACTACATTTTCGATGTAATAATAAAAGAGGAACCTGAACTTGAATGTGTCTGAATGGTGTCTTGGCTCTTGGTCTTACTTAGTAACTCTGGTACAAGCTCCCCGTTGACCAGGCTGAAGTAACCGGCACAGCAGTGGGTCTGGGCACAGTGCTGCACCGTCCCGTTCACGTCCCCCCACTCCATCACAATCGCGTTTCGAGGGTGGTACAGAATCTTACATCTCCTCCCCGGCTGGACAGAGGGCGCAGAGACACACAGAGAGACACATCCTGCAGGACGAGAGGAGGGAAGCAGACAGAATACGAGGATTGTTACTGACTTGTGAGACACGTATAGGCCTATACTGTAAATGAAGATTCATCATCAAACGGCACAGAATCTCCTCTTGGGGTAGTTTTTTGTTTATGCTGTATGTAAAGCACTTTGAATTGCCCCTGTTGTATGAAATGTGCTATACAAATAAACGTGCCTTGCCTTGCCTTGCCCAGAATGGAGAAACAGAATTAAATGACTTTGTGTTTTTGTGTCATTTTGAACAAAGATGTTGTTTGGTTGTCCACTTCAAAGGTTTCGGGATCAATATATAGGCTTACATTTAGATTGATTGAGGTATTCCAATAGTATATCCCGTAGAAATGCTTTCAAAACATTCTGTAAGAAAGTATTTTCAGTTCTATAAAGACCACTAAACGTCAGGCTCTCTGATTGTGATAAAAAAAATAAAAGGAATTGTAAACAGTGGAAACATTGTGGTTCTCCCATTGTTGTTCTTCACTGAATCACTCAAGAATATTCAACCTACTGTATTAAGCATATTGCCTGTGGACAGCTACTGAAAACAGCTACTATTATTTAGCCTACATTGTAATCATAAAACCTTGTTGAATTTTTAGTAACATTATTGCAAACTCCAAAACAGGCACAAAAAAATTATCTAATTCATTACCAAACCATTCTACTTTTTAACAGGAGAACAAAGCGGAACTCACCTAGCGCTAAGCGTAACCACTGCCGGATAGTCATGGGAACAATAGTGTTGTCTGCCAGGCTGAGCTCACAGAGACTGGACAGAGACTGGACAGAGAGTGTCAAACTTCTGTCTGAGATGGGAATGCAAGCTGGGGATTCCCACCGTCACTCCCACTAACACCTGCACACACAGAGGTCCTCCTCGGTCAGATAAAAAGGATACAAGTCAGTGTGTTCAACAAATGAACATAACATGCACACGTTCGTTAGTTCAACTGGCATTTAATGACAAGCCCACTCCCTCCAAAAACAAGACAAAAGTTGATTTATTTTTGTGCAATTCACCTGCATTTCGAGTAGGCCTAGAGATGAGTCCTGCATTTATGTATGTGCGTGCGTGTGCGTGCGTGCGTGTGCGTGCGTGCGTGTGCGTGCGTGCGTGTGCGTGCGTGACAGTGGCGAAGCTACCAGCTGCCACCCTTGAAAAAGGTCCTGCCACCCTACTTGCCACCCCAGTTACACAGACCAACTGATATCCCTCTATGGCACCTTGTTGCCTCTAGGCAACATACCCATTCTTGGCCTTTTAAATTCATACAATGCATCCCCAGTTATGATGCAATACTTAGAAAAAGAGGCAGGGCCATAAGGAACCAAAGGCAGTGTTTGAATGTGTCACATGTCTCTCTGGAGGCCATGCTAAATCCATTTTTTGCAGGCTGTCCCACAAGGATCAGCTTAGCCATTTCTCTCCACAAACATCGTCTGAAAACATATTTTCCTGGCCTTTTTCAATCTGGAAAAAAATATATTCATAATAATAGCTGAGTAAAGCTTACCTTCTAATAGTTTAATTTACTTTATTTGCTAATTAAGTAATGGAAACTTGTTAAAATGCAAATGTTGCCTTGAGGCAACACCGTACCATTATGGTAAGTTGCAAATGTTGCCTTGAGGCAACACTGTGCCACTATGGATTCACCATGACACTGGTCAGGCGCACCTGTCAGGGGGCAGGCGCGCCTCTCTGTGCGCCTCTCTTGGGGCACCTCTCGGGCGCCTCTCGGGGACACTCTCCATGCCATTACTGACCATTACTTACATTTACGTACTTTAGCCACTTTACTCTATTATACTGAGCCAATTACCACTATTGCACTATTGTCTATTGTATTCCACCCCTGTACATTGTACCGCACATTTAAAATCTTTTATCTAGTATGTTTTGTATATATAGTTATGTCTAATCTTGTCGTATTATACTGTTATTTATTGTTTTTGTTTGCTATGCACCGTGCATGAGAGGGAAACACAATTTCAGCCCTCTGTATGTCTGTACATATATTAGATTAACAATAAAGCTGACTTTGACTTTGACTTTGACTGACCATTATGGCACAGTGTTGCCTCAAGGCAACGCATCCCAAAAAGTACCCCCCAAAAAACATTTATTTAAAATGTCTTTAGATTATGTTTATTTGGTCTATTCTAAGACAAAAAACACTCCAAACATTTTTTTCCCAACTGGATTCATTTGTTGTATTATTATTATTATTATTGGATCTTTTTTTATTTCTCAAATTCTCAAGTTTGAAAAATAAACTCAGTGTTCCACCCCTCCGTCCCGAATGGTTGCACGTGACAGATTGACAGATTGACGTGACAGATTGACAGATTGACGTGACAGGTCACGTGACAGATGTGAGTTCACCTGCTGACCTGTCTGTCTCGCGGAGCCTGTTCAGGTAATGTTCCATGTGCTTTTAACTAATTATGTTACTACGTTTAGAATTCATTACCTAATGGACATGTTTAGTACATTAATGAATGTTTTGTTCATCAATGTAACGTTATTTGTCGAGTTATGAAGCGAAGACGTGTTTGCAGTTCAGCTGTTCACCACTTAGCTAAGTTCGCTAGCTATTTAGCTCGCTAGCTATCGTTAGCTACACAGATACAGCTTTTACTCACTGTTTAGCTAACGTCAGAGTTATTATAGTTAACGTATGTCATTGTAACAAGATGTTAATGTAGGTTGAAAATGTTGCAGGAAGGGTAGGAGAAGCGAAATGAAGAGGAAGGGTGACATTACCGTAGTTTTTTTGGGGGGGAAGCGACATCAGCCAGAAGGGACATGACAGTGAACTTGAGTTAAACAGAGTTCCTTGTTTATTGTCTCCGAATGAAAGAGATCATAAAATGTGGGTTAGGGTTAAAAAAAAATCTACAAACCTATGAGTATGTCTTTGTAATAATTTACTGGATAAGAGAGAAACCTGTACACATACACACTGGTTCTATATGTAGAACAGGCAATAAGGGATGATCAATATACATACATATTAATCACATATTAAGATGGCCACAAATTATGGCCAAGCTAAAATATCTGCTTGCCATCCCATGTATACATCTCTAGAATCGCCACTAGAGAGAGTTTTTATTGGAAGTCCTTTAATTGGATAGCCACGTGGGGAAGAGAGGCTGGCGAATTAAAGCCAAGATTAACATTCTGACCGGTTAGCGACATCTGAATTCTGGATAAGCAAGACCGAGATGGAAAAAGTAACCTTTATGTTGTATCCTTCACTGTATTACAAGTCAACACTGGTTTTAATTGTGTCCATTGCACGCCGTGCTAAGTGACTGATCACCTTGTTGTGATTGCCATGCTGTTCCCACAGATAGCTGCTCTGGGAATGTCTCTCTCCAAGGAAATGGCGGATGTTTTCGAAGATGAATCAGACAACAATAAAACGTTTTATGGCTTTTCCGACAGCGAAATTAGCGACGTCTGCTACACCCAGGTTGGTTTGATTGATTGTTTTGACACAAGTTGACAAGCAAGTTGGTTCAGTGTCACATGGTCTTGTTGAACGTTGTTCACGTTCCTTATTATGAGCATATTCTGCTTCAACAAGTTATTGTAGGCCTATTGACTAGATCTGAAGACTGTAAATGTAATTGTCTATAGGCCTACAGTACCTGTGAAAAGTTTGGACACACTTCCCCATTCAATTGAACGACTGGTAAACTGTGTTTTTCCAACAGGGTTCAGACAGTGATGATGCAGGAATGAAGTCTGAACAGGCCACCCCAAAACGACCTCCAGCCTTCCGCTTCAGTTTGAGGGTGGCGCTACGTCCTGCAGGTGCAGGTTACCGAAGTGAAGATGATTATGAAGAAGAAGAAGAAGAAGAAGAGGAGAAGTACAATGTCAAAGAAGAAGAGCAGGGTGTGAAGGTCAAAAAGGAAAAGGTTAAACCTGAGATGAAAAAGAAACCTGTGACTAAAGCAACCCTAAAGGAAAATATTAAACCTGAGATTGAAGAGAAACTTCTGTCTAAAGGAACAGGGTCGGGCTCTGACTCTGAGACAAATGTACCACTGTCATTCCTGGACAAGAGGGCCCAGAACATCAAAGCTAACAAGGCAATGGTACGCTCTGTAAAAAGCACTGATGCACACAATAGGCTGCTGACAGTTTAAACAAATAATTCCTTTAGAAATGTGCTGAACTGTACAGTATATCCTCTCACTGCAGTTGTATTGTGTATCATTTTTTGCTATCTTGTTTTACCCCTGAAGTTGGCCCAGCTGATGGCAGATTTGCAGCAAATGCCAGCACCGCTGCGGAAGAATCATGGTGGTCCGGGCAAACGCAAGAGAGAGAAAAGTTCTGTGAGTAGTAGTAGTAGTAGTAGTAGTAGTAGTAGTAGTAGTAGTAGCAGCAGCAGTAGATTTTATTATCCCCAATGAGATAATTGCTTTTGCAGTGAATCATACATGAAAAACACAATTAGAAAAAACATTAAGACACAGTATACACACAATCTGTGTGACCACAATCTGTTGGGATTATTGACTGGTACTGTATGCTGTGCCCCTCCTCCTCCTCTTCCTCTAGCATCCGCCTCGGTGCACAGGAGAGTCCAGGCGTAACCCGGAGAGGACGTCCAGGAGACAGACCCGCTCCATGGGGCAATGTGAAGACCCCTTCGACCCGCCAGAGAAGGAGCTGGAGCAGAGTCTGGAGGACGAACTGTTGGAGGTTCACATTGTTGATTTACAATGAAAACATCATTTCAATTCAATTCAATTCAACTTTATTCGCCATGTGCAGTGCACTAGGAACATGATTTGGTATTCAACCATACTAAACAAGCTACAGTACATACAACAACAAGACGACAACACGACAATACTCGAGACAAAATATACAGTACCAATATGAGTGAATATTATGAATAAATATACTGTACAACTAAGTGCAAGAACATGTAAAGTCCTGTCCGCAGCTCCGTTATGCTCCCAAGTGATTTCATTTCAAGACACACAACTCAGGGTAGCATGACAGAGTTGCAGATCTTTTCATTTCTTTCATTTTTTTACTTGAAGGGAGGAAAGAAGGATGCATTTCAGTATTTGAACAAGGCCATAATGTCAGGTTGAGAATGTCATGACTGTGGTCCCAGGTTTGTAGAGACACCTTATGGACATTTGTATTCTTGACTCTCAAGGTACGTGGGGAGCCCCGCCGCCGTGGCAACCCACGGCCCAATCAGGGGAAGCCTCACGTCGTGCGTCCGGTGGAGGACATCACTGAGGACGAGCTCCAGCTGGTGGCAGACAACGTGACAGAGAAGGTCTATAACAGGGACATTGTAAGTTCTACCTCAGACACATCGGAGAAATATTACAATTTAAAGGGGTTTATTGGCATGGGAAACATACGTTTACATTGCCAAAACAAGTGTGAAGGTAAAAAACAAACAAAAAATAGTGTAATGTACGACTAGAATATATCAATTATTAAACAGAGTTGTGTATGTATATATATATGTATATATTTTAGTATACAGGTAAATAAAGATCACTTAAGATAAAAATAGAAAATCGTGGACATTGCAGTTATTATGTACAACGGTCAGCATGGTGCAAAAATAGTGCAGATACTTATTTACAGTCTTTACAGTGGTTGTGTTCCATTGGACGTCCTTTTACTGTCACGACAGCTCACAAATCTTGCTGCTGTTTTTTTTCATATTGTACTTCGCCCAGCAGATATGGCAGTTTCTTGTCATGTTTTCTAAATCTTTTTTCCGGAGCATGCATGTTGTACAGCATGTGTCTTATGGATCAATCCTAGCCCCTTTTACAATGACTTAAGTTGTCTCAAAGTGAAGTTGAATCTGGTTGTCTCAGGGCCCGTCAAACATTCTCTCTCTCTTCCCAAAGGGCTCGACGTGTCACCAGTGTCGTCAGAAGACTATTGACACGAAGACATGTTGCCGTAGTGAGGATTGCCGCGGGATCATTGGCCAGTTCTGTGGTCCGTGCTTGAGAAACCGATACGGAGAAGATGTCAAGGAGGCCCTGCTCGACCCGGTCAGGAGCCATGACTCACCCTGTTCTGTTGTGTTGTGTGATCCAGAGGCCCTGCTCGATCCGGTCAGGAGCCATGACTCACCCGGTTCTGTTGTGTGATCCAGAACACTTTCTGTTTCTGTTTTGGGGAGCTGTGATCATTTCTAAGGACTTTCAACTCCTTTCATTTTGGTTGCCATCCACACAATCCTAATAACAGACATGCTACATCTCATTTCAAGCGTTATTTTTTGGGGGCCAAAAAAACCAGCATCCGCACACTCAAATCTGTGCAAAAATCGTCGTTGACATGACATCTTTTGTCTCTACCTCAAGCTATGATGTAGCAGTTTGTCTTATCGGTTTGGCATGCGCTAAAGCACACCGCGTTCACGGTCACAAGCAGCTCACCACGCAGTAGTCTGTGGAGGGACTAATTAACAGGACCTTCTGTGCTTAGCTGCAGTAACACAGACACACATAGGCTACACAAGTTTCTCTCTCAAGGTTGTTGTGATTGAAGGTCTTCTCTCAAGACGGCATAGTTAAACTTGAGGATACAATAGCCTTGTATAATTTCCGTGAATTTACAGCCACGATTCCCTCTTGTTTATGGGGGAGATTATCAGAGATGATCTGAATGTCTCATGTCCTGTCCTCTGCAGGAGTGGACGTGCCCTCCGTGTCGTGGCATCTGTAACTGCAGCTTCTGTCGTGCGCGAGAAGGGCGCTGCCCGACTGGCATCCTGTTTCCCCTGGCGCAGTACCACGGCTTCTCTGATGTCCACTCCTACCTGAGCAGGTCAGTCTGGAGCCAGGCACGGAGGGCTAGCAGGTGGGGCTAGCTAAGGATTAAAAAATAAAAATAAAGTTATTTTTTTCCAGAGTGGGGCAGTCCCACTCATATTTTTCGTTTTATTGGATAGAGATAGTGAAGGTAGACAGGAAAGTAAGGAGGAGAGGGCATGTCAGCAGGGCATGGGCCGGATTCGAACCCATGTCGACATGGCCATATGTGTGCACTGTAGACCGCGGTGCTAGACCACTGGACCACCCCGGGCCACGCTAAGGAGTTTATTATGGCTAAATTGAATGCTTGGGACGATGTTTACAGTTTAGCAGACGCCTTTAATCCAAAGCGACTTACAATAAATACATCTGACAACGTAAGTGAATCATCTATCCACCATTCATAGAAGGAAAAAGTAATCTACGCTCGGGCCTGGGGCCATTGGCAGTCGTTTATTTTATTAACAGTAGCAGAAGCAGTAGTAGAAACTGTAAAGGGGCAGTAGATGTCTCAGGAGGGACAGTTAAGGTGGAGTCTGAAGAGAGGGACCCGACTCTTGCGCACACCCCATTGAAGTTGAGATTTTAAATGGTTATGGTTGGGGGTTATTGTAAGGGTTAAAGGGGCAAACTGTAATTGACATTTTGGGACTTTTAAATGAGTGATGTATAGCCATTGGTTTTGGAGGAATAACTTGGAGGAAATGCTCAACTAGAAAAGTTCAACTGTCTTACCCCATCAGAACCCAACATATAAGAGTTGTACTCCATGTGTAAAACACTGTATAGCTTCAAAACATTGTTAAAACTAAAAGTTGATCTCATAGATGGTCAGTCTTTGCGTCTGTCTACGTAATTGAGTCATTACATTTCTCCAGCCCCACCACTCAGCTGCTTTACCAAAAAAGTGGTAACCAGCTTTGTTATTGTTTGAATTACAGATTGCATCTTTAAGGCTACGATTTAGTGTAGGGTCACCCCAAGCATCCCATTTAGCATCTACCCTTTATCATGTGTAGTATTATGAATGTTGACACCTGAGAGTAAATTCTGCAATTCATATACAAATGTATTCATTTTCAATACTGGATAGCAGTATATATATAATAGCAATAATAATAGTAGTTATTAGCAGTAATGGCAGTGTATATATATATATATATATATAATACTGGATAATTCAGGACTGGATAGCAAGTTTTGTTTTAGTTGTTCACTATGAAACTGTTTGGTTAGACACATTATTAATCAACTGGACATGACTAACATGTTTTTTCTTTAGTCTTCGCAGTAAACTGAAAGCTGGAGAGGAGGATGAGGAGTGAGGACCTGTGACTGGTGAGACTGGGAATGTTGTGTGCTTTCACCACCACCAGAGGGAGCAGTTTGCCAAAGTTTAATGGAACTGGGAACACTGGCGCCTCAGTTCTCCAGTAGAGGGCGTTGCAGTGGAAGTTCTACTGTTTTACCGTTGTTATTCTATTACAATAGAACTTACTGTTTTACCGTTGTTATTCTATTACAATAGAACTTACTGTTTTACCGTTGTTATTCTATTACAATAGAACTTACTGTTTTACTGTTGTTTATTCCAATATATATGTTGACTTATTATGACACAAATAAAGTATTTTTTGGACTATTGTTTTGGACTCACTGGTGTTTCTTGATGTTTGAAATAACTGTTATTTTTTGGGCAGGTCACATAGAAATATCCTTCACAGTGCATGTGTGTTACACGTGTTAGTCTTTAGAGTATCAATCATGTCCAATAGGGGAACCCTGTCACCTATACACATTCCTATCTGTAGATGCTAAGTGGGATCTTTGGGACAGCCCTACCTCAAATTCCTAACCCTATGACCCTGACTGGAACCCTTGCCTTACCCTCACCGCTTTAAATCTCCACTGGGATGACATCAGGGTATCCCAAGCATCCTCCTAAGCTTCTACCCATTCTTATCATGTCTTCAGATAACGTTTCCATATCATCATCAACACAATCACTTTGAGTGGGTGGACTACAATATACTTTATAGTACACGCCCAAATGAACCTCAGTAAATAATATACTATCAGTGTTCAAATTGAGTAGCTACATGTATAACAGTAACAATGTTCAGGTGCCTACAACCTTATACAACTCTTAATCTTTTTACATTTACATGTTTCACAGATGGTTTAGTAGGCTTCTCTACTCAATTTGGAGCAGTCAGATGTATAGTTTATTCCCATTACAGAATGTACATTGCATTGAACATCTAAAATATATCAAAAAGACCAGACACTCTTTCATATTCATGATTTTAATCCAGCTGTTGGCATTTGTAGTTATAATATCACAAATACAAAAAACCAACTCCCTTATACAAAAGAAACAAAAAAAACATGATGTTTAAGGGCACTTCTTGTTGTCCAATGAAATTAATCAGTTTAAAGATATAACCAAATTCTCTGACACTTAATTCAAATACATTTCCCCGAAACAGGCTCTGAGTGGATATTTTCAACAATGGTGAGAAGTAGTAAAAGTGTTCATTACATCTGTGAGAACATTATCATTTAGAAACCCTAGCCAGTCCATGTGTTGTGCAATCTTCTCTGTGGCTGCCCCCATAATCCAGCAGTGTTACACATCTCAAACTACTGATCCTATCAAGCTGAATCAAATACTATTCAGGGTATTAAACGTAAAGGTTTTCATTAAACCTTTTCCAGTTTGAGAGATCATACCACGTGTCGTGCCTCGTCAGAGAACAACTCTATCCTCTCCAAGCATTCCTGTTGCCAAAAACAGTTAGTTAGAATGCATAACAAAATATTTCGTTCTAAGACCGAAATGCCCCTTTATCGAGTCTCACTTCTAAACAGAATACAGACCTTTGGTTTGAGCTTTCATTGTTGTTTTTTTTGCATCTGGAAAATAAAGACTTTTAAAAAATTGTTTGCACTTTAACTAACGATGCAATCCAACAAACAACTTCAAGTAGTCAAGTGGGAATTCAACGTCAGCCGTATCAGAGACAAGCAGCCAGGGGGGTATTCCAACAACGTCGCTAAAGGAAAATCCAAACTTATTTTTATATAAACACAGCCTGAATTTTTTGATAAGTCTCAAGAGACATCAGAATAAGCCTGGATTTTCCTTTAGCGACGTTGATGGAACACCCCCCAGGCCAAATCCACAGCTTGAACATGAAGCAGTTGAGGAAATGCGCCACAGAAAGAAAAAAAAATGTGTACTGGGAAGAACTGGACTGTATTGAATACATACATGATAGTTCTATAGACAGAACACTTTGAATAGAGTTCACAAACAAAATCTACATTTATATAAAAGTGATAATAACAATATATGTTTTTAAGATTGACTGTGTATGAGAAACTCTCACAAACAGACAGGCAATCTCAAGCAACCATATAAGCCGATCCTTCCTATGGTAAGAATTTATGTAGCTTTACACATTAGAAAAAATATATATACATACAAAAAAAGCAATCTATCAAAAAAAAGGTTGTTGCGATGATCAAATGTATCAAAGCATGATGGCTTGAATGTGTACCTATATAAATCAACCATATATAAAAGGCAAAACAAAGATTCTCAAGAGATATATCCATGTCCTTTCACCCCCCTACGGTTAGTGCTCCTGGGTCTTAAGTCACCGGTGACCGTTTATATCCAGCCCTTCTCCAGACTGGCCTCCGCGGATGTATCAGGGCCAAACAGGGGCCGGTCCCAACCGACTCTGGTTAGTGCAGTGGAGTATTGAAGCCCTGGGCTGAGATATAGCTACTGTGTAGTGCCCCGGTCAAAGAGGGCTGTAGATAGAAGACACCTGAGAGAGAGAGAGAGGAAGGGAGGGAGGGAGCGAGAGAGAAGGGGGGAGGGAGGGAGAGAGAGAGAGGAGGGGGGAAGCTCACAGCCATGGAGGCAGGATGCTGGACCTGGTGGACTTAGTAGAGAGTAGTAGTGTGTGATCTATACAGAACAGGCTGGTAGAGGAAGAGAGAGGGAGGGAGGAGAGAGAGCGAGGCTATTCCAACTTCCAAGCTCTGTCATCAATACCAGTTAGTGAGCGTCTTCATGGTATCAAGTTAAGGGCAATCTTATCACTCACTGTAGTGCCTTTTCTCCTGCAATCAGGGGGGGGTCTAACCAACATGTAGATTCCTCTCCACCCACTCCCATCTCACAGATAACCGCTAGTTCTCCAAATAAAGGAGACTTCGCCCAGAAATAGCCCATAGCCTGTTGCCTGCCTACCCTCCCTCCTATAGGCCTTAGGTGTGTGTGTGTGTGTGTGTGTGTGTGTGTGTGTTTGAGATCCAGACACGCCCTTCTTAACCCTTGTTGCAAACATAACGTCCACTGCTTCTCAGCGCCGCCGTTCCACCGTCCCCTCAGTAGCTGTTGCCGTTGATGTTGATGGAGTGGAGGTCCGCTACCTGCATGACGTTAATGCCGCTGCTGGCTAACCGCGCGATGCCCTCCGGCGACAGCGTTTCCATGGTGATGAGGGCGTGCTGCTGCTGGTCGTTGGCTCCCCCTCCGCCGGCCTCCGTGCCCGACCCGGGGTTGGTGTTGTCGGCCTCGATGGACACGGTGATGGCGGCCCCGGCGCCCTTCTTGTTCGTGTGGGTCTTGATGTGCTTGGAGAGGTGGTCGCTGCGCATGAAGCGCTTCGGACACTCAGTGCAGGTGAACTTCTTCTCACCTAGACAACGGGGGGGGGGGGAGAAAAAATCGATGAGCAATAGAATCACGTCAGGCATGTAAGGATGATCGGAGCTGAAACTAGATATACGACAATGTATTCTGAGCTGTTCTTTTTTTTTTTTTAGAGAAGGAGGCTAACATAGTAAGCATTAACAGCTAGCCTCTCTCACCCGTGTGTGTTCTCTTGTGGCGCTGCAACTCGTCCGAGCGGGTGAAGCGCTTCCCGCAGAAGGACCAGCCGCAGACGAAGGGCCGCTCGCCCGTGTGCCAGCGTAAGTGCGCCCGCAGGTGGGAGGTCTTCCCGTACACCTTCCCACAGCCGGGGATGTGACAGATGTGCTGCTTCTTCTTCGTGGGGTCCCTGCTTAAGCCAGAGAACAACAACAATACATTTGTCTTTGTTTGTGCGTGTTTCTAGAACAGTCTGAAACAGTCTGGTTCTGTTTAATAGAAAGTGACACAATGCTTATTGCTCTCTGAACATATTCGCAGATTGCCAAGAGAGAGAACGCCCTACAGCGCATCGCCATAAGTCAACTATCACATATTTGAAAGGGATTAAAAACATGAATCCGTCCCAGCTCCTGAAGGTTGCCGGTACGTTAGCGTTAGCGTGCCATCCAGACACGTACCGTCCCTCTCCGTCCTTGCAGAAGGGGCAGGTGCAGGCTTCCCTGCGCGTGCGTCGGCTCTGGGGCAGGGGGCTGTCCCCCTCGTTCATGGCCGTGCTGTCGTCCAGGCTGTCGTGCAGACCGTGGTCTCCTGGGGACAGAATACACGGCATGTAGCCGTTATCCATTTAGCACTCTTATAGTTCATTGAGTGCATAAACACACACACACACACCAGGGTTTCCGTTAACCGGTAATTCCCGGACTTTGTCCGGTAAAAGTTGTTGAAGTCCGACAAATTGAAAACTCGTCGGACAAAATGTCCGGTGAAAATAATTCCCTCTAAGCACAATTTGAATACAATTCGCTAAAGTTCACATTTTGTATTCAAATTGGCTTCGGGCCAGCATTCTCAGCTGAGCACCAAACACACACACACAACACTGCCCCAGCTGAAAATGGTGGCCCGAAGCGGAAAGCCTTAACTTTATCGCACAATAACAAGGATAACAAACGAAACGGACAACATTTACACTAAGATGGAGACAAACTTCAGCGATATGATCTAACAGCCGGTCTTCAGGACGACATACAGACCCGTATGAGCTTACAGGGCTATCCCCTAAGTATGATTTGACAGGCAGCTAAACGAAATGCCTTCCCAACCAGCGAGACCTGGGGGGTGTTCCATCAACGTCGCCAAAGGAAAACCTAGGCCTACTTCGCCAAGTCCCGCGAGACTCTTAAAAAGATCCAGGCATATCTTGATAGATCTCGCGAGACTTGTCAAAACAAGCCCAGACTTTCCTCCAGCGACGTCGATGGAACACCCCCCTGGTTATAGAAATGACGTTGTTTTATTGATAAAAAAAAAAAAGGGTAAAACTGGAAAGAGACAATAGAAAACTCACATTAATCCCAAACAATTTAACAAACTTCAGTTAACGTAATGTGGAGTCCGTTCATTGATCGATGCTGTCTGTTCAGTGAGGCGCCCGTTCAGCGCTGGACATAATGGCATAGCGCGCATGCGAATCATGTTATATTATTATATATTATATAGCTCGCATCTAATCGTATCGGATGAGAAATAGACATTAAATGGCATATATAGGCCGCTACACAACAGTAATCACCGCGACAAACAGCTATATTAGATTTGAAGATTTTTTTTTTTTTTTTTTTTTTTTTTTATATTGTAATGACCGGAATAATTCACGTTTGTCCGGTAAATCGAAATCTTCCCGGACACGATGTCCGGCGGCAAATTTTTCTAACGGAAACCCTGACACACACACACACACACACACACACACACACACACACAATAGGGGTGTAACGGTTCACAAACATTTCGGTTCGGTATCCACCTTGGTTTTTTAAGTCACGGTTCGGTACGTTTTCGGTATAGCAGGGTAAAAATGATCACAAAATAAATAATTATTATTAAACAGTGGTTTACTGTTTTAAATAAAATAAAGTCTGTCAATACTGCTGCAACCAACTAATTACCAACTAACTTAAAAGTAAATCAAAACGATTATTCTCACAAATAGCCTAAATAAAAAATATAATAAAATAAACATCCATTAAGGTGCAGCATTTAGAAAAGTAACTGTACTTGAACTGTACTGTACTTCTATTCACATAAGCAGCTTTCAATTTGAACTTTTTGTTTATAAAGGGCTGTTATGACTTCCTGGCTGAAATGCGGATGAGAGGGAACTACGTAACGAAGCTCCATTACAACATGTGTTTAAAACCTGTGTTCTCAACAACAGACTATGGTCCACTGCTATAAAAACACCAATGGCGTTTGTTATTGCTTTGGCCCTGTCTGAATTGTTAGCAAGTGGAGGAAATCTGATCAGCGCTCATGGAATGCCTCTAGTCCAATCAAATGACTTGCTCTATGACGTTGAACCCAGTGTGCGCTCCGGCGCTCTGAGTAAATGTACGAACGCACCACCTGAGATTACTTCAAAAAAAAGTTGATTTTCGTTACGAATACGTGAACCGTTACACCCCTAATATATACCCATATATTCACACATTAGGGTTGGGCAGTTTCCAATTTGTTACACTGTCCCCAAATGTAACCGTACTTTAGGGTTTAACCGATGTTTACTGTGGGATTCAAACTCACATTGTTGTAGGGCTTTGATGGAGCCGCCAATTAATTTGTGACAGCGGTATTACCGTAATACCGCCCAACCCTACGTGACATGTCTTTTTTGACAGGTTATTTATTAGGAACATTTGCCTACATTATTTACAGAAAGTCCTGTCATCACTTTCATAGCATCTTCAACCACACAGGCAGTGGTGCTAGACAAACACTATATATATATATATATATATACACAAAGACTTTGTATATACACAAAGTACACTAAGACACAGTCTAGGGGTGGGCATCGACGATCGATAATTGATCGATAAGGATCTTGGTCGATCACAAAATAAAACATTTGGTCGATCACAAAAAAAAAAAATGTTTTATTTTGTGATCGACCAAGATCCTTATCGATCAATTATCGATCGTCGATGCCCACCCCTAGACACAACCATAGTGTTCCCAGTGCCATGCTCTAACAACTGAACCAAACAGGACAGAGAAACATCAGTCAGAAGTGATGAATGATCCTGTTCAGTTGTAAATATATATCCAATGCTGGTGTGTGCAGCATGCCTGCAAACTTAAGTGCAGATAAATATCACCTTGACGTAAAACATAGAACTGTAATCCACAGTCCTGTTTCAGCGTGTGTTTCCCATGCTATGATGTGAATAAACGGTGTGTAACCTACTGTTACAGCCATTCCAATGGTAACTGTGTGTAACCTGTTGTTACAGCCATTCCAATGGAAAAGACATAGCAACTTCATCTGGGAGCCAAATCATATGATTAAGAAGATAAAACCTGATCATGTGGTTCCTTCATGGTGGCTTACAGTACATCAAATGACGCACTGATCGACTATAAAGATTTGAGTTATTTTAACCATAACATTTCTCAGTAAAGCAGGCCTATTGCAGTAATGGCAAACAAACTAGAGAGTAGTCTGACTTATCAAGCCAATGTGTGACATGAGGAAAGGAAACTATAAAGAACAGATAAATGTAGGCAGGCTGGCAGAAAGTTGGGAGGCTGCTTGCTGCAGAAGGCTTGCTGCCGTGATAAGACCACAACAAGGTGGGTGGGGTCATGTTACACCCCTCCTTTGACCAGACCTGGGTGGGACATGTGTTAAATACTTCATTTAGCCTGGAGGGGCTTTACAGCCCGACAACGTAATCGAACACAACTCAAACACACTGGACGTGCTGCTGCTGCTGTATTTGACCTGTGTTAACCCAGTCTCCATTACTGACCCACAGCAGAGCGAGTCAAAGAAATAACTCCAGACACAGCAGGTCATGCAGATACATGCACAAAACACACACGCACACAGACACGCACACACACACCCTTCCGTCACAACCATTTAGGCTAAACTAGACAAACCAGTACTGCGCGTGCACACGCATGCGTGGGGTAAAAGTATGCTTTAAAACAACAACACTGCTTTGCATTTCAGATATCAAATTCAGACAAGAAAAAACTGAAGAAGAAAAAAGGTCAAAAGAAAACACATTCTTGTTCATGCAAGTACTGGGGAAAAAAACACTGACCTGATGGGTTTGCGATGGCGATGGGCACCCCTTGCAGCTGGTGCATCTGCAGCCCTGAGTTGGTGAGCGTGTTGAGGTTGATGGTCTGGAGACCCGGGAGCTGCACCGTGTTGCCCGCCTGGGCCTGGCCCAGCTGGGGGAGAGACTGCAGGGTGATCTGCTGCCCGCTGGGGCTCTGCAGCTGCAGGGTCTGCCAGCTGACCTGTCCGTTGGGGCCCACGGTGCGCAGGAGGATGGGCCCCGTGTTTGGAATGGTCTGGATCTGGAGGTTCTGGAGAGTTCCGTCTTGGGTGGCGAACATCTGGCCACCGGCCCCTTGGATGGTTTGAAGGGAGGTCCCGCCTTGGATGAGCTGCTGGGGTTGGATGAGGATCTGCTGAGGCTGGAGCTGCTGCTGCTGCTGTTGTTGGCCGTCTCTGTTGTCGGGCTGAATCGCAACACCCCCGCCCGAATTCTGGAACCCCCCAGACACGATGCCGTTGGCGGTCTGGATCTGCGTCATACCTACATACGAGGTAGGAGTCTGAGTGGTGATGGTGGTGGCGCCGGTGAAATACCCGGCGGGGGAGGACACCGCCTGCTGCTGCATCAGCTGCTGAGTCCCCGCGTCCCCCCCGCTACTGTCCACGCCCCCGGACCCGCTCGCCGCGCTAACGGGGAGCAGGGTAATGTTCCCGTTCTGATTGACCAGAAACTGTTGCTGGTTTTGCAGAACGGTGTTACCCAGACCCAGGTTCTGTAAGGGGATGGCTTGCTGTATGAGACCGGGCATACTCAGGATGTTCCCCGCTCCCGCTGTGCGGTTGCCGGTGGCAATCAACTGCTGGGTGCCGTTGGGCGAGGTCACCAGCTGGAACTGACCGCCTCCCCCGGCGTTAGGGTCCTGCTGGGCCTGGGTAAACTGCAGCTGCTGCCCGTCTACCGTCTGGAACTGGGGAATCACCTGATACTGGATGTTGGGCATGAGCCCACCTTGTAGGGTGGTGAGAACCTGCTGACCTTGAGACGAGGCCACCACGTATTGCTGCTGTTGTCCCTGATGGCTCCCGGCCACGGTGGTTAAAATGTGCCTGTTTTTCGAGTCGCCGGCCATCGTGTCAGTGGACATGGTGGTGCTGGAGGAAGACTGGACACTGATCGGGATCGGGATCACCTGCCACCCGTTCGCCGTCTGGGTCAGCTGGCCTTGAGTGATGGCCTCCAACTGCTGGTTCTGCTGCTGTTGGTCCGAGGCAGAGTCGTTCTCGTCAATTCGACTGCAGGTCGCGGCCAAAAGAGCAAGAGGAGATGGTTGCTGGGAGTCCTGCGAGAGGGGGGAAAAAAACAAGCATTTAGCATTCCGTAAATTAAATTAGACAAACATCAAATATTTGCTCACAGCGTGCCACAACAATCACACAGACCCAGTTCGCTATATATTCAAATGCTACTTTTATGGTTGCAGTTGTTCATGCTGTCTCTATCAATGCCATTAACAACACCACGTTTGTTTCGTGCCTTGAATGTAAGGAGCTCAAATTGGGTTTCTCACCACTATCCAAGCTCGCTCCTTTCCCCAGTGAGAATGTAGTGACAGGGGGTGGGGGGGGGGGTGTCGGCAAATGGGTGGGATCACATTTTTTCAAGAGCAGCGGCGGGCTAGGCTTCCCCTCCCCCAACACACCCATCTCCCTCCCACACTTTATGTCACCCTATAAACTCACTCACTCGACCGAAGCCACCCCCCTCCTCCGAGGACAGCCAAAATGGGCTGTGCACAATGCTCTTGAAGTGGAGAGAGGGCTTGACAGGAACACCCCGTGTGGGCGCATTCACCTATACGACCAGCCTATTCTCCACCCCACTGACATGTGCGCGAGGAAAAAAATCAACAACAGACCCCGATTACAGTTTCACACTGAAGAGTCCAAGCATTACACTTTCACTACGATCGTCACACGTTGACTGATTCTCTATGGATAGGACTTAAAAGAGGAGAGCCAAGCGATCTGGGAACAGTTATTATTTGACTGGCTAGAAACATACTTGTGTATTTTCGTGTTTCGGAAGGAATCCTCCTCCACTGCTCTCCACCATCGCGGCCATGTCATCTTGCTGTTGTTGATCTGTTGTGAAATGAAACATTTAGATGTCAATCGTATCAACTTTGCCCTAGCTAAAGGAAGCTAGCTAGCTAGCTTAAGAGGTGACAACTTTCTTTCATAGCTGGGGGACATTATTAATAAAACACACTTCGATCTCTAGCGGGTCGATCCGACTATTAGATCCAACTTATTAGTCCCGAATAACAACTTGTGACCAGGCGAAAGCAGGAATCTAGCCACCTTGTTAGTCACTGATCACAGTAACAGACCCATACAAAACCATGCAGTAATCAAGAAGGTAGCGATCATTACATTATCATTAGTCAAACATACTTGGTGTTTTTATCTAGGAAAACAACAATAGAAGAACTGTGTAAATCAGCGTAGATAGCTTAGCCTGATCAACTCAACCCAGCAGAATCACGTTTCTGTCCCACAGCGAAGGACACTTGTAACTCCGCCAGGCTAGCTTAGCTCGCTAATGTAGCTGCCCTGCCACACAGCCACACATACTGCTCTTTAACTAGACTAATATAGGCTATATTACTCACACAACTACCGTAGCTAACCCTAAACAGGCTAGTTAAAGAGCTAAAGCTTATGTTATCGGATCAAATGAAACGTGGGTAAGCAAATAAAACACGTTAGCTTGTGGCTGGTTGACCCAAGTAGCTCTGGAAGTTAATCCAGAGTAATGTTAGCTCGGCTAGCTAGCTGGCTAATGTCTAACTGCCTGGCTAGCAACAACAGATGACGACCTGGACATTTCTCCTTCGCCTTAAGGAGACCTCCGTTATTGTAAACTGTTCGCTTCAAAGTCTAATAAACTAATAAAGTCTAATAAAAGAAAGTAAAAGTTATGTTACCACTCATAGTTTGAAGACGGGGGGAGTTTCTCAGGCTTCTTTCGGGTTGACATCAACTTTTTTCACAAATTCAATCGAACTCGCGAGCTCCGAAAGGAGAAGGGAAACTGTACTGACCAATAGGAACGCGAACTGTGTCGTTGTGGACCAATGGGGTTTCGGGGGGCGGGCGAAACCTTCCGAAAGCTCTACGGGTGCGCTTGATTTTAGATCTCTGTTGGCGTGTTTCGCATGACAGCATACATACGGTATTTCCGATTTTGCGCGGGTACTAGTGAATTAAGCGCACCGTTTTAAGTGCCGCTTCTGAGCGACAGTGGCTTACGCCCAATGTGCTTTGTAGTAGTTGTCAACGCGTAATAGCCGACCAATGGGATGTGACCGAGGGGGCGGGGTATCTGGGTGGGGGTGAACTAATGGTAGGTTGCAACTTTTTAGTCTGATTGACGTAACGTTGACAAGAGGGGGGTTTTGGCGGAAAAGGGAAAAGGCGCCATTGACGAACCAGGCCTAATTATGTTGTCGAGCTGAACAACAACAACAACAACAACAACAACAAACTTGTCACAATTCACAATTTGACAATTCATATGTTGTATTTAGAATCTAATTGTATCTCCTGGGTAATTCGGGGGAGGCAGCTACTTATCAAATGGGGCCGAACTTTCTGATGGCCACTCCCTAGTGAAGGGGGCTGGGAGCATGCAAGGGGGAGGGTAGAGGGTGGAGAGAGAGCCACGCGGAACGCACTGGTTGTAATGGCGCTGGGAGGGGATTTTTGAGAGGGTGGGAGGCGTGCGTGTATCTGAGGGGGGTGTCAGGGAAGCACATGTGTCCGTGTAAACACAGTGGTCTCCCTCTGGATGAAGGGTGGAGTTGGCAGGCCACGGTGCACCACGGCACACACGCCCACCCTAGTCTAGCCCACCCTGTCCTGTCTAGTGAATCACACCCTCCTCCATCCCTATCTATTCAAATGGCCTATCCGCCGTTCACTGGTTTGTATTTTCATATGACACTGTGCAGAAAGAAAGAGGCTTCTGAAAACACATCGAGCCTATTTAAGAAGCCTAATGCTTACTTTAATGAACAAGTGGTATTATTATATTATACTGATGATGTTGTTGTTGTTGATGATGATGATGATACTACTACTATAATATTATTATTAATAATAATAATAATAATGATAAGTGATAATAAAATTAAAAAATAGGTTTTTCCATCCCTGGAACAATATAATAGCCCCCATTGACACGCGCAAATGGATGAAAGGAAGAAATAGGAAGTGGACTATTATGGTTGAACTGACACTGAGAGACGGTGTGAAACCATTGCAACACAACCTGCGGTATCACAGTTAGTTCAAATGCCAAGTGATACATTATTAATAATGATAAGTGAGCGTACAACAAGCGTATGAAGGTATTACATTTTGAGATGAGATGTTACCAGAGCTTGTAGGCTGCTTGTTTGATTCCTTTTCAAGGATTTTACAGTATTATTTGAAAACAAAATTCAATTGGAAAATCAATTGGTCAAAAGGTGCGGTCTGAAAAGGATGGTAGTATATACAATCTCTGGTTGTACTCTCCTCTTTGCACCATATGATGTTTTTAATCATAACCTATCACTTTAACCGCACAAGTAGGTTAGTATGGCTAGTTGAGATTGGGTTCCAAGATAATTATGGCTCCATCACTAGAGAAGTTCACCCTATAAGACTATCTGGACTATCAATCCATGTTATCTGGGGCAATGTTTCAGAATATTATCCAGAAAAAAGGTCCCATTCCCCTTCAGATTCTGTCTCTCCTTGCTTTCTGTGTTTGGTTAAGCCTAATTATTCACAATGTATTTTATAAATGTATTTTTTGTATCTCCAGTGATGTAGGCCTAGGCCTATGTGGCTGCCACGAGTCCATTATAGTAAAGCAAGTAGACCTAAGTAGCCTAGAGGCCACATTTTAACATGTATACTCCCCCAAATGTTACTTTATAGCCTAGATGTAAAGTGTCTTTTAGGCTAGCCTACTGAGAAAACCGAATAAATGTATTAAACAAATTCACCATAATGCGCTTCATGCAACGAAGATCATGCTTTGCGTGTGAAGGGCACCAAATGTTACAGGTGAGCAAAAAAAAAAACTGATTGTAAAAAACTATTGATTCTGAATTGCATTGTGATAATTATGTGTTTATTCATTGTATTTCACAGTATTCTATTCCAATGCAATGATCTCAGTCAGCTAATTTCACCACTTGATAGATCTTATCAAGAGCTTTCTTTCTTGACAAATTATCACTTAGGCCCTTTGCGATATACAGTCTATGAAGATCCTTATGATCTTGAAATGTGGTCTTTCTGTAGCCTAGTTTAAAAACAACGGATGAACCGAATCCATGTTGAGGGAACAGCAGGTGCATTACCAGTCAGTTGGGTGCATTACCCACTGGTTCAGTTATGTAGAGCATGGCGCTAACACAGCCATTATGTTGTGGGTTTGATTCCCGTTGGAACCAACCAGCCTAAACATGTATGCAATGTAAGTCACTTTGGATTACAAGCGTTAGCTAAATGGCATATGTAGTTTCTGTAACGGTTGTCTTTGTGTGTGTGGGGGGGGGGGGTGGAGTTGTTGGCCCCACGCCCAACCCCCAACCCCCAACCTGGAGGGCCAGGTGTAATGCTTTTCGTCTGGCATCTCCCCCGAAACCTGCACGTTTTGGTTGAACCTGCTGGGGGAGGTGAGGTGACCCCCACCCCCCCCCCTGAGGTGACCCCCCCCCCCTCCCTGAGGTGACCCCCACCCCCCTCCCAAAGGTGACCCCCCCCCCTCCCTGAGGTGACCCCCACCCCCCTCCCTGAGGTGACCCCCACCCCCCTCCCTGAGGTGACCCCCACCCCCCTCCCCAAGGTGACCCCCCCCCCCTCCCTGAGGTGACCCCCACCCCCCTCCCCAAGGTGACCCCCCCCCCTCCCTGAGGTGACCCCCACCCCCCTCCCTGAGGTGACCCCCACCCCTCCCTGAGGTGACCCCCACCCCCCTCCCCAAGGTGACCCCCCCCCCTCCCTGAGGTGACCCCCACCCCCCTCCCTGAGGTGTTTATTAATGCCTGTGTGGTGTTATTTTAAAAATGTTGACATTTTTGAGTTAGTAATTAATCAAATACAAAGGTTCCATTTCACAAAACATAATGGAATGTAAAAACTTTGATGCTCAATATCTCTGAACTACCCTAAACGGAGATAGAACCTTCTCATTCTAAACGGAGATAGAACCTTATCATTCTAAACGGAGATAGAACCTTCTCATTCTAAACGGAGATAGAACCTTATCATTCTAAACGGAGATAGAACCTTATCATTCTAAACGGAGATAGAACCTTCTCATTCTAAACGGAGATAGAACCGTATCATTCTAAACGGAGATAGAACCTTATCATTCTAAACGGAGATAGAACCTTATCATTCTAAGCACACGTATTGCTTCGATGTCTATGCGCACTTGCGCTCTCCAACTTCTCCAGTCGGACCTGCTGTCTTCAGATGACGGATGACGATAGACAGTGAGTGCATTTGCGTTGTGTGATACCGCAGGTTGTGTTGCAATGGTTTCACACCGTCTCTCAGTGTCAGTTCAACCATAATAGTCCACTTCCTATTTCTTCCTTTCATCCATTTGCGCGTGTCAATGGGGGCTATTATAGGGCTATTAAGAGAAGATATGTTGTTCCAGGGATGAAGAGCCTATTTTTTATTTCATTATCTGAATGAAAGAGAACCCTGGGAAGGCTTAGTGTTTTAGTAACAATAGGCTACAGTATTCGGATTGCAGGAAACGAGAGTAGTGCGTATCTATCAGCCTATCTGTGGAGTTGAGTCGGAATTGAAACCTGCATGCTTCAGCTTCGGTGAAGGTATGCATCGCGTTGTCTCTCTCTCGATTTCTCTTTAATAAACATTTAGTAGGCAACTTGTTTACATGATGATCCATAACTAGGTAAAGATAACGTTTTAATTACAGTCATGTTTATGAATGAAAGGTTGAACGCTCTGAATTCATCAGTTGCTGTGTACATTTTGTTCACTTTTCTCCAGAACCAATACAACATGAATATAAGACTATAGTGTATGTTCACGACTATCCTGATTTTATCCTGATTTATTTGAGTGATATACTTATAGCATTTATTTTCAATTACCATGGCAACCGTCTAAGCCCAGTTTCTTGATCAGTATTCAGTCTATATCATGTAGGCTATTCTTGCCTGAAATGCCATTCATATTGAATGAATAGGCTAGATGGACACTAAGATGTCTCTTCTCTCAGCAGGTGGTCTGTCTGGCTGGTCTGATGGACAGCCCTCCTTCCACCGCCAGGCGCCAGGCCTGGGTCCAGGGCAGCCGCCAGTGGCTCACCTTGGAGGAGGCAGAACCTCAGGAATGTCCACTTCCCTCTACCCCCCATGCACCTGTTTTAGAAGACGATGACGTCTTTTCAGATGGTCAGTTTCTATTTAGTATTTTATATATATATATATATGTTACGGTACATGTAGGATTAGGTGCTAGGGTGCTACGGTTAGGGTTAGGGTTAGGGTTAAGTTTAGGGTTAGACATGCCAGCATGTACCAAGTTGACGTAGCACCTAACCCTAACCCTAGTTTTCCCACATGTATTTAACATCATTAATTAGAAAAAAGTTGAGGCTAAAGACACAAAACAATAATTATCTCTCTGACTCTGACTCTCTCATACAGTCATACACTACTCTCATTACTGCATCACTTCTTTGTGAGAAGAAAGTGTATTGTGTCTAGTTAATTCTGTAAATGTTCTAATAGACTGTGTGTATGTTTGTTTGTGTGGATCTTGTGTCTATCGTTTCCACAGGATGTTCTGCAGGAAAGATCGAGAGCTGGCTGATGGGTTGTGGGTGAGTGAACGAACGTGCCATGATTCACAAGCTTGAAAAGATGACTTACAAGAAACGCTCAACAGGCAAAGACCAATGCGTCACTCAGTTGGTGGAAACCGGCATATATTAAAAAAAAAAAAACAACAACAAGTGAATGGAAAATCACCTATGATTGTGACAGAGGGGAATAGTCAAAACAGTTGTTATTTTTCTGTGAGAAAATACATTTCTAGGATAGGATATGGATGGATACAGGTCAATTGACCCCAAGTGATTCCTGTGTTGGTGTTCAAAGCATCCTAGTTCACTTCCCACACTGACAGAAACTGTTTGGTTCTATTTATAGGACATTTCTATTTTCAAATGTCCTTTTGTGTTTGTACTAGCCTACCGCTTTGCACCAGACACAGGAAATGAAACACAGTTTGTTCTTCCAGTGACATGTTTTTGCACTGTAGCCACAAGGGCAGCCGTAGAACCCGCTTGGAACCCTTCTTTCCCCGAGTTTACTTATGATCTAGTTGTAATAACCGTGGTCTAGTTGTAATAACCGTGGCTGATTTGTTTGGGCCTATTGACAGAAGAACTTGTTGGCTTCAGAATGTGTGAAAGATTGAAATGTCAGATAAGAAGTGTCGGGGCGTTTATCAAACATCCGTGGCTGGGTTGAGAACTCTTGTGAGCATTTCCGTAGCAGGAAGTTGACAAATGATCATATATCATATATATTACATACTGTCGCTACACTGTAATTACACTGCACCCACTGTACCATGTAAAAACATGCATTTTTCACGAAGTTACATATCGTAATGTAAATGTAAATGAATGAATTGAAAATTCATTATCATTCAAAGGGATATAATGAAAAGTGTCTTTTATTAGGCTGGAGACAGGTGCGGAGAAGCCTGGTCGCCTGAATGTTGGTAAGTCTGATAATAATTCAGGTGCAGCAATCTGCTATCAGCCAGAAACAACTGTACGATTGCCTATTGTTCTATTGTTCTATTGGCCAGAACATTGATTGGCTTATTTTCTCTTTCAGAGTCTTTCTTGAAAGCAAGCAGTTTTGAAGATGATCTGTGTCTAGGTGCTGAGGGTGAGAAGACAGTACACACAATGCCAGTGGCGCATGCACACACACACGCACGCACACACACACACGCACGCACGCACGCACGCACGCACGCACGCACACACGCACACACACACACACACACACACACACACACACACACACACACACTCACTCATGCCGTAGGAAACAATCAGCAGGAAATTACTTTGTAGGGAAATGAGGAGTGCATCATGTATGTTCTGGGAAGGTTTCATTTCATCTTCGTTCCAGCCTTTGTTTGTATTATTTGTACGGCAGTGTTTGTGCGTTTTTGTTCTTGTGGTCGTATGTGTCACTTTGCTCTCCAAAATACTGCATGTCATACCTGCTTATTCCACATGTCATACCTGTTTATTCCTGTCATACCTGCTTATTCCACATGTCATACCTGTTTATTCCTGTCATACCTGTGGAAACCAACAGCTTTCAATGTCCCTGTAGATCTGTAGAGAAAGCCTATCTAAGCAACTATCCACTCCTCTGCTCATGGCACAGGGCTGCTCCTCTCCAGCTTAGCTAGGGATGGCTAATTACATGAACTACATTAAAACAATAGCCTCTTTGTAAGGCATCAGTACAGCCTCTACCTCTTCCTTTAGTGACATCCTGGTGCACGTCAGCCAGCTGCTGACACTCTCTAAGATCCCTAAGATTAGGCAGATGATATACAAAGCAAAGAGGAGGGTGAGAGGGTGTCATCTCTCTGGAAACAGGCTCATATGCATAAAACTGGTACACACACACACACACACACACACACACACACACACACATACACATGTATTTGTATTTTACAGACAAGGAAATGAATAATGACACAACTATTATGTATTCACTTTTTACAGCTACTGAATTACATGTGTTGGAAGGCTTAGACGTGGGGTAAGGAAATGGGACATCAATATTTACAATTGTGACACAGTCTGATCATTTGGTCCTCATGTCGGGATCTGGTGTAATGATCGGACTTTTCTTTTGAAAAATGTAAATACATTTCTGCATTGTTGAAAATCAATGACACATCGCTGGTCAACTAACACAGCTTGTTTTGTGAGCCTGCTAACAATGTAAAGAAGTGTTCTAGTTAACTAGGTAGCAGTGGGGATTACTCACCGAATCCATTACGTTGCCGTATTCTAGCTTGAATAGCGAGTGTGTGTTGTGATTCGTAATTTCAAAAGAAAAGTCTGAACATTTTGATTGGTTGCCGACATGCGGACCAAATGATCAGACTGTGTCACATATTTGTTATGCTTTATGTGAGCTCACTCTTTATATGAGAGTAGTGCAATAATCATAAGTGGTAGCTTTTTGGATGTATCTGAAGTGACTGTTTTCTTCTCCCTGTATGACGACAAAAGGAGCTGTCCACGGCTACTGCCCCCTCCCAAAGCGCGTCATAAAGGACTCACCACAAGGTCAGCGTCCGTCCGTCCGTCCTCCTCTGCCTGAACTACAGATAGACACAGTAGATGTGGGAGTCGACAGTAGGTTAGGTGCTATGCTTGTGGCGCTTATTCTAGAAAGTGTTTTCTTGAGGTGATTGTGATGTATCGTCGTGTCACTTACTTAAGGCGAAGACTTAGTAAGTCGCCCTGGATGATAGCGTCTGGTAAAAGAGTGACATTTTAAATGTCAAAGTAATGGTGTATTTAGACGGTGTTCTGTATTCTACATCCCCTCGTTATCTAATGTTCAAACTTGATTAAAGACTAGAGCTAAATGAATCACGACATACCATTTCCTATTCAATGAAAGTGAGGTTGTGAATACCAATACATACTGTACAGTACCTGTGTGTGTGTGTGTGTGTGTGTACAGTATAGACTCGTCAGTTAGCTGAAGCTTTTATCCAAAACAGGCTTACCGTAGGCTACATTGAGTGCATACATTTTTTGTATATATGGTCCCAGCAGGAATCAAACCCACAACCTTAGTGCTGCTAGCACCATGCTCTACCAACTGAGCTACACAGGACCACAAGTTTGTCTATTTTGTTCATGTTGGTCTGTACAGCTGTTTGTCATTGAGCTCTCTCCTTCCGTGTGTGTTTGGTGCAGTACCCCCTGTCAGGAGCGCAGCATGCCCCGACCTCACCTAGGCTACAGCATGACCTCCAGTGGCTTCTCCTCGAGCACCAACACCAACAAGACTGCATCCAGGTGAAGCTTTAACACAATGAGTCTGTCGTCATGGATACCGACCCCATGTGCATGTCTGAACTAAAAGAGAATTTCCCTCTCCCTCTCCACCTCTCTCTCTCTCTTTGAGTTGAGTGCTTTGAGTTGCATCCGTGTACGAAAGGCGCTATATAAATAAAGTTTCACTTCACTTCAATTCACTCTCTCTCTCTCTCTCTCTCTCTCTCTCTCTCTCTCTCTCTCACACACACACACACTAGTGTGTCAGAGATCCTGCAGCTCTGTTCAGAGGATGCGGAGGAGACCCTGTACCAGCTGGGTTTCGGTTGTGATGAGCCGCAGGTCACTGCCCGCATCCCCACCCGCTTCTTCAACTTCCCCTCGGATCTCCACGGCATCAACTTCCGCCTGTTCCTCCAGTCCCAGCTGGCGCGGCTACGCCAGGAGGACCCCAGCCTCTCTCTCGCCAGTAAGACCCTTTTACACCACCAGAGCTGTACTGTTGAACAACCGCTCACCTGGTTATACAGTACCAGTTAAACGTTTGAACACATCTTCTCATTCAATGTTTTTCTTTATTTTATTTTTAAAATTATTTTCTATATTGTAGATTAATACTGAAGACATCAGAACTATGAAAGAACACATATGGAATTACGTAGTAAACAAATATTATATTGGAGATTCTTCAAAGTAGCCACCTTTAGCTTCGATGACAGCTTTGCACACTCTTGGCATTGTCTCAATCAGCTTGGTGTGTGTGTGTGTGTGTGTCAGTGGAAAAGGAAACTGTGAACACCACCCAGCGTTGGCTACTTTACTTCTAAACATATTCTGTTTTGTTTAACACTTTTTGGCTTACTACATAATTCCATATGTCTTCTTTCATAGTTTTGACGTCTTCAGTATTAATCTACAATGTAGAAAATAATATATAAAGAAAGAAAAAACATTGAATGAGAAGGTGTAACCAAACTTTGGACTGGTACTGACATCCACCATAGAACATATCTGAGCCAGCACAGTAAAAGTTTGGGTTCAGTCCTGGTGTGTAAAGGCCCTAATACTCCCACACTATACACCATAACACCTACTGTACATATCATACTGTCAGTGCTTCAAACACTTCATTACCCAAGAGATATGTCATGCATTAGTCCTTGCCCTGTGTGTTGGGTTGGACATTCTGTAGTTAAATGGTATTGATTGAATGAATGGCATTTAATACAGTTTTTTTTTTAAATACACGGTTAATAGTGTATGATACTATTCTTTAGTGTTCTCTATTGATTGCCCTGAACAACCAGCGTCCTCTCTCTCCGCAGGTCGTTTCCGGCAGGTGGAGGTGCTGACCGCCATGGCCAACGCCTTCTACTCCCTCTACTCCCACGTGTCCCGGACCCCTCTCCAGAAGCTAGCCCCGCCCCCCGAGTTCAGTTTCTCCTCCCCTACGGCCGACCGCAAGATCGGACGCTTCCTGAGCAGCGTCCGGAGCGAGCCGCGCTCCCCGGTGGAGCGTCTCAAGGACACCGTCTCCAAGATGTGCCTGTACGCCGGCTCCCCCCGCGGGTCCGACTCCACCTCCCCGGGCCACTCTCCCCGGAAGAGAAGCAGTCTGCCCGACCTGGTGGGGGAGATTATGTCGGAGAACTCCAAGACGGAGGCCGCCAGGAGCCAGGATAGCGGGCAGGAGAGCCCTGGGAAGACAGCTGTGAAGAGGAATATACTCAGGGACGGTGATGCGGTCTGTGAGAAGGAAACGCGGCCCGGAGGCCGATCCAATAGGCACCGGGCTTCGCTATCAGAGCAACCAGAGCCCACAGGACAAGAGGACAATCAGCGCAGGTCGAACCGGGCAGAGTTGGACTCTCGTGACGCGGGGGGAGAAAACACAAGGCCTGCCGTTGACTTGATATCAGCCGGAGTCGGCAAGGTTACCTATGATGTCATCTGTCCCCAGATAGTCGAGAGTGTGTACCAGGCGCCGTATTATTGTCAACAGACAACGACAACAAACAAGGTGACGACATCGTCATCGTCTCCTATCTCCTCTCAGAAAGACGAGAGGCCTGACGGATCTTCCCTTACGTCCTCATCCACGCAGCGTAGCTCCGGGGACAAGTGTGCAGACGTCGCTATGAGGTCAGAGGTCATAATTGCCATTCCAGAGTCAGAGGGTGAGCGGTCCCACCCAAGTACGGCACGTGTCTGTTCACAGGAAGCTGCACCGGCGGTGTCCCCGGCCCCTGCCCCGCCTCTTCCTGTCGCGCACCCCAGCGGCAGGATGTCGCCTCACTGTCTCATCACAGTGACTGGCTGGGAGGGAGATCGTGTGACTTCTAGTGACTCTACTACACAAGACACGGCTCCGCCTACTCCCAGTGCTGCAGCTAGCCAGGTGCCACGCCGCTCAGAGAAACAGGGCACCAGGAGGTATCTGAGTCCTAGGAAACTACAAACCACCACCGGGACTGTAGTAGACTCCAACAACAGTCTGCAGCAGGCCAACTCCTTCGAGCTGGAGGAGGTACTGTGTGTGTGAGAAGCCCTGTAGGTTTAACCTATGAGTCATAACACCCCTCACAGCAGTGGAGGCAGTTTGACACCATTCCTTATTCCATTCCATTCTATTTGCATCACAGTACAATGAGCCCGCCCTCCCATTTCTACCTCCACCATACTGCCTCGCAGTATGCCCAGATTGCCCATTATCAGTCCTCGTCATCGTTATAAAACACTGCCCACATATTGTACCACATAAATAATAATGAATTACAGTATGTTTAAGCACCACATATACATGAATTACAGTATGTTTAAGCACCACATATAAATGAATTACAGTATGTTTAAGCACCAGATATAAATGAATTACAGTATGTTTAAGCACCAGATATAAATGAATTACAGTATGTTTAAGCACCACATATAAATGAATTACAGTATGTTTGAGCACCACATATGTCAATTAATGATAGTATGTTTAAGCACTGCGTATAGTATTGAAATTAATTACAGTATGTTTAAGCACCATATACAGTAAACAAATTAATGATAGCATGTTCAATGGTGTTGTTTTATATTTTCAACAGGTACACAGTGCAGGGGAGGAAGATTTTGGACCATCTGAAACTAACCCTAACCCAAGATCAATTAATTCTTTCTTATCTACAGTAAATAAATATAAAGGTGAGTTTAAATAAACATCTTCATTTGGTTTGATACACCTTGGGTAGAATTGCTTGTATAACTACAATGGATGTTCATATTTGACATTTCTGGAGATCACTGACCACAGTGAGTTTAGCTTAATTTCACAGGAACACAAAATGTGTTACCATTATTACTGCACAACGCTGCTGTCAAGCAACTGTATTTCTGCGGTCCTAATTAGCTCACTGGTTCAGTTGCTGAGTATGTGTGATGAGGAAGGTGGCTTCACCACTGTTTCCCTAACAACATGTCGTGGGTCAACTGTCACACCTATGTCACACAAGTCTTACAGAATGTCCGTTGCCCGGAAACGTTGTTGAATGAATAAGCAGATTTCTGTCTGACTAACTAACCGTACAACGGGTTGCCACATTGCCGCAAGGCAGTAACAGTATTTCTTCCTCACACTCCCAAGCTGCCACGAGTCTCCAACCTACGTCCTCTGTATTGCCAACGTGTAACCGTCACCAAAATACCTCATATAAACCAGCCACGTCATAGGAAAAAACTTATAGCAAATCTATGGCGCAGAGTATTTCACCATCTCACTCGGTTACATCAGTGTGTTTCATTCTGGGTAAATAGTGATTGTACTTCTCTCTCTGTGTGTGTAGGTCTGATGGTGCGGGGGGACAGTCTACAGTCAGACAGCAGTGGCTATGCTGATGATGAGGTGAACCCTTGCTACTCCTCGTCTGGAAGATAGGGAAGCTGACGGCGACACACAAGGCTGTTGGTCATTCAAGCTGTCGAGCCTTGTCCAACTCTCTCAGCGACTCATAAGGCCAATGCACACGGTGTGCGATTTTGTCGCACCGCCGAATTCGATTCCATTGTTTTGAATGAGACAATGCACACGGCGTGCGATGCGATATTGTCGCACGACAACATTCGATTCTCAATTCACATTCATTGGTGTGAATTGAGAATCGAATGTTGTCGTGTTGTCCCGTTTAATTGTGAAGAGATCTCAATCTCTCTATGGTGTTGATGTTCATAACATCACAAATGAATGCACATAAGATGTGAAATTAAGATGTTACCTTTGTGAAAGTGCCATCATTATTTATTTAATAAAAAAAGTGTTCTTTAATCTAAACAAACCCAAAGTGTGTGGAATATATGGAACAACTTGCAACCGAAATGTCAAAAATATGTTTTTATTCAAAAAGAAACGGATACAGTTCATTAAAACCTGGGATATCATCATAGGCCATCTCTCAGTTCAATTATTGTTCATTATTTGTAAAATTTTCCACAACATCAACTTTGGAATATATCACCCTCAGCTCCAATTATCTCCTCCAGCTTCTGATATATGAATATGATAGAGCTGCCTAGTGACAACCACGCCTTAGGGCCTACTGTACCCTCAATAGGCACTGTAATTCACCGATAATTCACCAACCAAGCTAGCTACATATTCATAACAGAGCTCATTTACCATGCAACATACAGTACGCAGAGTGAGGGTGAACTGTGTGTTGCTATTCATACATATTATTAACATTTTCTTTTAAACTCTTCTTTTGGGAGGGGGGGGGGAATAAAACACTGAAAATGAGGCCCAGAATAATCCAAATGCATAATACAACAGAGGTAGATGAGGAAATGTTTTAGTCGACAGGTCTGGATGAGTGATTGCACCGTGTGAAACATAGTAGTAACCACCAAGCACGGAGTAGTGCACATGCACTGTGTCAGCACTTGTTGTTGTTTTGATGTCTGATGTCACACACACTCTCCCATGAGAACCAAGACATACGCAGTGTGAACAAGCCCGTGTTCTTAGCCCAGGGCTATGGGAGCTAGTTATGCCTGGGCTAAGCACAGTGTGAAAGGCCCTACACGTGCTATTGTACTGGCCAGTACTGGAAACATCAGCTGATTCTCAACTTGGCTGGCTCTCTAACCTCACACAGCCATCACCATGACCACAGCTAATTAATAGATAAGCAGTAACAATACTAATGTATAAATGGGACTCTGTTTCATTTCAATGAGTGCTCTACCTAAAAACATTCTGAACAACACAACCATGTTTTTCAGAGTAAGATCATTGTCAATAAGGACCATGATAGACGCGCTGTTGACATAGGGTAAGACACTACCGTCTCATAGACGGTGTTAAAGGGGAGGTTCGGAAGTCCAGTATATCCTTTCTGTCAGTATTGAGCAATTGCTGTCTGTGAACCCCGGCAAGACGCCCATCAGTCTACTGCAGGAGTATGGAACGCGGATAGGCAAGACCCCCTGTGTGTCAGTGTATTTCATCAGCTCAGTTCAGCTGACAAAGAGAACATCCCCCTTGGTGTCCGTAAGAGGAACCTAGTCAAAACACGGCAGCTAACTCTGTTGCTTATACAGTGTGTACTCCATGTAATCTAGTTGGTCTGCAAAAAAACTAAACAAAACAAAAAAACAGACTTGAACCCCAAATACCATCGACTGTACTCACCAACGGGTCACTGAAATGCATGAGGTCTGAGTGGGAACATTGTAAGTAAGTACCCAACATAAACTTAAACCCAAATCTAAATGTCATGGCCATATGTAATTACATTTTACACTTCAGTTACTACTCACGTTTTAAAAGAGGATTATAAATTCATAATGATTTGTGCAAATTACGACACACTTTTGTAAAAATTCGACAAACGAGGCCAGAATGATAAACAGGAAGAGTTTTGCCGACTTCCAATTTGTTAAATTGCTATCACCTCTTAAAAACGAATTATTTTTTCAATGACCAAATTAACAAACAAAAAATCAGACAGTTATTCGGGTCACCATGGAAACAGGTTCTAGGTCAACAACGTATGAAGAATTGAAAAGGCCAGAATGGCCCTTTTTTTCCCCCAGTCAAATCATTGGAGGGTTTTAACCAAGGCTAAAATATAAACATGTCAATTACAGCCAAGTGCCCATGGCTGTAGTCCCTGTCTCTCAGCTTGTTAGAACTGGCAGGACAGGGGACTTGAACCGTCCTTCTGTCTGGATAGGGCGCCATAACGAAGCACTGGGGGGGGCGGCTATCTCTCAATGGTATTTAGGAATTAATAAGATCCACAGAGGGATTCCATGATGGGGAGGAATGAGGGGGGGGAAAAACAACGTAAAATCTCTTCTGTGTGATTCCAGGGTAAAAACAGAGCATTGGTCACTTCCTTAATCAACCACTATCTGAAGTGCCTCCTCCACCATCAGTGGTGGCTTTCCTGTGTAGAGAGAGAGAGAGAGAGTTCGGGGCAGGGCATGCTGGGAGATGCGTCGCCAGCCCCAGTACGCCATATCACTTTCCTCCGGCCATGATTTTGAGGTACTGCAGTGCATTGTGGGCTGCGCTGGCACGGGCGGCATCCAGGTTGGGGGCAAAGCCGTGGCACACTGTGATTGGCTGGGTAGACAGCTCCACCAGACATTGGCAAAGGCCGCTCAAACTGCGCTCCTCTGTAACACAAACAGTTCCCCCGTGTTAAAAGGTTCCTCATTTAACCTCTGGGGGGAGCTCTTGAGCTAGGTGGGTGCAATAGTCAGTCAAGAAATGACCTGATTACCTCCCCACACCCATGAGCAAAAGCTTATTTTGCAAAGGTCTATTGGTCTTAAACTAAGGACTGTCTGTAGTCTAATGAAATAAGAAATCGATTAACATTAGTATATCAAGAACCATGCAGTCAACACTTGAGCCAAAATTGTATGTAAAGAAAGTAAAGATCTCCATCGTACCGATTTGATGTAAATCTCACTTCAAACAAACGGTGCCATGTGATTCAGAGGAATTACTGTACATGGAGCTGTGAGGTCAAATATAGCTGGTGTGGTAAGATCATTGTTACAGGTACAGCATCAGTCAAAGGTTTGGACACACCTTCTCATTCAATGGTTTTCTTTATTTTTATTATTTTCTACATTGTAGATTAATACTGAAGACATCAAAACTAGGAAAGAACACATATGGAATTATGTAGTAAACAAAAAAAGTGTTAAACAAACCAGAATATGTTTTAGATTTTAGATTCTTCAAAGTAGCCACCTTTAGCTTTGATGACAGCTTTGCACACTCTTGGCATTCTCTCACTCAGCTTGGTGTGTGTGTGTGTGTGTGTGTGTGTGTGTGTGTGTGAGAGTGGAAACGGAAACTGTGAACACCGTCCAGTATTCTCTGGAATACGTGGGAGAAAAAAATAAAAAAGCCCAACAAATCCATAATGTGTTCTTTCATAGTTTTGATGTCTTCAGTATTAATCTACAATGTAGAAAATAAAATATAAAGAAAGAAAAACCATTGAATGAGAAGATGTGTCCAAACGTTTGACTGGTACTGTACGTGTCGTGGGGTTTATAGGACATGGCGTGCTGTAAGTTTGCATTCCTAAGCTTGCTCCAGATTCTCAGTGCGACAACAAAGAATCTTTATCGTGGAAGGATAACAACGTTTTCGGTCAACAGACCTCCATCAGGTCATCATGTTTAAGACTGAATTAATGGCAAAGTTGAACATTCAGCATAAGAAATACAGTAACTCCACCAAAAGCTTACTTCCTTGACACACTGAGGGGGGGGGGGGGGGGGGGGGGGGGTAGTAGCCACATTTGACTGAAACAGTGATTCACTTCGTCAAAGACATATGGAGGATTGAATTCAAAAGACGACAGACAGACAGACAGGCAGGCAGACAGGCAGGCAGGCAGGCAGACAGGCAGGCAGGCAGACAGGCAGACAGGCAGGCAGGCAGGCAGGCAGACAGAGACAGACAGAGACAGACAGACAGGCAGGCAGGCAGACAGACAGGGAGGCAGGCAGGGAGGCAGACAGACAGGGAGGCAGGCAGGCAGACAGGCAGGCAGGCAGGCAGGCAGGCAGACAGGCAGGCAGGCAGACACAGACAGGCAGGCAGGCAGACAGACAGGCAGGCAGGCAGACAGGCAGGCAGACAGGGGGTGGTGGTGTTTGCGTGGTACTGGTACTTACCTATGTCGAGGTAGCTGACGTCGAAGCGCTGTTCCTCAGAGAGGTCGTTGAGGAGAGAGCAGAAGTTGTGGTGGTCGGGCATGCCCAGCGGGTGGCTGCGGAGCTGCAGGATCTTCTCCCCGGCAGAGTTCCTCAGCGAGTCCCAGGTGCAGCCCAGGCCTTTACACTTGCCTGTCTCCACCCTGCTGCCTGACATGTGCTGCGGAGGTGAGGGGAGTCAGATGTCTATGTGCTGCGGAGGTGAGGGGAATCAGATGTCTATGTGCTGCGGAGGTGAGGGGAGTCAGATGCTGCCTATGTGCTGCGGAGGTGAGGGGAGTCAGATGTCTATGTGCTGCGGAGGTGAGGGGAGTCAGATGCTGCCTATGTGCTGCGGAGGGGAGGGGAGTCAGATGTCTATGTGCTGCGGAGGTGAGGTGAGTCAGATGTCTATGTGCTGCGGAGGTGAGGTGAGTCAGATGTCTATGTGCTGCGGAGGTGAGGGGAGTCAGATGTCTATGTGCTGCGAAGGTGAGGGGAGTCAGATGCTGCCTATGTGCTGCGGAGGTGAGGGGAGTCAGATGCTGCCTATGTGCTGCGGAGGTGAGGGGAGTCAGATGTCTATGTGCTGCGGAGGTGAGGGGAGTCAGATGGACCGGTAAACGGACTGACTTATATAGCACCTTATTCCAAAGCGCTTTACAATGGCCTCTCATTCACCCATTCACACACACACATGCACACACCAATGGCGGCAAGTTACCATGCAAGGCGCCGGGCCTGCTCATTGGGAGCAATTTGGGGTTAAGTGTCTTGCACCAAGGACACCTCGATATGTGGCCAGCCGGGGTTTGAACCGCCAATCTGCCGACCGTGCAGTCATTTGACGCCGGCTCTACCTCGTGAGCCACCATTTCCCTCAGACAGACACCAAACTCCCCCCCCCCCCCCCCCATTGAGATTACAGACAGTGGTCTTTCATTTGGAGAAAGAGAGAAGAGCTCTACAACAACATACAAATGTTTTTAGTATTTCATTATTGCTGTATATAGAGAGTCATTTATACGCAGAGAGAGGCCCCTCTTTTGACCATAATATCATAAGAACACCAGTGGAGGCAAAAATCAGAGGACAGGCTCATTGTAATGCATGGAATAGAATCGTATCAAACACACATGTTTTATACCAGTCCTCACTCCATTCTGTGATACAGTACCATTCCTACCTCCACCAGCTACCTCTGGAGAACATACACAGCATGTTATTTGGTGGCGTGGAGGGTTCTCACCATGTTGAAGGTGTCTTCTTCAGTCTCAGGCTCGTGGCTGCTCCTCAGATCCACCGGCACGTCGTGGATACGGGACAACATCTTAGCTGCCGCGTTCCGCTTGGCGAGCTTCTTGGATGTACCACTTCCTAGGACAACAACCAGAGAAGATGGTAGGTCTATGAAACTAAATGTCTGCAACAAAATGGAACGCCTTATCGGCCATCTGTTTTTGTGTGTGTTTTTTTTTAGAGATAGATCGGCCCCGCCCCCCCACCAATATACACATTTGGATCTACTAGTAGGGGTGCAACGGTTCAAGGTTTTATGTTGAAGCGTACGGTTCGCCATCCACGGTTCAATACGCA
>NC_137691.1:17265166-17267666 GCF_963989245.1 Nansenia antarctica
GTTGTCCACGCCCCTTACGCATTTTCATTGGTTGATACCGCGCATAGTTTCTGTCCCTCTCTCTGTTACGCCACTATTTCACAATACGTAATCTCTGATTGGTAGGCTACATGTCTATCTCACACATGGGCCTAACATGTTCACATGGGTCTGGCAGTGTGGCTGGAAATAGGCGGTAGACAGACTCTGAATGATGTCCTTTTGGTGCTGCAATCAAACACCACAAAGTCAATTTAGTCAGTGTCAACTTTTTTTTTGCTATTGCTAGTATCATATTTTCGGATTCATTTGCTATTATTTAGTACTACTGTCATTGCTGTCTTAATCGATTTTTTTTTTTTTTTAGATGTTTTATATTTCCAGGTGACATCCTATGGGACAACAGATAAAACTAAGCCTTGGCTATAATGAATGAATGAATGAATGAATGAATGAATGGTCTTTATTGTCATTGCTATAGTACAGGTACCAAACAACGAAATTTAGGAGGGGGGGCTCCCCCGGTGCTAGGAAAGAAAAAAAAACTTTAAAAAAACACAAGAAGGGAAGGAGCTGGTTTACATAAATAAAGGCTATGTACACTATCCACTATACTATACTGTACAGATAGACGACTAGGGTTGTCATATTGCACATAGTGTTATTGCACATTCATTTAAAGTGTCGCAGTTTGCAGGCTAGAAATGTACATATTTGTGCCTCAGCACTACAACTGATTTTTTCAGTCCAGCAGCTGCCATCAATCCGTCCAGACTGTCCAGGGCCCAGAACCTAGGTCTTTGCTGTGTTCAGGGCCTGGATGGCCCTGGGGTAGAAGCTGTGCTTCAGTCTGTTTGTCCTTGCGAACATGGTCCTGTACCGCCTTTTCGAGGGCAGCCGGGCAAAGTGTTCGTACCCAGGGTGGGTTGGGTCTCTGGAGATCTTGGAGGCCTTCCTGAGGCAGCGTGTGTTGTACAGCTCTTCCAGAGAGGGGAGGGGGGCGCCGGTGATCTTCTGGGCCGTTCTCACGACTCTCTGTAGCGCATTTCTCTCCGCGGTTATAATCTGGCTTGGTTACAAGCTTCTTGTGATACATTGTAATACATAGGTGTTTGTTCATTCACTTGCATTGTCCCCTCTCAAATAACCAAATAAAATAAAATCAAGTAGCTGGTTGTCAAGTTACATTTTTGGTAGCATTTGATTTGGATGCCTCTGGTTCACGTCCTGCTATGATTAAACTCACCTCAAGGGGGCAGCAGTCTGTTTGTAACGGCCTCGGACGCCACAGCTGGATAGTGCAGCTCCAGTCCTTCTGAGGCCCCAGTCCTAAAGGGCCTCAGGGGCTCATGGTTTTCCTATGCTCCACTCCACTCCTAATTCCATAAATGGATGTCATAATCACTGAATGTCGTGTCTTACATTCTCCTCAGACATTTCAATTGCTATAATAACAGCATTGAGAGATGTATCAGTGTAGTCAAGCTGTAGGCTATATCTGTGTCATTATGACTGAACATAATCTGCCATATGTATTACAAGGTGGATGGGAGACGCCACTATTTCATAATACGTAATCACTGGTAGGCTACATATCTATCTCACACATCGGCCTATTATTGCCTAACATGTTCACATGGGTCTGGCACTGTGGCTGGAAATAGGCAGTAGACAGACTCTGAATGATGTCCTTTTCGGTGCTGCACTCAAACACCACAAAGTCAATTTAGTCAGTGGTCTGAGATAGCTAAGTTGTTTTTCAATTCCAACTTCATATCCTCAACCGGCCACATCTAAATGTGTAAACTGTGTATCGCATCGGGATAATTGTATCATATGCCGATTGTAACATCAGACCTAAAGCTAATGACCTTGACAACAAATAGGAAACATGCATCTCAAAGCTACTATCACTGTGTGATGATTTATCGTTGGGTTAGGGTTAGGCTTAGGGTTAGGGTTAAGTCTTTTAAATCTTCAACACTGTTGTAGATAGAAATTGGAGGACGGGTTCATTGTAATGCATGGTATGGAATTAGGAACGGTGTCAACACATCATTCATACTTTCAACACTCATTATTTTCCAACCTTTCATTTTGATAGTTTTGTTTTTTAATGTATTAACATTTAACATGATCATCTTATAGCTCTTAATGAGCTATAGTGCTAAATGATGGACCGAGACCTCAAATGTGGAATGGAGAACTGTCTGGGAAATCGCATTTCAACCAAAATGCATACACACGCATTCACACACAGCCTCCTTTTTTTTCTTCAAATTTGGCCCAAATGCATTATAATGTAATGGGTTCCTTCTTTGCCAAAATCATCAGTAGATTTCAAGATATCTTTTCATGCAACTAGTATAGAGTTATAGAGATGAACATTTTTTCCTCCTCCTTTCCCAATATGATGTGTTTCCTTTTTTGTGTGTGTTTTGATCCTTCTCTTGCGGCGGAGCTGCGCTGTGGTAAGGCGCGGGTTCGAGTGGCGCTCCAGTGTTATTTTTGGCGGCAGCAG
>NC_137691.1:17272666-17290166 GCF_963989245.1 Nansenia antarctica
GACGGCTTTGTTTGTACCGCAGAAGATAATGAAGGCATTTTGGTCGGCCATATGAGAGCCACGGGAGAAATACAGTAACATGTGGGTTAGAGAGTTGGGTTTGAGGGGCTGCTGAGATGAAGGATGAAAGAATGGATTGAGTTGAGACGATAAAGACAGAGCACAGGACAGAGAGGACGAATGTGTTAGAGAGAACCGTAGAATAAGAAGAACTGAAAGGGACGTTCGTTAAACCTCCTATTCATTATCTCTAGCGCCATAACAGTGACATCTTGGTCTTTGTTACTATATAATCTAGAAGGAACATTGTTTTCACATAATGTGACACGTTCTAGCCTTTTGGTTCGCATGCATATCGGCAACCCATCAAAATGTTCAGACTTTTCTTTTGAAACACGGAAACACGTTTCAACGTTGTTGAGAATCACAACGCAAACTCGCTAGTCAAGCCGAAACACTGCAACATAATGGATTCAGTGAGTAATCCCCACTGCTACCGAATTAACTATGACACTACTTTACATTGTTAGCAGGCTCACAAAACAAGCTGTGTTAGTTGACTAGCGATGTGTCATTGATTTTCAACAATTCACATTTTTCAAAAGAAAAGTCTGATCATTACATCAGATCCCGATATGCGGACCAAAACATTAGAACATGTCACATATGATATGTAGACACTGGTATTTTGCTGAAAGTAATGAATCGGAAGTGTGAAGTGTCCCTTTAATGAGCACACTTCAGCTTGTTGCGTGTCCTATGTGCTGAGGTGCTGACTCTAAACGGACCTTTACTTTTCAACCTCTCAGGCTCAAAATGGCTTCTTTGACTGGACGTGGCAGAAGAGACTGACATTTGTTACCACGGCAACCTGAACTCTAACCTCCGAGGGGTTATGACGTGCACACCGTAGGAATATGAAAATGAAAAATAACACCAATGACCAAAGTAAATTGAATTGTTTTTTACTTAAAGCACCAACATGTGATGAATTCCAAACCAACTCATACATACTCTTTTACCAAGCTCATGCTGCATAATGATATATACACCAATTCAGGATCATTCCACATCCTGCAAAATGTTGAAACTGCTCAAATAATCTTTGGGTTCAATCACATAAACAAATCACATAATGTCAAGTATACTGTACCAGACCTTTTACACCGGTTAACTTTTAGGCGATGTTGTATTATTGTTACAATAGTTATTTTCATTCAAATGAGGGCCTAGTTGTTAAGAGTTTCAGGTTTCTCAACAATTATAGAAAAGGTAGAAAAATAGCAAACCTAGCAAAACACCTGTAAAACCATAAAAGCATAATATTTACAGTCAAGAGGGAGCCTGTATGTGCTATCAGGTGTGACACTTCACTATTGAAAGGTTATACTGTGTAGAAATAGTAGTTTTCAGGTATAACAAACTTCAAGATCTATAAATAAATCTCTCCAACACAATAGCACCAACATTACCTTATATTCAATAAATAAATTAAACAAAAGGTCTTAATTTACTAGATCATTAATGGCCAGCTTCAACGGCCTTGACCATTTATTAGACAATAGTAACACATTACATGAAGTTGTCCCTATACCAGCGTAGTAATGCTGTAATTACTAGAGTAATGTCGTTACAGTACAGGTTGGTAGTTACAGTGAAGTACGGTATATGGAGGTGAAGCAGGAGAAGAAACAGTGGAATAAGGAACAGTCTCCACTTGTGTAATGACACAAACTACTCAACCTCATACCTATGCAATTACAAAACAGTTTCATATGTACTGTATTGTACTGTCATGTTGCAATAATGTAATGTACTGTACTGTCATGTTAATACAATATGTTTTTAATAATAATAATAGTAATTACAGAGTTACTACACAAGAAGGAGCAACATAATGTAAAATGTGACCGACCGGCAATAAATTGCCTGCATAATGCAGATAATCTCTAATTCTTATAATTTAAGACATAAATTAGATTATTTGTGTAAATATGAAATTAAATAAGACATTGGAAGAAGCATACCGATCTGAAACATAAGAACATTTACATCAAATTCCATTTGGCAAAAACAAAACATAATGCAGTATCAGATTGACCACTGTTTGTCGGTTTCTTACAAAAGTAATGGAGAAGTATGAGAGGGCACCGTACGTAAATGGGTCGTTTTTTCCCAAGCAACGCTCCATAAACTCCTTCATACTAAGAATGTTCCCTTTTCTGGTTTCCTAGTCCTTTCCCTCTGCTTCTGCAGATTCTGTTTCACCAGTGGTTTGTCTCATTAAAAATGAAGACAGTGTGTGTGTGTGTGTGTGTGTACATGTGTGTGTGTATGTATGTGTGTGAGTGTGTGTATGTGTAAGTGTACGTGTGTACGTGTGCGCGCATGCATGTGTGTGTGTGGTCCACAGAACGGGGAATGCCACCTAACCTGCTCGGGTTATCGAAGAACGTCAATGCAAACAATGGCACATGCGTGTTTAACTTGAGCATGTGAGCGTGTACTGACAACAAAACATAACTTACTGACATAACAAATGTTGTTTGTTTCTTTTTTATATAGTGAACTTGGCCCCACGAGAGTTGGCTAACCCAACGATGCCTAATATGCCGACGCAACAGAAACGAAGTCATCAAATCTCCAATAGACCACTGCTCGTCTCCACGCCGTTAGCCGTGCCTGTCTTGTCCTCTCCGTTGACCCCGTTAGGGTCCGGGTTACTGGACACAGCGCCGGCGGGGTCTACAGTCTCCTCGTTCCGGGGGTCGGTGGCCTCCCCCTCCCCGGCCACACCTTTCCCCTGCAGGGCTGACTCCGCGTGGGTCTTCTGGTGCTTGGAGAGGTGATCGCTGCGGGTGAAGCGCTTGTTACACAGCAGACAGGTGAACTTCTTCTCCCGCGTGTGCGTGCGCACGTGCCTCTCCAGCTCGTCCGAGCGAGTGAAGCGCTTCCCGCAGAACAGCCAGTTGCAGACGAACGGCCGCTCGCCCGTGTGCCAGCGCAAGTGGGCCTTCAGGTGAGAGGCCTTGCCGTACACCTTGCCGCACCCGGGGATGTGGCAGCTGTGCACGGGCTTCTTACGCAGCGACGCGGCCGAGGCCCCCAGGCGCTCCAGCTCCTGGCAGTTAGGACAGTCGCAGGTGGACCTCCCCGTGGTGGCCCCTCCGTAACCGCCCGAGCCACGCGCCGGCTTCAGGCCCATGGGGTTCTCCATGGGCATGGGCTTGGGCTTGTACATGTCCTGGGGCAACATGTGCTGGGAGGACTGCAGCAGATGCGAGGAGGAGCCCAGGCCCACGGAGGGGTACGTGGCCGGGTTCAGGGAGGTGAAGTCCGTGCTGTAGCTGGGCAGCTGAGGGCTGAGGGAGGCCTGGGGGGCCACGGGCTGCAGGGCGGCCTGGAGGCCGTCCGCCTGGGGCTGGGCGGCGCTCAGCCAGTTGGAGTTGGGGTGGACGTCCCACCAGGAGGAGGTGGCGTTGGCCGGCGCCGCGCTGATGCTGGGGTGGATGCCGGCCTTGTACCAGGAGCCGTAGGGGTGCGTCATGTCCAGGGAGGTGTAGACGCTGGTCAGGCAGTCGGCCGTGGCGTGGGCCTTGGTCACCAGCAGGGACGGGTCCTGGGATCCGGAGTTCTGGAAGGAGTGGGAGAAGGGGTTGTACTCTGTGCTGTACCCCCCCGCGGAGGGCGGGGGGCTGCCCGTGGGCGTGAGGAGCCCCCCTCCCGTGCTGAAGGAGCCGGTGTAGGCGTCGGTCAGGCCGTCCACGCCGCCGCCCCTTCCGTTCTTATGAGCTTGGAGATCAGACGTCATGCCGTAAGGTTTGTTCTTCCCTGGGGCGTTGCTTCCTGCTTTGCCGGGTGTGGCGGAATCCCTCACTGGGCTGGTGCTGCCGAACTTGTTGCAGGTAGCGGTTAGCATAGCCAGAGGACTGGAGCCATAGCGAGCTTCTTCCTGGTGGAACACAAGAAATAATGAGACTCGGGAGGAAATGGCCGCTGCTTCTGTCACTGTCAACACTAATAAAAAACGTATGCCCAGCCAGCCTGGCTGCTGCTTCTTTTCAGCTTGTTACCCTATAAGTGGGAGCAATTTGTGATCTGTTTACGCTGTGTGAAAGTTGCTGCTATGCACAATATAGGGAAAAAGATCTCCTCAAGTTTTGTGGAAAATACTTTCTAAATATTTATTTGGTATAGCAGAAAGAATTGCAATGTTTGTTTTCATGCAATATTTCTTTTTCAGTTTCCACACTGTCTGGAGACTCTGAATTCAAGTAGGCAGTATACACCAAACAATTTCCCTCAAAACAAGCAATGGTGTGTCAGTTATAATAGAAATCTTGCCAGACATGTTCGTCCCCAGTGGTCACCATGGCATCTGAGACGGTTAAAGCAGATGCTAAGTTTATACCCCGCAAACAATGGCACATTGTTTCACAAAAGAGTTTGTCACCATTGTCCTATATCCTTAATATTACATTCATGACATTTGTCAATCAACATGTTTGTCGAAGACAGTTTATTTTAGATGAACTCCCAACTGACATTATTCTTTGAAGAATGTACGCCACTGACAGCTGTATTGTTATTCATGCTCCATTTGACTAGGAATGGACATAAATCATATTAACTTGTGTTAACTTGTCGTGTTAAATTGTGTTAACTTATCAACATTCGAATTATTTATTACTATACATTTATTTCGACTTGAAACTTGAGGGTTAAATGTGTGCTCGCCAGGTTACCAGTATATCTCGAAGCAATTATAATGAGTCTATTCCAGGAGCTCAACAACTTCTTACTGTATCATCTGGTGCTTCCAGTCAGTAAGATGATACAATTAATATAAGATTCAAAAGGACTCATCGGGCCGGTTTCACAGACAAGGCTTAAGATTTTACATTGAAAGTGTGATTTAGTCCAGAACTAGGCTTAAGCCTTGTCTGTGAAAGCGGCCCCATATTGTGGTATATTTAAGGGTTTAATCGATAATGTTGTTTGATGGACTAAAATGATGAACTGTGAACGTTTTGCGCAAGGACGTATTTCCATCTTTTTGGCTACCAGTTACCTATATAACCACCCAATGTCATTCCACTTGAGACAAGTTTGGCCAGTTGGCCCTCCGTGTAGGCTGCAGAGCTCGGGCCCCTAATCACCGGAGAGTCCCCCCCTCCCTCTCTGCCTAGGAGCGCCTGTGGTCGACATGACCTATCCTGTTTCTTTAGCTCCCGTTTCCAGGTTAATTACAGCCAATCACAGAGCAAAACTATTTAGTACTATGGCGGTAAATGCTTGTATTCGACGTTTTCAATCCCCCTCCCGCCTTCATGTAAATGCTCTGCGCTTGAGTTTTGGTGACCTGTGGAAAGCTTGTGCGTAATTGCAGCGGAATCAGCGTTTTCTGTCCACCTCTTGTTCTTATTTGGAAAACAGATTGCTTTACTTGTATTTGTGCTGTTGACTGATTTGTCAGACGTATAACATTTCCTCCATCAGTAAGCTTGACCAATGATACTTTTCAATAAGAATTATATTTTACGCATACCAGGTCCTTCTCTAACCCATGGCTGAATGTTGTTGGATGTTTTTTTCTCCGCATATCACCCTTAATTTCTCACCCAACATGCATATTAAAATAATGTTTGTTACAGTAGCTGACCAACATTATGATCAGGTGCTCAGATGTAAAAGGCATCAAGGCAATCTGTAGGAGCTGGAGGCTATGAATGAACACCACCAAATCCATAGCAACGATGTACTCTTCATAGTAAGTTCCCGACGCCTTATATAGTTAACACTTACATTGCTGTTTTTCACAATGTATTACACACTAAAATTTTCAATATTTTGTTTTATATCAAGAGTAGGCTACAATAGATGATAGCCTATACCCCCGCTCCTTAACACCAACATGCCCAAAACAACTTTAAACAACTTTAAACAACTTTAAACAACTTTAAACAGTGGCAACAACGTGACTCCAAGGACATGCAACATCCTCTGCGCTGTAGTGCGCTGTCAGCCTTTAGCTCACCGCTACACGCAGTGGTTCTCGTGGAAAACGAGGAACAGTAGCACGAATTACAATGTCAACCCGTCAACGTGAAAGATGTATTAAAAAAAACAAAAAAAAACAGTATATAACAGTATATTCCATACCTCCAAAATCGATGCGGCCATCCCTGAGAAAAAAAATCCAGAGAGTTCGGAGGGGTGAGTCGGACAGTCTCAGCTCAGAAGGTCCCGGGACAGTTTGGAGGAACTTCAGCACGAGCTCAGGGACTTCTTTGGGGAGACAGAGGGCCCGCCCCCTAATTATAGGGTCCGGACTCTTTGAAGATTCGCTAAGAGGCAATAAAGGAGCGAGGGAAGAAAAAAGGGGGTGGATGAAGGGCATTGGTGGAGAGAAGAGAGGACATCCCACCTCTCCGAACTATACGACGGATGGATCCTGATTCATCCTCGGAAACATTATTTAATAGAAGTGTTAAGTTATTAATCTTATAGTTTAGGCCGATGTCAGACAACGCTGACATGGATATCTCTGTGCGCAGATTCCACCTGAATGTTCATTCAGATCCAGCAACAGCATCTACTAACGTGGCCTGTTGGGCCTTACTGGAAATTAATTGCGACAGTAATATGCAACACAGCAATTACATTTCACTTGGTCAAACTTCCGATTTGTCACAATTTCTCTTGAACAACATCACTAACATTGGCCTGGCAAAACGTGTTACTGCCAGCAACACAAAATGCCAACGTTTATATAAACAGTCATTATATGCCCTATATTGATGACATGTTAAAGCACTCGCAACTTAAAATCTCGAAATTTGGTCTCGTCATTTAAAACCCAGAGAGGAAAGCAGCATGCAGGCCACGAATAAATCAAGAGATTAAGCTGGTACAGTTTGTGGTTTGCATTCGAGATTTTATTGTTTGGGGTTTTAACCCTCATTCTGTTTCCAATATTCTAAAACGCAGTAAACTACTTTTGTGGACATTAGCTGACGGTTGAAAGCATTGAACTATTGGGAGAGACAAAGAATGAGAAATACTGCCACGAAATTAAATAAAGAAAAGATCATCACTTCAAATAAAATGCATTTTTACCACGGCTTTTAAACGAATGGTTGAGGGGGGATACAAGCAAGATCGTTTCCTCTTGTAAGCTTTGCAATAAAAACAGATGATTCGAACAGTACCATTTGGGAATATTTAGGCTACCAAAACAACCATACAAACAAGGCGCCGTATTTAAACATCTCTTGAACTCTTTTTCTTTTTTAGCTTAATCTTTCGATTTATGCTAATGGTTTCAACATTGACATTTTAGCATATTTATTTTAACTGCCATATGTGTAGCCCTACTCAATACATTTGACTTATGCCTTCAAACCACAACTTAAGTCATCTCATACACAGAATATGTGTTTACTGTTATTATAAAACACCTGCTTGAGTCTATAATAACACTGTTGACATGAGTTGACATGATGTGGAAATAAATAAATGATTGCACCTTAAAATATCAATGTAGTAAATCAATAGTTGAATGAACTGTGCATAGGGCGCAACCTAAAGCACCTTGCTTAAATTGTCCATTAAAGATGAATCGAATATGGTTCTGACGGTTTCCGACAGAAATAACGATTTAGATATACATTCAGTCAATCATGGACAAACATATGCCTCCCTAAATTTGATCATTTGACAATGGCGGTAACAAATGTGAACCTAAAGCAAAGCAAAACAAAAAAAAAGCTTATATTCTTAACATCAATCATGTGCTTGAGAGCCTTATCGTTATTCGTTTTAATGTTTGCACACATTCTCTTGCTGTGTAAATCTAATGGATTAGCCTAGGTCGTTCAAAAACGAATAATGATTCGACCTCAAACAGTAAACGTCCATTCAGAATGGAGAAAGAAAGGCCTTATTGTCACACATATGGGTCACATGGAGAGATATGATGTTTTGTGTCCTATGAAATAGTGACGGAGATACGAGATCACAACTGCTAAATTATAATGGGGGTAAACATATGAAAATATGCTCAAGATCAAAAAGAGATATTAAAACAAACGTACTCTAGATTATACCACAGGGGCAAAACCTAGCCTGAGGTGACTGGATGTTCATAGCTTTATAGTCATCCATATTTCAAAACAGAATGTTGCAATCCATAGAATTGGTCATTGCATAGAACTAGAAGGAGTAGAACAGTCTATGATTGCATTATATAAGAATCAGATTCTGAGTCAGTACATAATGTATTCCTGAACGTCTTGTCAGTAAAACATTATTAACACCTCTCATATGGTAGATATCTGTAGATAGACCCACTTATAATAGATCTGCTTTAAACCCTGCTTTTTGTCAGGCTCCTTAAGACCATGAACTGAATTGATGGCAGTATTTTTATTGAATAAATAAATTGTTTATATTCTCCCAAACTTCTCCAGGCTAGTCGTCTTGATTTCTAGCGTCCCCGTGGGCGTCTTTTTTCTCTCAACGAGAGGACAGGAGATTAAAATTGTTGTCAAAAATAAACATATAATTTCAGTCCTTATTTTCTCCCCAATTACAAGGCATGGTCAGAGCTGGGCTCGTCTCTGGGAGAGTCTGGCCCTCACATGAACACACAAACTATATTTAGCAGTCTGCTCCCCAACTGACCTTCATCGCTTTATTTTCTTACCAAAACAGGGGTGAATACAAAGACTAGTAGACACACACACATACACTTAAGTTCACACACACACACACACACACACACACACACACACATACACTTAAGTTCACACACACACACACACACAGACCCACATACGCAAGCACACACACACACACACACACACACACACACACACAAACACAGACCCACGTACACGAGCACACACACACACACACATACGCAAGCACACAAGCACACACACACGTACACCACACACACATACACACACACACACACACACACGCACGCACGCACGCACACACACCCACACATGCTCACATGCACACACACACACACACACACACACACACACACACACACACACACACACACACACTCCCTCATATTCATACACTAAGCAACCAAGGTTTGCCATACTGTAGAATACTTGCAAGGCAAGTTTACAGGTTGACACGTTAAGGCGAGATTTTCTGTAACTGATGCTCAAATATGATGCACACAATCATCCATAAAGAAAATCCGACAGACGCTGATCCGAGGCATGGGAAAAGGGAAATGAGTTACTATGCAAACATGAATCTCCATGGTTTATGTATCCATGTTCATCTTTCATACGTGGCAAACTTGTCACCACTTCTTGAGGCATTTGTCTCTCCTCTCATTTGGCACTTGGTCTGATGGTTGTTTAAGTCTTAAAGTTAAAGGTTTCCTTTTCTTCTGTGCGTTCATTAATGCTGCATGTTTGACATTAAAGTGAAATGAGAGGGTAGGTAAAGCATCTATACCCTCTGTAAGTGTCGCTAAGTGGCCTCCATGGTTGACTTTCTTCACGTTATACAAGTTTTTTCGTTAATCTAAATCTTTGGCGTGTTCTCATTTACAGTTCTCATCAAAAGCGAGGCAGTGAGATCTATAATTAGGGATTGTGTTAAGCACTTAACAGCCCCTTCAAACAGCTCTCTCAGTTCTATTTTCGATTTTTCTGCCTTTTGGGGTTTGGGATTTTGGGGAGGGGTACCACTGTGGCTGGCAAGGTGTAGGATGTGGGGAGGTGTCAAGGTCGAACATGAAGAATTTCCACGACATGTTCAATGTGAGCTGTTAATGGTAAACAATTCACGATTCAACTAACCTAGTTATTCCCTGATTCAGAGTGAGTTACTGGCCTGACACAGATTAAGCCTAATCCTAGATTAAAATGCATTTTCAATGGAGATTTCATTGAAGATGTTATTTTGTCCAGGACTAGGCTTAATCTCTGTCCAGGAAAGCAAATCCTCAATGTTACACGTGACCTGTGGCCTGGGGTGGTCCAGTGGTCTAGCACCGCGGTCTACAGTGCACACATATGCCCATGTCGGCATGGGTTCAAATCCGGCCCATGCCCTGCTGACATACCCCCTCTCCTTACTTTCCTGTCTGTCTTCACTATATCTGTCCAATAAAATGAAAAAAAAAATATGAGTGGGACTGCCCCACTCAGAAAAGAAAACTTAAAAATGGTAATGGTAATGACACCTCAGCCTCGCTCACGTGTTATCTAACACGCAGATAGTTGTTTACATTTATATTTACATTTTTGGCATTTAGCAGACACCTTATTCCAAAGCGATTTACAACAAATACATTTGACTAAGTAATCATCTATCCAACAGTCACAGCAGGAAAAAGGAATCTATGCTCAGGCCAGGGGCCATTGGCAGTCGTTATGCTAAGAAGGATTTTTAATTAATACAGGATTTTTAATTAATACATTTTTATTATGTTATTACTATGACATGGAGAAACAGTAGAGGGCGGGCTGTGGCACCGGAGGTAGAGCCGTCGTCTAATGATCGCAAGGTTGGCAGATCGGCGGTTCGAGCCTCGGCTGGACACATGTCGAAGTGTCCTTGGGCAAGACACTGAACCCCAAATTGCTCCCAGTGAGCGGGGGCTGGCGCCTTGCATGGTAGCTTGCCGCCATTGGTGTGCGAATGTGTGTGTGAATGGGTGAATGAGAGGCCGTTGTAAAGCTCTTTGGATAAAGGCGCTATATAAGTGGAGTCCATTTACGTAGTCGATGTCTCAGGAGGGACAGTTTAAGGTGTAGCCTGAAGAGATGGGTCTTCAGTGGAAGGTGGAGATTCTAGTTGTGTGTTTCTAGCAGAGTTTTGCTCTCCTGCTGATCGTACACTAGGATATAGAGGAAGCCTGACTTCCTCCAGCAGATCCAAATCAAGGAGTTGAAACATGGATGAGACACTTGTTTTGGCAGCGTCACTCATTTTCATCAATCTGCTCTGATTCACAACACTGAAATGTATCACGGCCGCTGCGGACAGACAGCCTGTCTCAATGTATATCATTATGTAGTTGGCCTTGTGCATCTTTAATACAGCATTGGATGTCTCTCTGTTTTCATCATCGGGGTTGAATTGGCCGCTCAGCATCATTACCGCCATCACTAACGGTAACAGCAGCCAACTGTTTATAATGGGAATCAATGGAATATCTCTCCGTAATGCGTTTCCCTTAAATTCCTCCTTGGGTTGCAAAGCCCTCAGAAAATTAACATTGTTAATAATACTGCAATGGAAGGGGGAAAATTGAAATGATTAGATGTGTTTTACTGGCCTGGTGATGGAAATGTGGTGAGAGGGAATCAGGGTCAGGGACAGACTTGCCTTGCAGCATGACTCTGTGTAATTTTTCCAGTCTGTGTGGTCAAAGAATCAGTGGCATGTGATGTCGACGGAAAATGAGAGAGAGAGAGAGAGAGAGAGAGAGAGAGAAGAAGAGAGGGGGAGAGAGAGAGAGAGAGAGAGACAGAGACAGAGAGAGAAAGACAGGGAGCGCATCATTAAACAGCGACGGTGTAACAGCCAGGGCTGTCGATACAGACAACCTAGCTAATTAGGCTAACGTTACTGATCAGGAACTTGTGCGTGTACTCTCTCACTGTAAAGATAGATTTGACCTGAACATGACTAATTGCTTGTAATTGAATGCCATTGACTGTCTGGGGGTGTCTGGAGTAAGCCTGTATCTAGTTTGGTGGTTGTCTCTAATGTAACCACTAACAGACTGCGTTTCAACCAGTTGGACACAACTCTCATCACTCATCAGACATGCTGGTGATCACACATATCAACAGGAGAGAGAGAGAGAGAGAGAGAGAGAGAGAGAGAGAGAGAGAGAGAGAGAGAGAGAGAGAGAGAGAAAGAGAGAGAGAGAGAGAGAGGGAGAGAGAGAGAGAGAGAGAGATCATCTCTTTCCTACATAGTGTGTATAGTCTATATGATGGATCATCTTTGGGTCATTTGTTCCCATGGAAATATGCTCTCACTGTACTAAATGCATACAGCAGCACGGAAACCATATGCTGTATATGTTGTCTATTACTGTATGTCGTCTGTGCAGTGTACTACTACTGTACATAGACGTTTTATAAACACAGAAGTACACTTCAATGCTCACACCACCTAAACAAAGTCCAGTGCTACCGCCTTCTCTCTGTATACAATACATGGAGTGGCCTGTAATCGGACTGTCTGCCTCGCCAGGAGAGCTGTCGCTGTTTAATGGTACTAACTGTAGAGCCTAGACAGACAGACGGACTCAAGGCACCTAGAGTAGACCAATCAGCACGGCGGAGGACAGGACATGTCGAGAACAACACTCCTGCGCACACTGTAGGTAGTATCTACTGTACCTGAGCACATGTTGCAGAGTTAAAACCTGGGTTTGAGAGGATGTGTGTGTCTGTGTGTTGTGTGTGTGTGTGTGTGTGTGTGTGTGTGTGTAGCATAACTGGTTGTTGGCTCAGCACTACTGTAACTGACTGTTTCCATAATGTCAAAATCAAATTGCACTGATAGTATTTATGTCCTTTAGATATTGTACATGTATGTGGACATAAATAAAGCATTTAAAATGTGTGTGTGTGTCTGTGTGTGTGTGTCTGTGTGTGTGTGTTAACCAGGCCAACTCTGAGAGGGTGTTAAGTGAGACACCGGCACTGATGAAACGCTCCATAATAATCCCTCTGATTATGAAACACACTTTGGCAGAGGAGTGGCCATACATATGCATGCAGATGAGGCATAAGGGAACGCCACAATAAACTGACTGAGACAGAGGTGGTTGAGTCTGAGGGGGGGTGTTGGTGGTGGTGGTGGTGGTGGTGTGTGTGTGTGTATGTGTGTGTGTGGTTGTGTGAGTGTGTGTATGTGTGTGTGTGTGTGTGTGCGCGTGTGTGTGTGTGTGTGCCTCTGCCTGCCTGAGCCTGATTGTGTTTGAAGGAAGCGTAGCGCCGTGTCTTTCATGTGCATGTGTCATTATCACTTCAATCCTTTTGAACAATTAGCTGCCACTTGATCTTTCATGTCGGCTCTTTTATTGGGTCTCCTCCGTATGCCTCCAGTCCATTTCAGAGGAGGTAGATTGGCCCGTGGGGGTAGCCCAATGAGCCCACCTTCCTCCCCGCCCTGGCTGGCTGGCTGGCTGGCTGGGTGGATGGGTAGGGGGAATGGGTTGGGCCCGTGGCTGCTACTGAGGTTTGGGTGGGAGCTCATTACTCCTTGGTGGACGCTTTCCAAACAGAGGGGAAGGGTTTTCTTTTGGGAGGTGGCGGGTGGGTGGGGCGGGGGGGGGGGGGGGTAAGTTGGGGTTTTCTTTTTTTGGTGACTTTATTTGGTATGGTCAGACCTTCGCCTGGATGTGATCTGTTCCATGTGTAAGCTGGGTCTACTACCAGCCATCCCCGATCCTGGATCATGACTTCCGCCAGGGTTGATTTCAGTGTCAATAGGACTTCCTAACGACGCAAAGTAAGCTGAATACATTTCGAATGCGGAGCAGCCTCCTAAAGTATAGTTTTAAAAGCCGTTCATGACAATTTTGAGAAAGATTTAAGAGATTAAATCAGTACCACGGCATATAAAAACCCCTTAGCATGAAATTGCCCTGCATGCAGTATGCCTTATGGAAGTTATAATATTCAATGGTTCAGTAACATGTAGGCATTTCTTCTCTTTGTTGGCCAAACTACCACTGATGCCAGACACATCGCCACAGTTACTGTATTGTAACTCTTTACTATACTGTTTTGTATTTTTCTATACTGTGCTTGAATAGTGTTTTACCCTTCATAAAACCACATCGGTCGTGATAAGTGATTGGATCAATGCTGTTTCTCGTGTCTCACTTGAGCCAGCACTCAGCTTGATAAAAGAAAACTCCAGAAACACTTGGGACTGGAACAGAAGTGCCACTGTGGCTGTGTCTGTCTGTGTGTACAATCCTTCTCGAGAGAAGGCCCTGATCTGTGGTCTCCCTCTCACGGGCTGAAAGCCTCCATCTTTCCATCCCTTTCTCTCCCCCGAACAGAGGATCGCTCAGAGCTTTACATTTGATGTCGAGGCCATAACGATGTGGTTTCTGCGGAGAGTATCACTAGTTTATTTATGGTAGACGTATCGCTCGGCACTGCAGGAGGGATAATATCTTCAAGCAGGTCAAAAGTGTGTGTTCATCTCTATTTTCTCCACGGCGACCCAACAGTATCGAATGTTCTCCCTTAGTTGAGTGATTGTGGAACGTGAGCAAAGCATTCTTGACTTGTATTTCCTCTCTGTTGGAAGAAGATTGATGTGCCGGCGATCCTGGAGATAGCGATCCAGAGAGAGAGAGAGAGATCAAGAGCGGGACACCACTCCAAGATTGTCAGGAGTAACGGGGTTGATACAATGGATAAAGAAGTAACAGGATTATTAAACGTGTAGTAAGACTGTTAAGAGGAGGAGGAAGAGAGTGAGTTAGAGAATGAGAGAGCGAGAGAGAGAGAGAGCATTTGAGAGAAATTGAGTTGGAAGGTAGTAGGGAATAGAATTCAAAAATAGAGTTACATTATAGGTAGGTAAAATAAGCACGTCGTACCTAAAGAGAACTTTATGACTAAAAAACCCTGAAAACAAAACAAAAAGGCCAAGCCGCACCATATGTGTGTGGAAGAGGAAGCTGGAGTTTTCTCTCCTTCTTTCAGACCACCCAGCACTTCACCCACACACACCCAGCTAGCCGGAGAACATACACTACTAGCACTATAGTCCAACTGAATTTAACTGTTAAATGTCTAACAAAAATAAAAAACAACCGAGATCAGAATCTTGGATCAACCTAATGTTGTATTTTCATTTCATCGTCGTCCCTTTTCATAACTGTGAATTAGGCAAAACCATAATAAGGCAGAGGCAAGACAAGTGCCAGTTGAATGGATGTGGGGGGTCCTGCTCCTGCTCATAGAGGGACACGTAACTGATGATGATGTCTTTGCTGCTTTTAATGTCCGATGTCTCATGTTTTATGGGACGCCACAGTGAAGACAAAGGCACCTTTGTCCACAAGACGTGGACAATCATGTTTTTTTCTATCCTACTCTATTCTATTTCATTCTATTCAATTCTATTCCAATTCTATCACTGAAATAACACAGGGAGATGATCAAAATATCAAATTTCTTTCCCCTTTTTCTACCTTTTCTATTTAAATTTCTTATCAGAATTCCCACAACTGCACACAATGTCTTTTTTACTGACTTCTAGAATATACTATAGGAAGTATATGGAATGCAAATAGAGACATTCTCTTGTAGCAGAAGAAGAAGAGGAAGAAAAAGATGAACACCCCCCCTGCCCCCCTCCCCCTCCCCCTCCCCGCTCCCTCTGTTCCGTCCGTCTGAAGCCGCAGCATGTGGTCTCTGCTGTGCTGCTCTAAAAATGGCAGACCGCCTCGCCTCGCCTCGGGAGAGCCCAGAACAGCCTGCACCGCTGTAATGGCGGTGTGGGTGTGGCCCCTCGTAGATGGCTTTTGAGGGGGCCCCTCCCGGACGCCCGCACCCCTTGCCAGCGCCCAAGGGCTCCAGGCTGCCTGACCAGAGACACCACGAGACGGCCCACGCCGCAGCACTGCTGCCTGGGTCTGCTCCTGCAGCTACTGCCCCCTGCTGTGCACACAGTAGCTGGTTGTTGGGGAGAGTCAGTGTACACACACACACACACACACACACACACACACACACACACACACACACCTATACACACACACACACACACACACACACAGACACACACACACTATCCATCCACCCTGAGACACTCACTGGTTCACTTGTGATCTACCCTCTCTCACTTTCTAGCGGTTCCGTTAACACGAACACATGCTTGAATAAAGCTTTTCTCCATAGCTAAGACAGTTAAGTATTATTTCTTTTGAAAAACAGTAAGTGATTTCTCTTCGCTTTCACACACACAATGCAAATGCTAAACACATATTTGCAAAACAGTAAACACAACTCTACAAGAGACGCAAAACAACGTCAACATTAGTTGAGTAAATCATGTCAAACCAAATAAAACCGTTGATCACAGCGGATACAAACTACTCCCTTGAACCTCTTTCTGCATGTGTGCGAAACATTTTTGCTTAATTGTTTGAGTTGTTTAAGTTTAATGTTTCAAGTTTATTGTTACATCCCATTATAGAAGTATAAGAGAGTCAAATTCTTAGGCTTCAGTTCCTCGACAGCAACAAGATAAATAAAGTGCTGGTAGTTATAAAGACAAATAAGGGCAATATGGCAATAAGGCAAGGTAAATAAAGTGTCAGTAGTGTTAGAATGGACCAAGTAAGAGGCAGAGGGCAAGGACAAAGCAGAGGTTGAGGGGTCCGTAGAGGAGGACCAGGTCAGACGCGGGTGGTGGGGTAGCTCAGAGGGGAACACAAAGCTAATCTTTCAGATGAAATTCAAGACGCAATTATTGATCATGCTGTCGATCATGACCTTCCCATGAGAGAGGTTAGGCAGCGGGTCCAGTCCAATCTCAGTCGATCAACTGTAAGATAAAGCCTTTTGTTTCTGCATATTCATGCTCATGAGTGACATTCTTTTGGCATTGGTCATCTTTGGTAAAATCATTTTAGGAAGAATAAATACAGCCCATGCTGTAATAATATATTTACTTGTATTTTATGGTACATACTATAATTATAGTATCAACAAATGGCACAGACATGCAAGGGTTATCCATGTTAGGGTATATTGATGGTTGTAGTTAGTATTTATTGGGCCATTGTGTAACAATTGATTTAAATAATTTTCCAGTTTTGTGTGTTTCTGTGTATTAACTGAGTGTTAATTGTTTTGAAAGAAGTAAATTCTGTCTGGACAAAATGTGCTCAAGCAATTGAGGAAAACTGTGAACTTGACACCCTGTCATGTTTGCTCAGTTTCAGAAGTTATTAAGAAGTGAAGAACCCGGCTTACACCAGGGAAATGCTTCTGATAGAAACTCAAATGGTTAAGTATGTAGCTAACGGCCATACAAATCATCACAATGAGGCTGCCTGAACAACTGAAGGTCATGAGGAATGTAATGTAATGTAACGTGTGTTGAATGTGGAAACTGGGGAGTCATTGGCCTGGCTAAAGCCCGACAGGCACAGACAGGCAGGCAAGCAGGCAGGCAGACAGGCAGGCAGGCAGGCAGGCAGGCAGGCAGACAGGCAGACAGGCAGGCAGGCAAACAGGCAGGCAGGCAGGCAGGCAGGCAGGCAGGCAGACAGGCAGGCAAACAGGCAGGCAGACAGACAGACAGACAAACAGACAGACAGGCAGGCAGGCAGGCAAACAGGCAGGCAGGCAGGCAGACAGGCAGGCAGGCAAACAGGCAGGCAGACAGGCAGGCAGACAGGCAGACAGGCAGGCAAACAGACAGACAGACAGACAGACAGACAAACAGACAGACAGACAGACAG
>NC_137691.1:17300166-17350166 GCF_963989245.1 Nansenia antarctica
GCAGTTCATATAATCGCCGGGGACTTCAATCATGCTGACCTGAAGTAGTACTACCGAAGTTCTATCAGCATGTTAAATGTGCAACAAGAGGAGAAAAACACTGGATAAGGTATACACCAACATCAAGCTTGCTTACAAGGCTAGACCGCTAGCTCATCTAGGCATGTCTGACCACGTGTCAATCCTCCTGATCCCAGCCTACACTCCCATGAGGAAAAGTGCTCCCATCACCACTAAGACTGTCAGAACCTGGCCAGCAGGGTCCGCTCCACTGCAGATCTGCCTGAATGACACCTCATGGCAGGAATATGAGCATGAGGACCTGGAACAGTTCACGTCGTCGGTTCTGAACCACATAGTGAACTGCACCAATTCAGCCACCGTGGACAAACGTGTCCGGGTCTACCCCAACACAAAGCCATGGATGACGGTCCAAAAACTGCTCAAGGAGAGGGACAACGCCTTCTCAGCGAAGGACACACTGCTGTACAGCACCACCAGGGCTAACCTAAAGCGTGGCATCCGGGAGGCCAAGGCAGACCACAGAGAGAAGATTGAGGAATGCTTCCTGAGCAACGACTCCAGGCGGGTGTGGCAGGGGGTTCAGCACATGACAAACTTCAGAGCCAACAGGCTCACAGCCGCGGAGGACGACCCCCTGCTAGCGGAAAAGCTGAACTCCTTCTACGCCCGGTTCGACGAGGGGCGAACGTAGGTAACCACAACACAAACACCACTCTCTCCAGCTCTCAGCAGCCTCACCCTCACAGAGCATGAAGTGAGACGCGTGCTGAAGGCGGTGGACCCCAGGAAAGCCTCAGGGCGTCCTGGGACGATGGCGTCCTGGGACGGGTGCTGAGGGACTGCGCCGACCAGCTGGCCGGGGTTTTCACCAACATCTTCAACCAGTCCCTGTCCCAGGCCACCATCCCACCCTGCCTGAAAACCTCAACTATCATCCCAGTCCCGAAGAAAAGCACGGTGAGCTGTCTAAACGACTACCGCCCGGTGGCACTCACACCAATCATCATGAAGTGCTTCGAGAAACTAGTCCGGGCCCACATAGTCACACGCCTCCCGCCCAACCTGGATCCATACCAGTTCGCCTACAGAGCCCACAGGTCCACAGAGGACGCCATCGCGACGACTCTCCACTCCACTCTATCCCACCTGGAGAGGGGAAACAGCTACGCGAGACTGCTCTTTGTGGACTTCAGCTCTGCCTTCAACACCATCCTTCCAGACAGGCTAGTGACCAAACTACTAGACCTGGGACTATCACACTCTATATGTGCATGGATCAAGGACTTCCTGTCTGACCGCCCCCAGAGGGTGCGGGTGGGCTCCCACACCTCCACAGCCCTCAGACTCAGCACTGGGTCCCCCCAGGGCTGCGTGCTAAGCCCCATCCTCTAAAACCTCTACACCTACGACTTCACCCGCGTCCACCCCAGCAACTCCATCGTAAAGTTTGCAGACGACACCACCGTGCTGGGCTGCATCTCGGGGGGGGACGAGGCGGCGTACAGGGATGAGGTGGAGCAGCTGGGCAAGCTGTGCAAGGTTAACAACCTGCTGCTGAACCAGTCAAAGACCCAGGAAATCATTGTGGACTTCAGGAGGAAAAAATCTGAGGTCCAGCCCCTGCTCGTCGATGGAGGGAGCGTGGAGAGAGTCTCAACCCTCCGATTCCTGGGGGTGCACATACAGGATGACCTGTCCTGGAAGACCAACACAGCAGCCATCATCAAGAAGGCACAACAGCGGCTCTACTTCCTGAGAGTCCTCAGGAAAAACCACATCGGACAGGAGATGCTTGTGACCTTCTACCGCTGCGCAGTGGAGAGCATCCTCACCTACTGCATCTGCGTGTGGTTCTCCAGCTGCACAGCCGCAGAGAGGAATGCGCTACAGAGAGTCGTGAGATCGGCCCAGAAGATTACCGGCGCCCTCCTCCCCTCTCTGGAAGAGCTGTACAACACACGCTGCCTCAGGAAGGCCTCCAAGATCTCCAGAGACCCCTCGGACAGGCGGTTCAGGACCATGTTCGCAAGGACAAACAGACTGAAGCTCAGCTTCTACCCCAGGGCCATTCAGGCCCTGAACACAGCAAAGACCTAGGTTCTAGGCCCTGGACAATCTAGACAATTTGATGGCAGCTACTAGATTGAAATCAAGTGCAATACTGAAACACAACTGTGAACATTTCAAACCTGCAAACTGTGACACTTTAAATGAATGTGCAATAACACTATGTGCAATATGACAACCCTCGGGTACATAAGGTTCAGAGATAGGAAATGTTAGAATAGGTATAGCATAGCATAGAGTACAGCACAGTGTTTTATAGTATAGTATAGTGGATAGTGTACATAGCCTTTATTTATGTAAACCAGCTCTTTTCCCTTCTTGTTTTTAGTTTTTTTTTCCTAGCACCAGGGGAGCCCCCCCTCCCAAATTTCGTTGTTTGGTACCTGTACTATATCAATGACAATAAAGACCATTCATTCATCATTCATTCATTATCTGGTTGTCTGTTTGTCTGTATCTCTATCTGTCTGTCTGCTTGCCAGCCTGCCTGTCTGTCTGCCGGTCTGTTGGTCTGTCTGCCGGTCTGCCTGCCTGCCTGTCTGTCTGCCTGTCTGTCTGTCTGTCTGTCTGTCTTTTTGTCTGTCTGTCTGTCTGTCTGTCTGTCTGTCTGTCTGTCTGTCTGTCTGTCCGTCTCTTTGTCTCTTTGTCTCTTTGTCTGTTTGTTTGTATTTCTTCTATCTGTTTGCCTGCCTGCCTGCCTGCATGCCTGCCTGGCTGCCTGCCTGCTTGTCTGTCGGTCTGTCTGTCTGCCTACCTACCTACCTACCTACCTACCTACCTGCCTGCCTGTCTGGCTGTCTGGCTGTCTGTCTGTCTGTTTGTCTGTTTGTTTGTATCTCTATCTGTCTGCCTGTCTGCCTGTATCTTTATCTGTCTGTCTGTCTGTCTGCCTGTCTGTCTGTCTGTCTGGCTGTCTACCTGCATGCCTACCTGCCTGCCTGCCTGTCTGCCTGTCTGCCTGCCTGCCTGTCTATTTGTCTGTCTGTCTGTCTGTCTGTCTCCTGCATGTTTATCTGTCTGTCTGCCTGCCTGCCTGCCTGCCTGCCTGCCTGCCTGCCTGTCTGTCTGTCTGTCTGTCTGTCTGTCTGTCTGCCTGCCTGCCTGCCTCCCTGTCTGCCTGTCTGCCTGTCTGTCTGCCTGCCTGTCTGTGGTGGTTGCCTGGGACCATTCTCAGACCTATTTCACCAGGGAAGAGCACTTCTAACATCTTCAAACTGGGTGGGGTGACAAAGATCAAGCCTTACCAAACCACCTCAAAACACATCTGTACACACAATGCACATTTAATGACACAGAAACCTGCACATGCACTTTGTGTATGAACATGAAGATGCACATACATGAACCCAGACTTTATACAAATCTTGAATATGCTGACCTTATAACACACACCATGAATATGTATGACTTCCCAAATGCCATGGTTTGAATCTCATAAACTAAATTAAATTCCACTCTTTTTCTTCTTTTTTTTGTCATCAAAGGTCACCTTTTAAACACGTGAATCTAGGGACAGTTTTTCCGCTTAGCCAATTTTTTGACAAATCATTCTCCCCACGTAAAGGAACAAAAACATGCTGCAGGTTCTAGTGTGGCTTAACAACTTGCTGACAAATGCAGTAAATATGAGAAAAGGATCAAAGCCTAAATCCTGAAAAAGAGAATGTTATTAATATCCTGTCAGTACTAAGCATCAGTGGATTGGAGATATGTGGATCTGCTGGAATCCCTCCTGTCCTGTTTCTCTATTTTCAATAGCAGTGATCCCTTCCTCCCTCCCTCCCTCCCTCCCTCCCTCCGTCTCCCCCTCCTCCTCCACCACCTCCTCCTCCTCCACCTCCTCCTGCTACTGCTCTCTTCCTTCCTCCTCCCCCTCCTCCCCCTCCTCCTGGTCTACAGTTCTACGGCTCCCCTGAGGGGAGAGAGTCCAACCCAGGAACTGTCTAACTCTGGTTGGGTGATAAAATAAAACCCCTCCATGGTTGAGGGCATACCCAGGAATGAGATCCAGGAATGAGACCCAGGAATGAGGTGGTCTGGTGGAAAGATGATCTGATTTACATTGGTAAAGAGTGGGGCAAATCAGGGGAAGCAAGAGAAGAGGGCTGCATTGTGTATTAAAAAAAAAGATGGAAACATGACCTACTCTATAGAAAAATTTCAGAATCAAAGGCTCTTTTTAAAAAAAGGAGCAAAAATCTAACAAGTCGTTTAATTTGGCAACAAAATGACAGACACAGGCCCCGGCGGCGTCTGCGTCTCACATGGGTGTCGTGTCGGCGTCGAACGTTCAAAAGCTTCGCTCGGTTTCAAAAATGGAAATGATCAGCGTCTATGGGCTCACAACAGACACAGCAACACACATCACACAACATACAAAATACCAAAAACCGAGTCATTAAAAGCCGTACATGATGAAGTGCACCATTCCATGTCTCTCAGAGAATGTCGGTCCAAGGCGTCTAGCCTCTCCCACTCTCTCCTACATCCACACTGACGTGAGTCTTGATGACAGAGGGAGGAGGCCTCCATGAGGTGATTAGAGAGCGATCCTGTTAGCAGGCCTGTGTTTAGTCTATCAATCTGTCTGTAAGAGAGTGGGAGGGAGCGGACGAAGGAGGGGAGGGAAGACATGTGTGACAGCGTGTTAATACAGTCTTGTTACTACCATAATGACTGTGTCATTACACAGGTATAAGCACAACCCCTTAAAGGGATAGTTCCTTGAGAACTATCCCTAAGAAAAGTGAACTACACCTTTCACGTGAAATGTGTCCGTTTTAAGTAGACGACTTGTTTTGACAAGTTGAGAATCAGGCTTGGTGGTGACCGTCTTGATACTATCTGTGCATGAATCAGATCTGTTTCTTTGGATCCAAAGAATGCACGATTGGTATCTGACTCCACCGCAGATTATATTTCACTACATAGAACTAGACTCCATCCAGCCACCAGCCAAGAAGGAAGGCTTCCTGCTAGAGAACCCATCCAGCTACTGCAGAACACTCCTGCTGAAGTCGGCATATCCTACAGCCAGCCCCTTGTTAACCCAGAATACCCCTAATGACTTCCCCTCTCTCTCTCCCTCTCCCTCTCTCTCTCCCTCTCTCTCTCCCTCTCTCTCTCTTTCTCTCTCCCCCCCCCCACCCTGTTTCTCTCTCTCTCTCTCTCTCTCTCTATGGAGCCACATGGTGAAGTCATAGGCCTCATGTTTCCATACAGGATAACAGGAGGACAGGGGGCACTGGGCATGCTTAATAGAGTGTGCTCTGATGATTTTAGGTCTGCTTTGACAGAGGAGAGAGATTGAGAGGGGGGGGCAGGGGTGGACAGAGGGAAGGGGAGAGGAACAGACACGCTATAGACTGAGACAGGGAGAGGCATCATTTTGTTGTCGTTGTTTTTTAACTGCAATGTCCACGATTTTCTATTTTTATCTTAAGTGATCTTTATTTACCTGTATACAATATATAGATATAATAGTACATATATGATATACTATATGTATAGTGTATATATAGCCTATACACTACCGTTCAAAAGTTTGGGGTCACCCAGACAATTTTGTGTTTTCCATGAAAACTCACACTTTTATTTATCAAATGAGTTGCAAAATGAATAGAAAATATAGTCAAGACATTGTCATGGTTAGAAATAATGATTTTCATTTGAAATAATAATTTGGTCCTTCAAACTTTGCTTTCGTCAAAGAATGCTCCCTTTGCAGCAATTACAGCATTGCAGACCTTTGGCATTCTAGCTGTTTATTTGTTGAGGTAATCTGAAGAAATTTCACCCCACGCTTCCTGAACCACCTCCCACAAGTTGGATTGGCTTGATGGGCACTTCTTGCGTACCATACAGTCAAGCTGCTCCCACAACAGCTCAATGGGGTTGAGATCTGGTGACTGCGCTGGCCACTCCACTATAGACAGAATACCAGCTGCCTGCTTCTTCCCTAAATAGTTCTTGCATAATTTGGAGGTGTGCTTTCCTGTTGTAGGAGGAAATTGGCTCCAATCAAGCGCTGTCCACAGGGTATGGCATGGCTTGCAAAAATGAGTGATAGCCTTCCTTATTCAAAATCCCTTTTACCTTGTACACACCTCCCACTTTACCAGCACCAAAGCAGCCCCAAACCATCACATTACCTCCACCATGCACCAGCCAAACTTTTCCTTTTATTGGCCAGTCTCAGATATGGCTTTTTCTTTGCCACTCTGCCTAGAAGGCCAGCATCCCGGAGTCGCCTCTTCACTGTAGACGTTGACACTGGCGTTTTGCGGGTACCATTTAATGAAGCTGCCAGTTCAGACCTGTGAGGCGTCTGTTTCTCAAACTAGAGACTCTAATGTACTTGTCTTCTTGCTCAGTTGTGCAACGGGGGCCTCCCACTTCTCTTTCTATTCTGGTTAGAGCCTGTTGGTGCTGTTCTCTGAAGGGAGTAGTACACACCGTTGTAGGACATGTTCAGTTTCTTGGCAATTTCTCATATGGAATAACCTTCATTTTTAAGAACAAGAATAGACTGTAGAGTTTCATATGTAAGTTCTCTTTTTCTGGCCATTTTGAGAGTATAATCGAACCCACAAATGTGATGCTCCAGATACTCAACTAGCTCAAAGGAAGGCCAGTTTTATAGCTTCTCTAACCAGCAAAACCGTTTTCAGCTGTGCTAACGTAATTGCACAAGGGTTTTCAAGGTTTTTCTAATCATCCATTAGCTTTCTAACGCGATTAGCAAACACAATGTACCATTAGAGCACTGGAGTGATGGTTGCTGGAAATGGGCCTCTATACACCTCATGTAGATATTCCATTAAAAAACAGATGTATGCAGCTAAAATATTCATTTACCACATTGACAATGTATAGAGTGTATTTCTGATTAATGTAATGTTATCTTCATTGAAAAAACAGTGCTTTTCTTTAAAAAATAAGGACATTTCTAAGTGACCCCAAACTTTTGAACGGTAGTATATACAGTATATATATACACAGCTCTGTTTAATAATTTATTTACTCTAGTCGTACATTTTTCGACAGACAGACAGTCAGACAGACAGACAGACAGACAGACCGACAGACAATCAGTCAGACAGTCAGACAGACAAACAGACAGACAGACAGACAGACCGACAGACAGACAGACACACAGACAGACAGACAGACAGACAGACAGACAGACAGACAGACAGACAGACCGACAGACAGACAGACAGACAGACACACAGACAGACAGACAGACAGACAGACAGTCCGACAGACAATCAGACAGACAGACAGTCAGACAGACAGACAGACAGACAGACAGACAGACAGACACACAGTCTTAAACTAAAGCCATCTGGGTTTCACTCCAGCTCACGTAACATATGATATTATCTCTCCTTGCTCTCAAACTGTCAAACACTCTAAAACAGGATTAGAAATAGCTTTGAACCGCTGACTAAACTCACATCACACTTTTATGGAAAAGGCTTTCCTCTCACAGGTTTTATCCCAAGAACATATTTTTTTTAGAAATGCTATCCTTTCACACTTATATCAAGTTCAGCCCTGCAGGAGTATATTTTAGTATGTCAAATTGGAAATCGTTTCCTCTCCCTCAGTCATTGAACTCTTTTAGTTTCAGCTAAAATGTCAGCAGCACATAGGTCATTGGTTTCCTTTCAGAAGCTAATGTCTCCATCTTGTGGTCATGACATTTAGAGGAGCTGTCTGTCCCAATCTAGTAATACTGAACATGTACTTTTGTTTACTATCAGCAGTACACATGCATGCACGCACGCACGCACACACACACACACACACACACACACACACACACACACACACACACACACACACACACACACACACACACACACACAAAGACACACACACACACACACACACACACACACACACACACACACACAGTTTAGATGCTTTATTTATGTCCACATACAATGTACAATTCTAAAGGACATAAATACTAACAGTGCATTTTGATATCATAGAAACAATCTGTTACAGTAATGCTGAGCCAACAACCAGTTCTGCCACACACAGGATGTTATTCGCACCAGATGATACCAGTGGGTTGACAGATACAGTATCAATACAATAAGACAGACAGTATCCCGCTCATGGGTACAGGAAGCACCGCCTTCTCCATATTGAGCGGCTACCAATAATAGCGGATATTGAGCAGTATTTTGCTAACTGTTTGGCCCTTCTCTTAGGAAGACATCTTGTGGTCATGACATTTAGAGGAGCTGTCTGTCCCAATCTAGTAATACTGAACATGTACTTTTGTTTACTATCAGCAGTACACATGCATGCACGCACGCACGCACACACACACACACACACACACACACACACACACACACACACACACACACACAAAGACACACACACACAAAGACACACACGCACACAAATAATTTACTGGACAGTTACATGAAAATACAATGTATGATGCAGGGCAGTGGATAAAGAGACACAATTGTCTGATATCATTTCTCATGATATCTTGTAGATAGTAATAGTTATTTGTCTGTATTATCATGTAGATAGTACTAGTTCTTTTCTTATGTCTGTCTTACATGTAACGATGAATTGAAAATCAAGGACCCCAATTGAAATAAGCCAGTGGCTTTCTTGGGTTTTTATCCTCTTAGTTGACCTTGTATGTAATATGTACTTTCATGTACCTACCTCTGCAAACATTCTAATAAAGTTTTCAATCAATCAATCAATCATGGCCATAAATACTCCAGATGAGCATATCTGTGATGCTGTTGTGCATGTACTGTATCAAACTTGGGCCTTGAGCAATGGAGATTTATTTATTTTTTTGCACAGTGGAAAAACAGTGGATGATAACACTACTGTCTCATTGATATTCCTCTCTTCTCCAAAGCAAGAACAGAATAGAATCAAATAGACAAGTCAGGGTGTATAAACTGTATGTTGCTCCATAGTGCTATATTGGTGTGATAACAATGATGACGATCTTATTATGATAAAGCCTACTAATTATTCAGATTAATGCATTTCTATTCTTAGACCAGTCTAGGTCTTGTTTTTTTCTCACACACAGGAACAAAGGCCGTTTTTTTCTTATGGAAATCATGAATTAGGGTTAGTCAGGGGTACAGAATACAAATCAGCGGGGGTGGTGAATGGCTGGCCTACATTCTGGCGCGGCGGCGATTCAACGATTGATGGACCAAGTCCGTTGACTCAACCGCTGTCAGCGCATTCCATTGTGATTGGCGGAGAGTACACGATGCGGTTGTTGACTAACGATTCCCATTGGTTGTCTTTTCTTTGTATGGTGGTTTCGCATGCAAACCCCGCCTCCCCTCCTCTCCCACCCTCCGTGATGCAAACCACCGCCACTGGACCAGCGTGTTCGCATCGAGACTAGTGAAAAGGGAGGATTTTGAAAGAAGAAGAATGAATAGATCCACGAATAAAAATGATGGATTGATTGATTAACTGGGGGGAACCACACCGGTGATGCAAGAGGAGGAAGGTAAAGATTGAAGCTCTCTAAGCCCAGCTCATATGATCACATTAGTATTTGCTTGAGTGAGTGCTTGGGTTAGTTCACCATCATCGGGAGTGGTGGGGACCGATTATCAACCTTACTACTGTAACATTAAGTTGGATTATTCATTGCAATTGTACTAACTATGTCATTTCGAGTCTGCTTTCCATATTGAAGTTGCATTGATGTGACGTTCATTGATGCTGGCGTTAGACTAGGTGCGATCGCAGTCTGAATGATCATGATAATGATAATCGCTCACCTTTCGGCGAAATTCGCCGTTTTGAATCAAAATAGGTGACCTACATCCGCCTAGCAGGTTCCGGGTCTCGTATCCTTCTCACCTTTTTCACCCCGACCCATTTTCATGCCTGGATGTTGTGCACCGAAACACTACAGGGACAGGCGGCTGCAGGGAGATCTGAATCGCAGGCGTAATCCATCTGGGAGATCGGGATTGATGATGATGACGATGAGGTTGATGATGGCTCCGTGGTGGACACTAGTGGCGCTTCTCTGTTTACAATGTGGTGAGTAGGAGCCTTACTACATGTCTTCAGGTTAGGTCTTATTAAGACGACTTAAGACATCTTGACTTGGTTAATTAAGACATCTCAACTCAAGACAAGGTGATGGCTGGGTATGTACCTGCTAATGTTTCTCATCAATGTACTTGGCATATCTGTCATCCCATCTGTCACTCTGCGGTTTTATAATGTTTATGTTCTTAGGCAACCGCCTGTACTGGCATATGGTCTGATTCTCTCTGTTCTCTTGTGTTGGGATTACTAGTTTGATATCATCATTTGGGATTGGATTGGTATATCATTATGGCCCATCTTTTCTACCATTCGTTTTAAAGACCTAGTGATCATGTGTTCTGGTCGGTGCATCTACTTTCATACACGGTTATGGGAATTACCTTTTATAAACAGTTGTTTATAATATCGTCGTTACATTATAATAACCCAGACACAACAGTGCTCATTGTAACTGTTGCGTCCCCCCCCGGGCCCTATACTGTAAGTCCAGGCCACATGTTCATTAGAGCTTTATCCGCTTAAACCCTTCAGACTAGTCCTCCATGTCATTATCTATGGGCGTGTTATTAATCCACGCCTTTGACTGTGATGACTGTGCCTCTGCTGTTTACATCGCAGGCACACACCTGGTCTTGTATTTCAAGTCTTTCTGGTTATTTTAGCTAGGGATAAAAGGGTGTGTAGTGTTATAGACGTCAGTGCCAATGTTCTTTAGTGTCACAGGGGGGTCTGGTGCTTTTAGGGTTTTTCCACAATCCCATTTGGAGACCCCTCAGGGAAGTTTCTGTCCCAATAATCCCCAGAGTCTGTTGTTTCAAAGTGTTTTTAGAAAAGGGGAAGTGGAATGTCGTTTTCTAGGGGCCTTCTAATCTTGGAATGAGAAGTTGAGCGAAACTGGTATACTTCCGTGTTTACTACATGTCTACCTACCAGTTTTGGTCACACCGTAATCTATTTAGGAAGAGCAGAGGAAGTATGTTGCCAGCAGGTGCTCCTATCCTATTGACACAACATATTAACCTCCAAATGTTTTGAAGCTCTCCATCACTTTTGTTTCATTAAAAGTTAGGATGTTTATGACAAGAATACATGAGTTATTCCTTGAAATAGGGAAGGCACTTACTCAATCGTTCACTTGTATTTATCACAATTCAGTCATGATATCTGTTCATGATATGTCCAACGAAATAATTTGTCCCAGTAAGAAAATCTAGTAGCTTGTGAGCCGACTGAAAGCAGTGCCCCCAGAGTTAACATGATCGATCCTCTTTATAGAATACAGGGTGGGTTGAGTTCACTGTATTGACTGGTTCAGTTCACTGTATTGACTGTACTGAGACTGAGAGCCTGACATGCCCCTTCCCCCCTCTCTTTTTCTCTGTCCCTCTCTCCCTCACTCTCTCTCTCTCTCTCTCTCTCTCTCTACCCCTCCACCATCTCTCTCTGCTCCCCCACCCTCTTGTTCTCTCTCCCACCCCCACCCCCCCCACTCCCTCCTCTCTCTCTCTCTCTCTCTCTCTCTCTCTCTCTGTCTCTGTCTCTCTCTCTCTCTCTCTCTCTCTCTCTCTCTCTCTCTCTCTCTCTCTCTCTCTCTCTCTCTCTCTCTCTCTCCCTCTCCCAGTGTTCCAGTACGCCACGTGTCGCGAGGTCATCGTTCCCCCGGGTCCTCTGTACCGCGTGGCGGGGTTCCCCCTGACCGTCCCCTGCGCCGTGGTGGGCTACGAGGGGTCTCGTACCCAGGACTTTGAGTGGTTCCTCTACCGGGAGGACTCGCGGGGCCGTCAGATGGGGGTGATCTCCACCAGGGACCAGGGGTTCCCCTACGCCCCCTTCCAGCCGCGGGTGCTCGGGGGCGAGGTGCGGGTGGAGAGGGACTCGGGGGACAAGTGCCGGCTGGTGATCCAGAGGCTGCGGCCGGAGGACCAGGGGCGCTACGAGTGTTACACGCCCAGTACGGACTCCAAGTACCAGGGGAACTACAGCGCCTCGGTCACGGTGAAAGGTAAACGAAACGCTTCCTGGTTCCTGCTCTTTAATCTGTGTCGTTTATCTGCCGATCTCCCCGATCTGGACTTTGTTATTTGCGTTTCTCTCTCTCTCGCCCGTGGCAGCGTGTGAACGTGTCTGGCCTTGCCGTAGAACAGTCGTTTGATTGTGAAGAGCATTTGTTCACCGTTACTCTCGTCTTTTCTGATCGACAGTGTGTTCCTAGTGTGTTTATCCTATGATGTTTAGGACCACAACAACAGGCATGCCTGTCCCGTCTCATCTGCCCAGTCCAAAGCACAATGTCCTTTTGAACAGAGCTGCAAAGCAAAGGCAGTACACCTTCTGTGCATTTCGTGTGTTCTCATGTCACATTGAGTTCCTGTGTTGTCCAGCGGAGGCTGACGGAGGTGGAAATCAGAAGACAGGGCTCGTTGTAATGCAGGGAACGGAACGTTTGATACCATACTTCATTCCATGAGCCCATCCTCCGATTTCTACCTCTATCAGCCTCCCCCGGTGTTGTATCTCTCTCTCTCTCTCTCTCTCTCTCTCTCTCTCTCTCTCTCTCTCTCTCTCTCTCTCTCTCTCTCTCTAATATGATCTCCCCTCTCCTCCTCCCCCCCCCCCCCCCCCTCTTGTCTCTATGCAGTGATCCCAGACACTCTCCAGATCAGCTACACCCGCTCCCTGACCAGCCAGCCCGTGCCCGAGGGGACGGAGATCCAGCTCACCTGCTCGGCCGCCGTCCAATCGAAGCAGCACACTCACCTGTCAATCACCTTCGGAATGCGTGGCGGCGGCGGTAGTGGTGGCGGAGGCGCCGGGGGCGGGGCCGGCGAACAGGGCCAGGTCAACAACCTGCGGGAGATCATGTCCATCGACCGGGAGCTGGGCGTGGTCACCGGGCGCGGCGGAGGCTACCAGAAGCGGTACGCGGACGGAGAGATCACCCTGGAGAAGAGGAACGGCGAGGCGGGAGGGAGGGACGTGTACGTGATGAGGATGAGCGCGGTCGCCCCGGGGGACTCGGGGGCCTATTTCTGCGAAGCCTCCCAGTGGATTCTGGACCCCGAGGGGGCGTGGATGAAGATCGCTCAGAGGACCCTGGACGTGGGCAACCTGACCGTCCAACCGCTAGGTAGGCCCCCCGGCCAGGGCCGGTCCTAGGCATTTAGGTGCCCTAGGCGAGAGTATGATTTGATGCCCCCCCCTTCCTCCCCCCAACTTTTAGGGGCGCCACCCCCACCACATTAAGCCACCAGTACTGCCTCATCACCACCCACACATTCAACAGTAAAAATATGGACAACAATGGTTTCAAGACAAAAATAGACAGTAGGCTGAGACATATTTTCATAGAGACAAAATTATTTAAATGTAAAAAAAAAAAAAACGGCCTAGTTCGCCTATGCCTAGGACCGGCCCTGCCCCCGGCTGGTGTTGTTCTCTATTCTCTCTCTCTCTCTCGGTTTCAAGGGAAGAGTGTCCTCAGGCGTTGGTCATGCGTCATCGTGGTGAGAATTTGGTTTGATAATCGAGCTAAAATGTCAAGCACGCTTATATCTCTTGTATGTTTATGTGTTTGTTTTTTCTCTGTAGGTTTTTTGTAACGCAAATGATTTACTGTACGGGTTTGAAACTGTCCCATTAGGACCTGGTCCCGCTAGGGTGTGGTCGAAAAGCTAAACCATTAGAACTGCCCAGAGCCACTGAAGCCGTAGCTATTATCGTAGCTAGCCTAGCAGAAGACTACTGTCTATGAGTGCTGTGCCACACCCTGTGTATGATGTCATCATCACTTAGTCTCGCTGACCCCGCAGACCAACGTGGTACACGACGACCACCCGCAGGGACTTCCAGACGTTTCAGCCGGGGGCAATCGTCACCGCTCTCTCGGATCGAACAATGGTAGTAGCAGAAGTTGGATGTAGAATAAGGGGTAGTTCGGCCGTGCACGAAAAGTGTTGTCTTATCAGCCAGACACAGCTCCACTTCATTCTGCTGCGGTCTCTCTCTAGGCTGTCTCTAACAATGGCCTGGCGATGAGGCTTCTTTTGTGCTCTTTGTTTTTTGGGGGGAACAATGGATTCATAGTCTGTGATTATCATACTCACGTCAGGAATAGATAATGATAATAATAATAATAATAATAATAATAATAATAATAACCTTTATTTGTATAGCACTTTTCCTGCAAACGTTGCAGCTCAAAGTGCTCCAATCATTATATAATCATAATTAAATAATGTAGTAATTTGAAGGCAATATTAAAAAGTTTTTACTCTAGACTTGAACATATTTGCTGAGGTTGCATCCCTAATGTAAACTGCCAGTGCATTCCACAATTTGGGTGCATACAATGAGAATGCAGAAGGATCTTGAAATCTATTCTGAACTTAACAGGAAGCCAGTTTAGAGTCTGTAAAATAGGAGTTATATATGAGCTCTTCTGCTTGTTTTTGGTTCAAACTCTCGCTGCTGCATTTTGGACTAATTGCAGCTGGTCAATAGCTTTCTTCAGAAGACCAGAAAGGAGGCCGCTACAATAGTCCAAACGGGTCATAACAAAAGCGTGCATTAACACTGCTGCATCAGCTTGCCGGAGAAAAAGTTTGTCCTCAGTTTTGTAGTTTAGATGTGCAGTAAGCTGCAGTGTTACTTTTTAAAAGTCAGGCGTAGCTCGTCGCGGCGTACAGGAAGAGATCTGATTCTGCGGCTAAAACCTTTTTACCTCACGTGGTCTGCTTTAAGCGTTTTTGACGAGCCAAAATTGAGTTCAAGTTGAGTTTGCAGAGAGAAAGGCATTTAATCCACAAATTGAAGCATGCCATTCTCAGCCTTGTGTCTATTTTTGCACCCCCCCTCTCTCTCTCTCTCCCCCTTTTCTCTCTCTCTCTCTCCATCTTCAGCGGACTCTCTGGTCGTCACCTCCTCCCCCAAGGGCCAGGTGACCCTGCAGGCTGGCTCCCCCCTCAGCCTGACCTGCCAGGTGTCTGGGCTAGCCGCGGGGGGCCGCTCGGCCCTGCTGGTCCAGTGGATGAAGAGGGGCTCGGTGAGCGGCAGCGACGGCTCCGTGTCCGGGGGGGTGGAGGTGGAGGTGGCCCGCATCAGTCCCGACGGGGTGGTCAGCTGGGGGGACGACGCCAGCCGGGGAGGGGGGGGGTCCATGGAGAAGGAGGCGGAGGGGAAGTACTCTCTGCGGCTGTTCTCGGCCCATCCGGCCGACTCGGGGGTCTACCGGTGCGTGGTGAGCGTCTACGCCGGGCGCAGTACCCCCGGACCCTCCAGCCCTGCCACCGTCACCCAGAGGTCTGACGGGGTGACGGTCAACCTCAAGACCAAAGGTGAGAGAGAGAGAGAGGGGGAGAGGGGGGGGGGAGAGAGAGGGGGGAAGAGAGAGAGAGGGGGGGGAGAGAGAGGGGGGAAGAGAGAGAGAGGGGGAGAGAGAGGGAGGGAGAGAGAGGGGGGGAGAGAGAGCCTTTGTGCCGGTCCACTTGTTGATGCACTTTGATGAATTAAAATGTATTACATTGTTATAGATAGATGTTATTACTGATGACCTTGCGATGCCTTTTTGAACTGCTTCCGAGGGGATTAATAAAGTTGTATTGAATTGAAACTGACACACAATAGCTCTCTCACTGTGGACGTTGGACGTCAGCCCAGTACAGCTAATCCTTCCCCGTGTGCCTGTGTGCCCTGTGTGCCCTGTGTGTGTGCGTGTGTGTGTGCGTGTGTGTGTGTGTGTGTGTGTGTGTGTGTGCGTGCGTGCGTGTGTACATGTGTGTGTGTGTGTGTGTGTGTGTGTACGTGTGTGCGTGTGTGTGTGTGTGTGTGTGTGCGTGTGTGTGTGCCGTCTCCAGAGGTGAGTGTGTCGGCGGTGGCTGAGCTGGCCCGCGGCCCGCTGCTGAAGAGAGGCAGCACCGTCACGCTCGTCTGCAACGTCTCCGTGGTGACCACGGGCCCGGCCCGGGTGGAGGTCCAGTGGCTGCAGAAGCCGCCCCCGGCCCAGGAAGGGAGCACCGTCCTGGGGGAGAAGCCCCCGCCGCCCCCTACCCCAGCTCCGGTGGTGGTGGACGACCCAGGCAGGCTTCTGGCAGCCCTGACCTACGACGGCCTGACACGGGTCTACAACGGCAACGGCAGCGAGCTCAGCGTGGACCAGCTGTCCGCCGGCTCCTACAGGCTGAGGATCCACTCGGCCGAGCCCCAGGACCAGGGCGAGTATGTGTGCCAGGCGGAGGTGTGGGGGCAGGATCCCCACGGAGGGTGGTACAACACAGGGGCCAAGGCCGAGTCTGGCAGCGTCACCGTGTACCTGTACGCCCGAGGTGAGTACTGCTACTACTACTACTACTACTACTACTACTACTACTACTCGTGACGTTAGAATTATAAGGTTCTATCTCAATTTTTTGTCAAAATTGAGTTGTTTACATAATCTGATCCATTAGGTGTTTATTACTGCCTGTGGGGTGTTATTTTTAAAATGTTGACATTTTTGAGTTAGTAATTCATAAAATACAAAGGTTCCATCTCACAAAACATAATGGAATGTGAAAACTTTGACGCTCAATATCTCTGAACTGCCCTAAACGGAGATAGAACCTTATCATTCTAAGCTCACGTACTACTGTCCTGCTGTCCTGAGCTGTCATTGGCTGTCATACTGCTGTTGGGTGTTAGGATGACTGTGTGTGTGTGTCGTTTACAGTCGGAAACATTTGAATGATTATGTGCTGAGGATCTGATCGTCATACCTATATTACTATTCCTCTCTCTCTCTCTCTCTCTCTCTCTCTCTCTCTCTCTCTCTCTCTCTCTCTCTCTCTCTCTCTCACTCCCACTCTTTCCCTCCCTCTCTCTCTCTCAGCCGCTGACCTCCTCCTCATCCCCCTGGTGATCGGAGTTTCCTCTGCCCTGTTTGTGGGGGTGGTCATCATCGCCACGGTAACATGTTGCTTCATGAGCCGATTGGCTAGGCAACGCGGCCAGAAATAAGGGGGCCGCCACCCCCGTCTCACTGCCTGTCTGCAATGTCGTGAAAGTTACTGAAGGCACATCGAAGAGGGGGAGGCCACTTCACAAGGACGTAATCCAGGACAGTGAGAGAATGGACTTGTGGAACGCGCAGGTAGACTTGGAAGATCTATAGATAGATTAGACTAGAGTTGAATCCGTCTGTGCAACCACAACAAATAATGTGAAAGAAAAAGTGTATCGGTCCGACGGACGACCAGAGGAAAAACCAACCATTCTCTCAGAGGTCATAGGTCACAGACGCTTGATTGTTTCGATACGGTACCAAACTGTTTTCATTCTTTCAGTTCATTCACATGTTTTACACCTATCCTGTTTCTGTTCCGTTAACCCACATAGAGTTACATTTGTCTAGAAATGTTTGATGCCACGTACGTTTCACCGTTGGAATAGCCGGTATTTCCAACAAATAGTTCTTGGTGAGGAGCTGGAAACCGTTTCCCTTTCTCCGATCTTCATCTCAGATCTCCGATCATTTGACTTGTCAACCGCCCCCTCAAAGTAGGCTACGGTATATTTTGTTCCACACAATGTTGTTCAAGTTGTTTCTGTGATTGTTATACGGTTTACTGTATATAGCATGGTGTTCAATGATTTATGAGCAAAAGTTGAAATGCAACGCATGTTTTAGTTCCCACCTGCACTGCCACAACCAGTCTCTCTAAGTCTACTAGTGATGTGCAGTTCACGAACAAGTCGTCCTGTTGTGTTTTAGTGATTCTAGTGAGTCGATTCGCCTTTCTGAGTGAACCGATTCGGTAAAAAAGAGCCGAACTTCTGATCACTCGAGTCTGCAGGCACACAGATCTACGTAATCTAGACTAGCCAAATGAAGAACAGTGACCTGGCTCTCGCGTCCTGTAACGCTCTTAGAACTGGGCTACACACACAGTATGACCAGGGGACCACATCCCCATGCTGAAAACAACTCCAAAATGTTCAAGACTTAAAAAAAAGCATTCCAGTCATTGACAATGTTTCTTGTATATATTTGTACACACTCACGAAGAGAGATAATGGAAGCAGCCATGCACTGACAGAGCTGAAATATTTATACTGCAGAGAGCTATTTTATTTACTCTGAAAACGAATCTTACGACCCTACTTGAAATGCTGTGTTGAGCCCTGAGCAGACCAGCCCGTTTAATATTCAGCAGCAGCCTGTTCTGAACTCAACTAAAGCACTTGGACCAAAATGAACATGGGGGCTAGCTGAGGAACCATTGAAACCCTCGGGTTTTGAAGTTCGATTTGAACTTACGTAACCCTCAACTTAGTTATTGAGTGTTTTGTTTCAGTTTAAAGTCATGTGGCTGTATGTGCTTACTGTTGTGTAGTATCTTTCAAAAAAAAAAAGTTTTGATTCATGGTTCCTTTGCTTGTTTGTTGTGTGTTCGGTCAAATAGAAAAGAAGTTCCAAATATGCCATGACACATAAACAGGCGACTGTTCATGTGTTGTCCTAGAGTCTGTTCCCTGGGGTAATGGCACAGCCTCAGCCATTATTGGTCCGATGACTTGCATGAGTTGAGTGAGGTCACGCTGTCACCACATGTATTCTGGGTGTTTTTTTTTCTTTTTCTAGTGCCATGACTGTGATTGGCTCCTCTGTATACATCTGTCTGGTGGAGAGTGTGTGTGTTAGAGATATGCAGGTCCGGGGCAGATTATAGCAAATTGATATGTTGAACGCTTCCTCCAGGCTTTGAAAATCTGCACAGAATCTGTGCGCCTCAACGCACACACACACACACACACACACAGACACGCGCACACATGTTGACCTAAATAATGAAGATATTTTAGTTCCTCGGTCGGCTGCGGTCTGAATAATACATGCATCCTGGTCTTTTTTTGGGTAGATATTCAAGAGAGATTCCTTAAATCTCCCTAACCTCTCAACCTGCCTTCCCAACCACTCATTATGAATGCTGTTCATAATGCTGCATTTAGGATCTAAAAAAAAAATAATAAAACCAGTCAAGCTGAGCCACTTTAGTTACAGAGATCAACCGGTGAAAGCTGGTTTATCCTCCAGCACTGACTGTCCCCACGTGATCCCACTGCAGCATTAAATGACAGTTGTGAGTGAGAGTAACAGACAGAGAGAGAGAGAGACAGGGAGAGAGAGAGAGACAGAGAGAGAGAGAGAGAGAGAGAGAGAGAGTACATGTTCACTAAGGTCTTTAATCCCTGTATTTATGGTTGCAGTGTGCTGTGCTGTACCCCATCCCCCACTCTGTCACTACTACCATGGTGGCATTTGACTCTTTTTTTCTTTTTTTTCTACTCTCTCTGTCCCTGTGAAAATGGTGGCCACTTCTCTAAATTGTATTCCACGTCGCACTGTTAAAAGAGAACACATGCATAGAGAAACGTGGCTCCTGTTGTGTTTGTTTTGTAAGATGTACCTTACCACTGTTACGAAGATGGTGTTTGTATGAGTTGTACCACTCTCCTTTCTTTCTTTCTTTCTTTCTTTTTTTATTTCATTTTGCAACCGTTGAAATATACAGATTTATTTAATGTTCAGGTTCTTTTTTGTTTATGGTGCTTTGGCAATGCTGCCGTTTGATAAATCAATAAACCACTCCTGATTGTGTCATCTGATCTGTCATTGCATTTAGTTGTGTTACTTAAATGCCTGTGCAAAAGCATCATTTTGGAGTTGGAGAAACAGTGGCCATTCCCTATAGGCCTACATGTCAGAGACAGACTTAGCAAGAGCAACAACTATATGACAGTTATCCTCTACATGGAAACTCCCAAATAAATGGTTTGTAGATGTTCAACTAACTATCAACAACATTTCAACTAACTATCCACTACTTCTAAACGTAACCTCATGTCAGATGTACATTTCCATCTGCAATGTTGTGAGCGTTGCACCTCATTGATTGGAACAAATTCCTACACTGCGACGTAGCTGCAACGTTTGCAGGAAAAGTGCTATACAAATAAAAGTTATTGTTGTTATTACACTTGTCTAACAATGGTGAAAGGGCTGCCGTATGACGTAGTGCCTGTATTTAGTAGATTATCAGATCATTTCTGAACTGTATCTTTGTGAACAGAGTTAAGGATTTTTCATAAACCATATGTGTCATGCATATTTGTCATCTTCCACCAGGGGTAATATCTGAGGAGTTTTTTTTATTTATTATTTTTTTATATTTCTGGCACTGAATACGCACAATTGGACTCAACTTTATTCTAATCTATTAGTACACCAGTGACATTCTATGAAAGACGCTCATGCCCATTGTGTGGTTTTCTATAGCCGATTGCATCCTAGTCTGTATTGACCCTGTACCCAGCACTGCCCAGCTTCCTGAGGAATGTGGAGGAGAGACGAAGGCGCGGGAAGCTAATCAACCTTATCAAGGACTTCTTGAACTCTGCTGCCGAGCGTGAGACTGATCTCACCTACGTCCTGGACTGTCTCTCTGAAGCACGTGAGTGACATCCGTTCATAATACATACAGTACCAGTCAAAAGTTTGGACACACTTCCCCATTCAATTGAATGGGACAGGTAGGCCGGTGTATGCAAAGGCCTGCGTGTTGAATGTGTGTCTGTGTTTCTCATTTCCATAGTCAAAACCTCGAGTTGGTCTATTTGCCAAGATACAAGATACAAGCCTATTACATTTTCTTTTTTTAATCTTTTTATGTTTACCTTATGCTCATTGCAATAGCCATGTTTAGTCTTTCCAAACTTATTCATTTGACTAGTTTGCACTGGTTTTCTACAAGCATGTGTTATAAATGTGTGATTGTTATACCCACACAACATCCAACTATAAACATCATCATCCAAATGTAATATATTAATATATTCCTAGCTACAGATGGGGCTGATAGACCCAGTGAGAATGCTGTTATCATGAAGGACCTTAAACTGACACTTATCTAACCACACAAGCTGTTCCCATACCCCGACATATTCAGTCTCTGACTAGAGTTATTGCATGATGTATAGCTGTAAAAGTAGACTTGACAGATTGAATATTACTTACGTGTATAAAGTGTGATTGTTTTCACAGCAACAATGACAGTTCTATGTGTGTCTCTGCATCTCAGAGTAGACTACAGCCTGCATCTGGCTTCTGCGTTAACCTGCCACACCCAAGAACTGCCCCACCCTGTCCTGACTGTTAACCTGCCACACCCAAGAACTGCCCCACCCTGTCCTGACTGTTAACCTGCCACACCCAATAACTGCCCCACCCTGGCCTGACTGTGTTAACCTGCCACACCCAAGAACTGCCCCACCCTGTCCTGACTGTGATGCCCAGGAAGCTGCAGTGGTCCCTGAGACCTCGCTACACCTGCAGTCTGAAGACTCCACCTACACTGGCCATAGCTCTCCCTCCCAAGCCATCAGCACTAGCACACCTGCCCACACCTGTATCCCCCCAGCTGTCAACAGAACTGTCCACACCTGTACCCCCCCCAGCCATCAACAGAACTGTCCACACCTTTACCTTTGCAGCCATACCCTCGCAACAACAGAGTCAGGTAGGCTACACCGCAGTGTGTGTGTGTGTGTGTGTGTGTGTGTGTGTGTGTGTGTGTGTTTGTTTGTACAAGCCTTTATGAACTGAAGTAGTCCCTGAAATCCTGTCCAAATTGACTGATCGTCTGGATCAATGTAGTTTCTAAGTTTATTTGTTACGTCACATTACACAAGTGTAACAGAGTAAAATTCTTAGGCTTCGGATCCTGACATTGCATTGCAGCACAAGACAGTAGAAGTAGAAGTACAGTAGACAGTAGAAGTACAAGAAGTATCTCATGATCAGCTACATTATCAAGCAGACACTACAGATTCATGTCGAAATCATATGACATGAAAATGGGCAATGCACAAATGCATCTTGCACAATCACACCTGTCACCACAGTTCCCAGACATGACAGCAGTGTGTAACACTCTATTTCCTGGATGACCTCATAGGGAGATGGCACTGGGCCAAATTCATGTTCAGGGAGGAATTAAGAGTACAAGTCCAGGCTTGTAGATTGACTCATGATTTTGTTTTCCCTAGGATGGGTGGAGCACTATATCCTATGCTGCCTAGATCCTATATTCCCTAGGATGGGTGGAGTACTAGATCCTATATTCCCTAGGATGGGTGGAGTACTAGATCCTATGCTGCCTAGATCCTATATTCCCTAGGATGGGTGGAGTACTAGATCCTATATTCCCTAGGATGGGTGGAGTACTAGATCCTATATTCCCTAGGATGGGTGGAGTACTAGATCCTATATTCCCTAGGATGGGTGGAGTACTAGATCCTATATTCCCTAGGATGGGTGGAGTACTAGATCCTATACTGCTGGGCAGAGGAAGTGACGAGAGAGACCTGGAGTAGAGGTCCTACCTGTCAATAAATCACACTTAAGCCCAATTTATACTTCTGCGTAAAATCGACGGCGTAGGTTGACGCGCACCTCTCCAAAAATGTAACTACGCGGCAGTGCCTACGCAACCGTAAGCACTGTGATTGGTCCGCCTGGTAGCACATGATTCCGACATGATTCCGACTCTCTCGTAGGCCAACATGCGGAAGCCATGACAGAAATGTCATTTACTTTTTCTGTAATTACTTATTAATAAAGATTTGAAAAATTATAATAACCATCGTATTATCTTAGTTTAATGTAATTTCAATGCATCATAGAACTTTTATTTGCAACAAGCAAAAATAAACACTATTATGCCGCTATGAGTACACCGTTCCAACGGAGCGCCCTATGGAAGCGTCAGGCACAGCCTTCCCATAAGGAGCGCGATTCACATTTACGAGATGTACAATCCTGTTTATTTCGAAATAAATGATTAGTTACAGGGAGCCCCATGGCTGTTCGTTGGGTTTAAATTAAAGGTTCTGGGCCCTGGACAGTCCGGACGGATTGATGGCAGCTGCTGGATTGTAAAAATCAGGTGTAGTGCTGAGGCACAAATGTGTACATTTCAAGCCTGCAAACTGCGACACTTTAAATGAATGTGCAATAACACTATGTGCAATATGACAACCCTAGTCGTCTTATCTGTACAGTATAGTATAGTGGATAGTGTACATAGCCTTTATTTATGTAAACCAGCTCCTTTCCCTTCTTGTTTTTTTTAGTTTTTTTTTTTCTTTCCTAGCACCAGGGGAGCCACCCCTCCCAAATTTCGTTGTTTGGTACCTGTACTATAGCAATGACAATAAAGACCATTCATTCATTCATTCATATTTATGATAGACATATTTAATGTTAAGTTATCTATAAGAACTGGGATTGGTCCGCTTGGTAGCGTCACATTCCGACTCTCTCGTAAATGCGGAAGTCATGACAGAAATATCATTTACTTTTTCTGTAATTACTTATTAATAAAGATTAGAACAATTATGATAACCATCGTATCATCTGACTTAGTTTAATGTCATTTCAATGCATTATAGACATTTTCTTTACAACAAGCATAAACATTTTTGATATTATGCCGCTATGAGTACACGACCAACGTGTACACGACCAACGCGACGCAGAAGTATAAATTGGGAGAGCCCTTGCGTAGGCTACGGCGTAGCCGCGCGTAAATTCGGCGCAGAAGTATAAATTGGGCTTTACTCTTCCTCACGTCATAGTTCCTCTATTGATTGTCACTGTTAGGCTAGTGTTTAACGTTGTTTCTCTAGTTATGCTATATTTACAGTATTACCTAGCTTCATTGAGACATTCAACCTTTACACATTTTTACAAACAACATTTGGATTTTAGAGCATGAATTTACATTAAACATTAAACATTAAACATGCAATGGCGCTGGAGACAGGTTTAGGGATCCGAATGACGTGTCCAGGTCACATATTCTATTACTGTTCCACACACGGCCTCTGTCAACTGTGTTTGAAAACTCTTCCTTCCAGCAAGGAGGAAAAAGAAGGTTTAGGTTTGGGTTTCAGTTTCCCCCCCAGTCTATAGTATACAGTGGAGAGTTCAGCAGCTGTGGCGCCATCTTGGCTCCATGGTCCCATCCCTGGATACAGGCATCATCTGTCAATCACAGCATCACGCCTGATAGCTGCATGACCAGGATCTGGGTACGACCAGCTCCCAGAAGCCCTCCTGTTTGGGAAGATAATCACACTTTAGAAAGTTGTGGTTTTTGTTTTCCTAACCCTCTACACCACTTAAACTGTAATCTAATTGACTTGATTCTTCTGCTGATGTTTCATCAGATGTAATCTGTTTTGTGTGTCATTTGTGTTTTGGGATGTATCTATGTAAAGCATTGTGTGAGTCAATGACACAGTGGGCTTCGGATGCCTTAGGGTTGTATTGAGCTGAGCCTTAGCTGGGTGAAATGGTATAAGTCCGTCTCTGCCCATCTGTCCACCCCATCCAACCCAAGACCACACACATCTGTCCAACCCAAGACCACACACATCTGGGATAGTAATACCACTGCTTAGGGGGGTCAGCATCTAATCCCTGGCCAGATCCGATCTTCACACACTTTCTAAATATATTCATCCAACATTTGTAACTTGATCTGTTATGTACATTTGCTTGTGTGTGTGGGCGTGTGTGTCTGTGTCTGTCTGTGTCTGTGTCTGTGTCTGTGTCTGTGTGTGTGTGTGTGTGTGTGTGTGTGTGTGTGTGTGTGTGTGAGCATGTGTGGGTGTGTGTGTGCATGTGTGCGTGCGTGTGTGTGTGTGTGTGTGTGTGTCTGTGTTTGTGTGTGTGTGTGTGTGTGTGTGTGTGTGTGCGTGTGAGGGAGAGGGCAAGAAAGTGGGAGCAGAGATAATGAAACAGAGAAAGACTTTGTGTGGGTATTAATCTGGTTACTATGGTTACTGACATCCAGTAGTCCTGGTGCATATGGTGGACAGGGCAGTATACCCACCCCTGTGCGAGGACACTGTATCTGGGCGTACCACTCCTGACTGTAGAGGCACACCTGGATCCCCTGGCCAATGAACAGACAGGTCCACATGATAATGTTCCAGATAGGACTTTTGCGTTTGTCGTTCATAGTGAAGTTGAACACCACTGGGGATAGGGACAGGGCAGGAGAGAACATGTGATAAGTGCCAACACAAGGGAATATCTGTATTAGATAACTAACCCAGGGAAAAACATCCAAAATGTTTCTAGCATCATCAGAGGCATTTGCTTTCAAAACAACCTGTTTTTAGTTGTATTGAACAGTAGATACTACAGAGTATTCTTCGGGTCGTAATTGGCACAATCACTCACCCCCGAAGAAGGCGAAGAGGAAGAACATGACTGGGTAGAAGAAGCCGAAGCCCATGGTGAAGGCGTACTCATGGACCAAGGCTGACACGATGAATACAGACAACATGCCCGCCGTGCGGAATCTCCTCTTGGACAGCTGGAGGGAGCCAGGCAGAGGTCACAGGGGGCGAGTTGAGAATGTTGGAATTAGTCCACATACCAGTGTAGAGTACCAGTCAACAGTTTGGACACACCTTCTCATTCAATGGTTTTTCTTTATTTATGTATTCTTTTCTACATTGTAGATTAATACTGAAGACACCAATACTATGAAAGAACACATTTGGGATTATGTAGTAAATAAAAAAGTGTTCAACAAACCAGAATATGTTTTATATTTATAGTAGTCACCTTTTGCTTTTTTAGTGTTTTTTTGGGTATTCCAGAGAAGAGAATGCTGGGTGGTGTTCACAGTTTCCTTTTCCACTGACGCGCGCACACACACACACACACACACACACACACACACACACACACACACACACACACACACACACATACACACACACACACACACACACACACCAAGCTGATTGAGAGAATGCGAAGAGTGTGCAAAGCTGTCATCAAAGCTAAAGGTGGCTATATTTTTAGAATCTAAAACATAAAACATATTCTGGTTCGTTTAACACTTTTACTACATAGTTCCATTATGTTCTCCATGATGTCTTCAGTATAATACAAATAAAGAAAACCATTGAATGTGAATGAGAAGGTGTGTCCAAACTTTTGACTGGTGCTGTATGTGTTTGTGTATCTGTCTATGCACTATGTACAATGTACATCTGTGTGCTGTATATCCACTTATGGTCACACTTAGATGCATGTTGATAGGATGTTGTCCATTTCCATTTTTACCCTCAAAATGGACAATGAAGCTTTTGAACGTTGAACGTTGAACCATATTTACCCAGAGGAAGTCTCTATAACCATAGTAGTAGAGCCAGTCATGGACCACCACGTTCCAGGTGCGGTAGTAGTTGGCAAAGGATGTGCAGTTCCACCAGTCCTGATCATTAACACATCATTAACACACATCATTAACACAGGGAAGTCATAGAAGAATAGGATTTCATGTTTATTTCTTTTTTTATATATATATTTTTTATTATTATTATTATTATTATTATCTGTAACTACAGTGTATAGGAATGACACAAGTTGCTTTCTCACGGAACCACAAAGGATCCCTCATTCCTCTAGCATCTCTTTGAAGCACTTGGGACTTACTGATTGTGACTCTTCTTCTCTCTCCCCCTCCTCTTCCTCTCTCTCCCCCTCTTCCTCTCTCTCCCCCTCTTCCTCGCTCCCCCTCCCCCTTTCATGTTTCTATGTTTTCGAAATCTTTCCTTCTCATGGACATCAGTGTGTTATTTATTACAGTGTGTTGTTGGTTTGTATGTGTAAACAGGCAGGTTTACCTTGTAGAACATCCTGTCAGCGAAGCGCAGCATCTCTGCGAAGGCGTTGAGCCAACAGTGGAGGAACGCAAAGAAGGTCAGGAGCAGGATCATCATGCCTGGGGGAGGGAAGGGGGGGGGGGAGAGAGTGAGAGCGAGAGAGAGAGAGAGAGAGAGAGAGAGAGAGAGAGAGAGAGAGAGAAAGAGAGAGAAGAGAGAAGAGAGAAGAGAGATAGTAGAGAGAGAGAGAGATGGATGCAGAGAGGGAGAGAGAGAGAGATGGAGTTTTTGATTGACAGGTGGTACATCGACGGCAAAAGTGCGGCCCCCTCTAGCGGTTGTGGCCCTAAACAACCTCATAGACTGTTGATGCCGGTGGCCAGCCCTGCTCAGCCCTGCTCAGCCCTGCTCACAGTGTTCATTAATTGGAGAACTCTTATCACAGCAACTGTCTCTCCTAATAAAACACTGGGAAAAATATGAACATCGCTCAGCTTTGTCAGTTCAGCTCCGTAGTATGAATCATGGTTAGGTGGTCTGGCGTAGAACAGGGTTAGGTCCAGCATCTATGTGCTGAAGGGCTGGTTCACCTCGTTCATAACTATGGTAGACATATAACCAGGCTAGCCCAGTACAGCTCAGCTCAGTTTGGCACTGTAGTGTGAATACAAATGGTAAATGGACTGACTTACTGTATATAGCGCCTTATTCCAAAGCGCTTTACAACGGCCTCTCATGCACCCATTCACACACACATTCGCACACCAACGGCGGCAAGCTACCATGCGAGGTGCCGGCCCGCTAATTGGGAGCAATTTGGGGCTCAGTGTCTTGCCCAAGGACACCTCGACATGTGGCCAGCGGGGGTTCGACCGCCGATCTGCCAACCTTGCGATCATTAGACGCCGGCTCTACCTCCTGCGCCACAGCCGCCCCCTATACGGGGGAATACGGGTTATCTGGTACTGTAGTTACCAGGTAGAGTGGCGTGGAACAAGGCTAGGACCAGCGTCCGCAGGCTGAAGGGCTGGTTCACCTTGTTCACAAACGCAGGGATGCAGAGGCGCACCAGGATGAAGTAGCCGTAGAACAGACAGCCCAGGATCTGAAGGAGGAAGTAGGAGGAGGAAGGAGGAGGAACCAGGAGTTAGATCATTACCATTGTGGGTCTGGTTTCCCCCCGGACACAGATTAAGCCTATGGAGATATTTTCCATTGAAAAAAAAATGGATGTGCTGAAGTGTTTGCTTCTCTCTGCACCCCCCCCCCCCCCCCAGACACACACACACCCCCACGAGTACAGAAGTCAGGTGCATGAAAGAGCTCCATAGTGTCTTAAGTTAAGTGCTTCACTTATTTATTTGTTTATTTATTTTTCCATTGAAAGTGTGATTTAATCCAGGACTATAGGCTTAATCTGTGTCCAGGAAACTTTTATTTTTTAAATTGCTATTTAATTTATTACACTTAGAAACATGCATCCACAGTGCTATAGTTATGTTTAGATTGATCATTGTCAATCATGCAGATAATCCATCATTCTAGTATTATGGTTCAAAGTAGAATCACGTGTACAGTACCATGGCAAAGGTGACGCCAACATAGTTCCACCTGATGTAGGAGTTCCTGAGGGGGGAGGTAGGGATGGTGGTGTTATCAGTTGCTACTTCATAGAACTGCTGAATATCACGTATTGAACTGGAATTCTTGCATGACTTTATTCGACACATCTTAAAATATACATACTGCTGAGTTGCCTCAGCTATTTGAGTAAGACAATGCACACATTCAAAATGATCGACGATTGAAAAACACAATAAAGTCTACTGAATTATTTGTGTCTAACCCCTAACCCTCGCTACGATCTAGTGTGCAGCAAGATGGGACAACTGCTGTAGCACGATTAGACAGCTTGGGCAAGACATTTTGTTGTTGTTCTCCCCGTGGAGATGTCTCTCTTACCTGGGATAGGACTCTCTGTAGATCAGAGTGGGACAGAACAAGAAGTACAAATAGCTGGAGAATGATGGAAACCTGGAAGCCTCTCCTACAGAATCAGAATCAGAATCAGAATCAGAATCAGAATCAGAATCAGAATTGCTTTTATTACATCCAATGTACGGGTACACAAGAGTAAAATTCTTAAGCCCAATGTACACAGTGTGCGATTTTGTCGCACCGCGAATTCAATTCCATTGTTTTGAATGAGACAATGCACACGGTGTGCGATGCGATATTGTCGCACGACAACATTCGATTCTCCATTCACACCCACACACTTCGGTGGTGTGAATTGAGAATCGAATGTTGTCGTGCGATAAAATCGCACGCCGTGTGCATTGGCCTTTAGGCTCAGGTTCTTTGACTGGCATTGCAGTAGGACACAACATTAACAATAATAGAATAAAGTCAAAGAAGTAAGGTAAGTAACACAAAAAGTAGAATAAGGTAATAAAGTGATAAGTGATGGTAGTAGTTGTGCTGAACCAGAGCAATGTGATCAGTTAGTCAGCATTACCTCACCTGGATAGACTTATCTATAGGCGAGCTGCACTGTTGGGTGCTGTTATACTAACAGTCATTGACAGAAATATAATCATAAACGATGAGCAATAGCATACGTATGTTTTCGACATCATTTAATTACCTTACCTGACCTCAGTCTATCTCAGCGAGAGGTGAAGACTGTACTAACACTGATACTATAATCATACTCCAACTGAGAACAGTAAAGCAGTAAAACAGACAGTCTCAAGAGTCATCATTACCGTCTTTGGGTTTGTTTTTCAGGATAACTGGAACAGTCTCTCTGATGAAGGAGTAGCTTTTCATCACGAAGCGGATCTGAAGGCGGTAAACACAACACGTCAACATAATTAGACGTCAACATATTCGAAATATCATTTTATCTGCCTCGTGAAGAGAATTGAAATAAGCTTTTTAGGCTAGATAAACGACAGCATGAAACCCTAACCCTAACTATAAACTAGCAGTGCCTATCAACCACATTGTATATGAACAGCTGCAAGGCCTTCGGAGCACTGCCTCGGGCAGTATGAGCTCATCTCTAATGTGCTGTCTCATACTTTCTACTCCAATAATTAGTATGTTGTTGGTTTGTCGTCTCCAGCTGGAAGCCTCTCATCTCTGGCTTGCTCTCCTGGTTACACCACCCTGGAAGTCAACAAAAAGGTTTCATAACCTTTTATAATTCAGTTGGATTACTAGCTGGACCGTCGTTATCTTGGCTGCATGTGACTTGTTTTAGAATTGGCAGGAGGGTAGAAGAGACTTTGTTTTATTACGCGATGTAGCGGTCAACATGACATTTTATCGCCCTCTCCTTGGCTTTGGTTGTAACTGTGTAGAATTGCTATCTGCACTTCCTGGAAGTACCACAAGTACATAGTTTAGTTTATTTATTTAGCACACAAGAGATTGTGCAAGGAGGGAACGAAGCCCAGAAGGCTTGTACATAGTTCCACTCCCGTTGTTGTGAAGGCCCACAGTTTAGAGTCAGTTTAGTTTCCCCAAACCAGCCCTATTTTGCCCAGTTATTTACTTTGTTATTTTCTATACTATTCATATACGTTTCGTGAAGTGTATGTATTATTCTTGTAATGTTTATGCATATGTTTGATGACGTAGTATATCCGGGGTGTGTCCGTGACCCGGATGCTACGTTCGGTGGTGTATATATAAGAAACGGAAGTAGTCCGCGAGTCAGTGTGTTATGAGCATCAGAACGAGAGAGACCAAATGAGAGAGAGAGTAACGCGAAGTCAATGTAAGATGGCGGATTCAGTACGACGCACACCGTGCAGAAGCTGAGGACGCCAGGAAAGTGATTATTGAGTGTACCACTGTAGCCCGTTTAGTTGTGTTCCCGTTGGACCGCCTTGCCAGCAGCCGGCTGTTCAACGTTGGACCAAGCGAGACGCCAGCTGGACATAATCGTCGCCTCCACGAGCGGACTGCGACCGAACACTGACTCCAGCGGAGCTTCGACGCGGACCACCGGACCTGGGCCCTTCACCTCGTTGTGGACCACGAAGACGGCCCTTTCCCTCCGCGTTGCTACGTCACCCTCCCCCTTTCGTCTGCTACCTTCATCGACGCACATGCCATCCAACCAGGCCTCAACGCGCACCACAGCCCTGGACTATAAGCCTGTTCAGGCCAGAGACTATGAGTGAGTGATTGAGTGTGTGTGTGGCCGGCGGGGAGGGAATGTATATCTGGGGATGTATACCTCAGTCATGTATAATAAATGTGTTGTTCATATGTGATACCGTTACCGTGTGTTAGTTGTTTGTATGCTAATGCTAAGTACAAGGCTAATGCTAATGCTAGTTCCAATGCTAAATGCTAATGCTAATTACAAGGCTAATGCTACTGCTAGTTCCAATGCTAAATGCTAATGCTAATTCCCATGCTAATGCTAACGATAGTAACTGCTAGACTAACGGTTTGCTGGCGCCCCCTGCCTGTATCCTCCTACACTGCCTATTTAGCTCCATTAGTTAGATAACCAGCCCCTTCCTAAATTATACAGTCCTTTTCAGCTACTCCCTGGTTACACCCGTCAATATCTATGTTTCAAATAAACATCAAGGAACACTTAATGCATGTCAATAAGAGAAAAGAAACCACAAACAAAATCATATCCATCGGGCAGAAAGGTAGGATAGCACATACAAACACACAAGACAAAAACAAAACAAAACAAAAAAAAACTAGATACAAGGATAGTAAGATTAGTAAAAAATAAACATAGATTTCCATCTTGCCCACCTTTCAACAGGAAAATCACTACAATATAAAATAAACAGCTCATAACGAAATTAGATATTTTTTCAGTTGCTTTCTGAAAGCCGATCGAGGTGTTGATCTCAGTGGCGAGCTCAAGGTGTTCCATATTCTCGGACCTCTATAACAAATGTTGAATTGGTGGCTAGAAGTTCGACAGAAAGGTAAGTGGAGGTCATTATTGAATCTTGTTGGATAAGAGTGGATGTCATACATACTGTATAACCAGGGCATGGCACGCAAAGGGCCTAAGTGACATTTGAAGTGACAAAATAAATGTTATATATATATAAATCGTACGCTCTTGATGAGATCCATGAAGTGGGAAAAGGGATTCTTAACCTGCATTGAAATAGAGTGTTTAAACAAAAAGTCATCGCAATACAATCGGCTCAGAATCTATGTTTTGTTTTGGCTCTGTCCAATTTGGAATATGTCACTTTTTTGCACACCAAGCCCTTGTAAGTACTACACATACTAATAATGGTACTACATATTAATGATAGTACTACTGAATACTAGTACTTCATACTACATGTAGTCTACCATATGGACTAGTAAACATGTAGTGTTGTCCATACTACTACATAGACTAGGGATCAGTTAGATTAGGCTAAATCAGGTTAGGGCTTGTTGTGTAGTCATATGACCTACTGTGATGCATGTTAGGTTAGATGCCATCTGATTTTATTTTAGCTACTGTATTTTTGTGTTTATTTTAATCATGACTGTATCTATGATGTGTTTATTTTACCCCATAACCTGATTTCTTCCATTAGGAAATGTAGCCCTGTTACTTCTGGCAGGGGGACCAACAACTGATGATATGTGCGCATTCCATTTAAGTGTTCATTAATGTACTGTGTCCCCCTTGAACAAATAAATAAAAATAAAAACATCTAATCAAATACCTGCTCCAGTATGATGATGAAGCGGGAGGCCGGGGGGAGCTGGTAGTGGAGGACCACGTAGACGGGGAACACCCCCAGGACACAGGTCTGCAGGGCGGAGAGCACCAGGCCCATCCCCAGGGACAGGGCCACCTTAGAGGGGAAGGAGCTGTGGTAGAGCGCCCCCCACACCCCCAGCAGACAGAAGGGGACAGCCAGGGTGTAACCGAACATGAGCAGCCAGGCCCAGAGCACCGTGGACAGCTTCCCGAAGGCGAAGAACAACAGGTCAAACTCCAGAACCAGCCTGTCAGAATGCACACACATCACGGAACTCTGGTGTTACCCATGACAACGCCTGCAGAACCAGAATTATTTTTATTGCCAAGTATATACATACAGGAAACTGACTTGGTGTGGTTGGCGCATAACACATAAAGACACAGACAGCAATATAATAAAAAAACAACAACAAGCATAAATAGTAAAGACTGTGACAGAAATGGGCAGTAGAGCAATAAGACTGGAAATTAGAGTATGTACAACTAATATATTACATTGTCAGTTGTGTGTGTGTGTGTGTGGTGTGTGTGTGTGTGTGTGTGTGTGTGTGTGTGCGTGTGCACGTATGTGTGTGTGTGTGTGTGTGCGCGTATGTGTGAGTGTTTGTGTGTGTGTGCGCATATGTGTGAGTGTGTATGTGTGAAGGGTGGGGATATGGGGGGGATATGGGGGTGGTGCGAGTGAGTCAATCTCTCATTAGCCTGGGCTTGCTGCTGTATCTATCTCTGGCAGACACAAGCCAGACAGGCTGACAGGGAGGCAGCGGGATGAGGAGGGACGGAGGTAGGGAGGTAGGGAGGGAGATACTGGAAGTTACATGTAAACTTTGTGAACTTTAGAGTAATTGAGCTGTCAATCATAAGTTGTGTGAGCCTCTCGCTCCCAGAGAGCCAAAGTAGTGTGAAGTTGGCTCTAGACCCTGGTACAGGATCAGCATACCCACCCCGAATGCACACACACACACACATACACCTCAATCAAGGACCCCAATTGAAATAAGCCAGTGGCTTTCTTGGGTTTTTATCCTGTTAGTTGACCTTGTATGTAATATGTACTGTCATGTACCTACTTCTGCAAATCTTCTAATAAAGTTTTCAATCAATCAAAAAAACCTACACCTACACACACACACACACACACACACACACACACACACACACACACACACACACACACACACACACACCTACATTTTAAATGCTTTATTTATGTCAACATACATGTACAATATCTAAAGGACATAAATACTAACAGTGCATTTTGACATTATGGAAACAGTCTGTTACAGTAGTGCTGAGCCAACAACCAGTTCTGCTACACACACACACACACACACACACACACACACACACCTACACACATACACACCCACACACACACACACACACACACCCACACACACCTGCCCTGGTCGATGTAGTCCACTGCCAGTGTGCTGATGATGAAGAGGAACAGCGCTGCTATGAACATGTGGTAGATGGTCCTGATGTGGTTGATCTCAAACAGCTCACTGGGGAGAAGGAACGCAGGGAACTCGTGGTGAAATGATCCTTTGTTATTTGTCTTGTACACATGACTTTAGTATGTTATCACATCATCCATGACAATAGTGGTGTAATAAATAAACAGTATGTAAATGTACAAAAATGGTCTTGATCTAATTTAACCAATAGGGTAGTTCAAGCCTTTCCCTTATTCAGGCGTCTCTCTCTCTTACACGCACACACACACACACACACACACACACACACACACACACACACACACACACACACACACACACACACACACACACACACTTACTCTAGAATCGACCGTCTGTCCATAAACACTTTCCCGTCCTCCATTTTGTGCGTTCTGAAAAGAATGGACAACATCTCTCACAACTCAGTGATGACTTCACCTCCACACCCCCCCCCCCAGACCTCCAAACAGCTTCTAGTGTCATCGGCCCAGAGGCCCAGTGAGTGAGTGAGTGAGTGAGTGGGTGAGTGGGTGGGTGGGTGGGTGAGTGAGTGAGTGAGTGAGTGGGTGAGTGAGTGAGTGGGTGAGTGGGTGAGTGAGTGGGTGAGTGTGTGAGTGAGTGAGTGAGTGAGTGAGTGAGTGAGTGGGTGAGTGGGTGGGTGGGTGAGTGAGTGAGTGAGTGAGTGAGTGGGTGAGTGAGTGAGTGTGTGAGTGAGTGAGTGGGTGAGTGGGTGGGTGGGTGAGTGAGTGAGTGAGTGAGTGAGTGGGTGAGTGAGTGGGTGAGTGAGTGGGTGAGTGGGTGAGTGAGTGAGTGAGTGAGTGAGTGGGTGAGTGAGTGAGTGAGTGGGTGAGTGAGTGAGTGAGTGAGTGAGTGGGTGAGTGGGTGAGTGAGTGAGTGAGTGAGTGGGTGAGTGAGTGAGTGAGTGAGTGAGTGAGTGAGTGGGTGAGTGAGTGAGTGAGTGGGTGAGTGAGTGAGTGGGTGAGTGAGTGAGTGAGTGAGTGAGTGAGAGAGAGAGTGAGTGGGTGGGTGGGTGGGTGAGTGAGTGAGTGAGTGAGTGAGTGGGTGAGTGGGTGAGTGAGTGAGTGAGTGAGTGAGTGAGTGGGTGAGTGAGTGAGTGAGTGAGTGGGTGAGTGAGTGAGTGAGTGGGTGAGTGAGTGAGTGAGTGAGTGAGTGGGTGAGTGAGTGCGTGGGTGAGTGAGTGAGTGAGTGAGTGGGTGGGTGAGTGAGTGAGTGGGTGAGTGGGTGAGTGAGTGAGTGAGTGAGTGAGTGAGTGGGTGGGTGGGTGGGTGAGTGGGTGAGTGAGTGAGTGGGTGGGTGAGTGAGTGAGGGAGTGAGTGAGTGGGTGAGTGAGTGAGTGAGTGAGTGAGTGGGTGAGTGAGTGAGTGAGTGAGTGGGTGAGTGAGTGAGTGAGTGGGTGAGAGTCCTCACCTGGAGGAGTGACTGTTGGTCACCTTCCCCTCTGCGGTGACTGGGTGACCGTTCTTCTGTGTGAGGGACTGGACCGACTCTGTCAGCGCTCTGTCCAGGAGGTCACTGAGCTGGCCCTGGACGTGCTCCAGAACCTCCGTCTTTACCTGCTGCAAGGCGGGAAGAGTAGAGTAGAACAGAGCAGAACTGTTGAACAGGACCGTTCGAACAGAGACAAATCGTGAGCTCAGAATGATAAGGTTCTATCTCCGTTAAGAATGAGAAGGTTCTATCTCCGTTTAGACTGATAAGGTTCTATCTCCGTTTAGAATGAGAAGGTTCTATCTCCGTTTAGACTGATAAGGTTCTATCTCCGTTTAGAATGAGAAGGTTCTATCTCCGTTTAGAATGATATGGTTCTATCTCCGTTTAGAATGATAAGGTTCTATCTCCGTTTAGAATGATAAGGTTCTATCTCCGTTTAGGGTGGTTCAGAGATATTGAGCGTCAAGGTTTTTACATTCCATTATGTTTTGTGAGATGGAACCTTTGTATTTTCTTAATTACTAACTCAAAAATGTCAACATTTTAAAAATAACACCACACAGGCATTAATAAACACCTAATGGATCAGATTATGTAAAAAACTAAATTTTGACAAAAATGGAAATAGAACCTTATAATTCTGACGTCACGAAATAGATCTATAATGGGATAGTATAGAATAGAACAAAGTAGAATACAATAGAACAGAACGGAATGATAAATAATGTCACTTCAATTAGGAGTGGGCTATAAATGGGTCATTTCTTTGTTTTGCTTAGGTCTTCGTTTTTTTGTATTCCATTTGCCCTGTCTCGACATGAAATGGCAAAGTTTTCAGCTTCAGGACCAAGAAAAAAGTGTGCAGGGCACAAATCCAAGATGACCAACGTTTTGGGGTCTTTTTACTTGGTTGTGGTGTTTAATCCCTCCCTGTTTTGGGGGTCAAGCAGTCTAGAAATAGTCACAAACCATCATATGTTGAGTTAACACATAATTTTGGACCGAATGTACCCTTTTTTACCTCAATTTTTAACCATACCTGTAGACCTAATATGTATTGGTAAATTATAGACATCAGGTTACATTTTACATAATTATGCTAATTAAGGTGCAAAAATAGGTATATTTGGTAAAAAAAAAAAAACATTACAGTAAATCTGAATGTGAATTTTCTTGAAAAACTGCAGTCATTTTGGTTTTGTGCCCTGCACATTTTTGTCTTGGACCCCAGGCCGAAGATTCTGCCATGTCATGTTGAGATAGGTCAAATGGAATACAAAACAACTGAGACCTGATAAAAATCACAGAAAAAGTGTTTTTGACATCTGTATAATCCACTCCTACTTAAATTGTTATTTAGTATAATAGTGGATATGTTTACTCAAGTTTTTCAGTGAGTTTCAGGGCTAGTGGCACTCACGACATAATTGGAACAGATAAACAGGGGTTTATTTACCTCTACATGCTTCTTCCATCTTCTCTGATCATCCATCTGTACATCAGTGTGGTTCTCACCTGCACACACAAGCACACACTCACATAATCACACCTGCACACACACACACACAACCACACACACACACACACACACACACACACACACATCATCTCATCTGCACACACACACACACACACACACACACACACACACACACACACACACACACACACACACACACACACACACAGACACTATGCAGAGCATGGCCATGCCTTAATCAACTAAGACTAATTCATGCATGACATTCATTTTCATTTCATATACAATTAAAACGTACACAGCATGGTGTGAGTTCTGTACACTACGGTATGAATATCCCGCAAGGTTTACTCACACCGAATTGTACTCGACAACAACAAAACACATCAACACCAGACACATCAACATGATGGTACTGTCTGGTAACTTGATTGGATTTGATCACTCAATCAGAGTACAGACACTCCCACTTATCACCCACTCATATTATCTCACCTACACAAACACAAACACGCCCCCCTCTCATGAATTTCCACATGATTGCAAAATCAAAATCAATAAGTACTTTACTCCCTCACAGTCGGGATGAGATCAATATGAAATGAAATCATCGTCATATCGTATGCCAACAACACCTGTAATCAGTAATGGAGGTCACCTCCTTTGTCCTCTCTGTATTGACTCACCGTGGCTTGTGGTCTCTGTGTTGGAGAGGGAGGGGTTGGTCTGGGCATTCTTTATGTTATTTCGGTGCCGCACACTGTTGTCAGTGTCGAGGGCCGCCATGGTGGGCCGTCAGCTCTGGGTACGAGGACCTTCTGACCCTGGAGATCTGGAGGGGGGCAGCCTAGAGGAGAACATGGGTTAGAGAGCTGTAGGGTTGGAGATCTGGAGGTGGAACAGCCTACAGGAGAACATGGGTTGGAGTCAGAGAGCTGGTGGATTGAACAGTGAAAAAACTTTTTAAATCAATTTCCACTGTGGCTGAATTCGCCCTTCCCTTCTGTTGAGCTGTGGTTGCCAGCTACCATACCCTCAGGAAGGGCTCTGGTGGAAGGGCCTGATAGGGACAGAGAGGGAGGGCTTATTATTAAGGACCATAGGTTAGAACTGTGTAGTTGAACTGTGGTAACCTGCAACCCAATAGGGTAGAGCTATAGGTTGAACTCTGGGTTGAACTGTGGTAAAACTGCAGTGCTTTTTCAGTCAGTGGAATTTTACGATGTTATGCATAATGTAAACAAAGATAAAAAACCTTATTTGCTTTGCGCCGTCTGGAAGTTGACTCGGAATAGATTAGAGGGGGCGATAGGGAGAACTATGGGAGTGCAGTGATCAAACAGAGAGAGATATGTCAGCCAGGGTTAGATATACAAATAATTCAGTAAGCGGGTAAAGGGGGGGGGGGGGGGGGAGTGATGGCACAGAATTACCAAATGTCTTATCTCCCCAAACCTAGGAGCTTCTTGGGAGGTTTGTACCTACAATATGAGCTCTGGAGAGATATGCTGATTACAACAGTCTCATCTGCAGATGACGGGAATAGCTTGTTGATGACGATGAAAAACATGTGAATTTCTTTAGGTAACTGCCGGACAGAAACAGCTGTATCTGTACGTAGCAGCGTTTAAGTAGTGTAAAGGTTTGTTTATCTTGAGTGTTTGCTCATTGTAAGGGATTATAAAGTCCACCATTCTCTCTATACCCCTAGATTTCTCTAGATTTCAATCGTAATCAATCATTTCTAATCCAATCATCCTCTATTCTAACCTAGGACTCAACCTACATGTTTTATTGTCATTTGGCTAATTGGAGAGGATTAGAGCCTGTGTTGATCAAATTTTGTTTCGTATGAAGGAAACAATGTAAACATTTGACTGTCAACTCTGTACTGTACGGTAGATAAGCCTAATCACATAACTACTGTCTGCATTTGAAAGATTGAGCGCTTCCCCAGAGATTATGATTTGATTTGCACCAATGTAGAATAGGCTATCTGAGCTCTTTCATTTACTGTATAAAAGACACACCCCCAGGGGCGCTTAGGTGGCGTAGCGGGTCGAGCGTTGACCATGTAACCGCAGGGTCACCGGTTAGATTCCGGCCGAGGACATATCCTGCATGTCATCCCTCCTCTCTCTCTCACCCATCCTTCCTGTCTAAAATCTCTACTGTATCTGTCAATAAAATGAAAAATATGAGTGGGACTGCCCCACTCAGAAAAAATAATGTAAAAAACTAAAAGACACCCCCCCTCCCCCTCCCCCACTAACTGCTGTGCTAATGGGTAAACAAATGCTGACCCACATCTCTGCTCTCGCTGTTTACATCTGAGAAAGAGAGGGAGAGAGATTGAGCTCAGCTCCAGCTGCTCTAAAGGACAGGGCATTTGCAGGACTCTGGTTGGTCAGTCAGGGAAGACCAGGAAGTTAGATATTCATGTCCTGTTCAATTCACTGTGTTATAGGTTCATCCTATGACTGTATACTCTATTGCGCCTCAAGGAGAGTGTGATGAGGTAATAGGTTGCTCCACCAATGAAGGACATGCTGACTTCCTGTGGATTCAACATCATAACAGTTTATTACATCACATAAGAATACAACACTATTAAAAACACCCTGCATTCACTACAGGTATCAATGACGCATGCTCATACTGTATCATATGACATTATGTTCCAATCTGAAGGCAATGCGATCAGAATGTTTTCGATATGAATGTGACGGTTTAATTTTCAGTCGTCCTTGTTACAGGTGATTGCCTATATGACACATCCCTGCTATATTAACATAGAACAGCTACATATATAAAATATAATGAACAGCCAGGCCACAAATGGCCTGCGGCCTCGTACCTACGACCGAATCACAGCCGTGCTGATATTCAGTGTAACACACTCCCTCTCGTGTGATATTGCTTAAATATATATCATATTTTGTATCAGCATCTTTGGCATTGTATGTCTAAAGAACAGCAAGAACATAAACTACAACCCAACTACTACAATTCTGCCCTACCCCCACACCGGGTTCATTTCTCCATATGTTCTGGGAGTGTCCAGTCGTGGCCAATTTTTTGAACCATGTCAATTCTGTAATGTCCAAGTTATTTAAGATTGACTATGTTCCTAATCCATGTTTATGTTTGCTCAATGACGACTCTGATTTCGATTTAAGTATTACGCAAAAGAAAATGCTATTTGCTGGTTTCACCTCTGCAAAAAAAACGATTCTTCAACATTGGATGACACCTGATTTCTGTATGAACACTTTTTGGTTTTACTCTTTACAGAGGATTGTGAATCTTGAGTGCACAACGGCCAGATTGAACAAAGCAAGGCCCAGTACAGTTGATGCGTGGAAGGCTTATTCATTGAACTTGACTAACCTGACTGCTCTATGATTTGATTTTCCATTTACCCCAATCCGGATTGTGTTATATTTCTACTATTTGGCTGTGACTTGTCTGCTACACTACCCCTTTTCTTTTTTGTTTTCTTTCTTTTTTCCCTCCCTTCCTTTCTTGTTCTGTATTGTCATTGTTATGTGTTGTTAAAATCAATACAAAAATCTTGATCACAAAAAAAAAAGAACAGCAAGAACATGAAGCTAAAACAAAAACATGGTTCAGTATTCTTTCTTTTTTAAAATAAATTTTCATCATTCTTTATCGTCAAACTATAACGATAGAAATCACGGTCTCGATGTTGATCATACTCACAGTCTAGTGGACCCCTCTGGTTCCTCTGGTTCTGGTCTGACTCAATAACAGAACTAGGTAGTGTCCTGTGGTCCCCAGGGGCTGGTTGGTGAGTCCTGCTGAGAGGATGGTGTTGGTGTATATGTACTGTACTATTTGAGTGTGTGAGTGTGTTTTGTATGACTCACCTTAGTTCACAGATTGATCTTTGTCCTGTTTGGCTCCTGGTCATAGCCCATCCCTGGCCCTCCCCCATCCCTCCAGTTCTATGGGCCTTTACTAGTATATAACATATATAACATATAGCATATAACATATAACATATAACATAACATAACATTATATATATGTATATGTATATATATATATATGTATATATGTATAGGCTACATATGCCATTTAGCTAACACTTTTATCCAAAGCGAGTGCATACATTTTTCAGTATAATAATATAATATAATATAATATAATATAATAATGATAATATATGGTCCCAGCACAGTAATCGACCCCCTTAACCCACAACTTAAGCATTATTAGTGCAATTCTCTACCAACCGAGCCACAGAGGACCATTAGGGCTCTACTACGTCACTAGTGGCCCCTCAGGTCCATGTTCCCCAGGGCCTAGCTCCTCCCTGTGTTCCTCTTGCTGCCATCGATCTGTTTAGACCAGATATCACTCAGTCACTGTCCATGACTTACACTGACTTACACTACAGTGCTTTACAGTGCTTACAGTAAAGTGCTTTCGGTTAAAGTAAGTGAAACGACTATAGCCTACATCCCAATCATCGCAAGTAAAACTATCAATAACGACACATTTCTTTGTGATTCTTTCTCTCTTTATTGTGAGTGAGTGGTATGCTTGGGTTTCACTCAATTCGAAATTCCATATGGATGAATAATCATCAGTCGTTGACTTTTGTGCTGTGGTGTCGTTGACCCTGTTCTTATGGTTCCTTTTACGGCTGTCTTATCTCTCCCCCCCCTCAGTGATCTATACAGAGTGCCAGCCTCGTACTGCTACTACGTAGCCGCTTCCAATCCTGTTTATTCTTGTCAGTGCCAGAGAAAAAATTGGATATGGCAATACAATGGACATGGTTTACTGACGGTGTGTGTGTGTGTTTCTGCACCTGTCTCAGGAGAGTTCTGCATCGTCTCCTCGCGCCCTAATTATTATTTTTGTTCCACCGCGTCGCTATTTTTAGCATTCATATCCCTTTTCACTTACAAAAGCAGCTACAGGATGTCAATTCATCAAATAACAAATTTGTTATAAATAACAACGAAGATAGCTAGACAGGATCATCTTTATTGAAAGAGTTTCATGAGATAACATTGGTTTGTCCGCAGCTACTTAGGCGTGTACTGCATGCACTATTCCACACACACTTTTACAAACATACAAACAAATCAACAAACGAAGGCGGTTCCACTTGCCCGTTGGTACATTGTTCTTTTATTTTTATTTTTTATTCTATACTGTCATTTGCCATTTTCCTTTATTCGTCATGTGATGCATCTACTTATGCATAATATAGGCGACTACAGTATCAGGAACGTGACCAGGATATTTTCAGATTGGTTCACAAGTCAAGACAATAGACATGGACATGGACTCACACATGGACTCACTCACTTCGATCAATTGACGGCAAACATTTAACTGTTCCACGTGTCCGTTCCCATCCGTAGTGCCGACGTCAGCGGAAACCTCATAACCCACTGCCTGAGAGTTCCCTGATGGTCTAGATTGCGTAACACAGGGGGGGGGGGGGGGTAACCATAGGACACGGTCCTCTCTGTTCCTATGCCATGTAAACACATCAGTTTCATTTCAAAGTCCCTGTCTTAATGTGGTGCTCTTTCATGAAAGACCCTTTTGACCCTGGGAATCAAGTTCTACAGTAGCTCAGAAACTACTCCTAAAGGAAACTAAAGGGCTTTTTGAGTTGAAAATATACAAAATGGGGACGCTTTTAAAAAAATAAGGTGTAAAAGTGCTTAGTACATTTCTGCCCAGTCTTGTAAAGGGGAGAGTTGGTTTGTCTTAACGGATCATATAAGACTAACGGAGCAGAGTGGAAGAGGAAGGCCCTGGTAGTTAGAACCATGATGATCCCCCTGAACTCACACACACACACACACACACACAGTCCCTCCCCAGCCTACCGCCACCCCTGACCCTCTCCTCCTCCTGACTGGTTGGTCAGGAGGTCAACAGAGAGGGTGTGTCAGGGGGGCTACAGGAGGTCAACAGAGAGGGTGTGTCAGGGGGGCTACAGGAGGTCAACAGAGAGGGTGTGTCAGGGGGGCTACAGGAGGTCAACAGAGAGGGTGTGTGTGTGTGTGTGTGTGTGCGTGCGTGTGTGTGTGTCTGTGTTTGTGTACATGTGTGTGCATAAGGGATCAGATAGGGCTGTGTCTAACACTTCCAGAGTCCTTCCTCTCCAAACGCCCAGGTCCTGGACCGAACCTCAGATCCACCTGACTCCCTTGGACTAGTTTGGTTGCACAGGGAGTCGAGCTACAATCAGAGAGGCCTGACAGTAGTTTCCAAACTGTTTTTGGAATGGCAGTTTCACACACACACACGCATATTCTTAAAGTCTCATATTCATACCATTTTCTTCTTTATGACCTTTCCACAACCAAAGTGTAGCCTACTCGATGTCCAATATATTTGTAAGCATTCAACAGTATAATAAACAATTAATTAATATACATGTTAACATAAATCTAAATAAACACAATGCATATATTACATTCAATAATAATGCCAACAACTAATATAACTGCAATAAATACATACATTCTCAAATAGACCTACGACAAATAATAAATAGCATAAATAATATTTTGAAATGAAACAAACGGTATAAAAATAGTTGCTACACAATTACTAAAACATTTTGATACATTTTCCTTTATGTTATTGTTATTTTTCACTTCCATTTCCATTCTACAGCATGTCTGCACCCTGACAATAATATGGTACAGTTCAAATCTCAGTGGAGGCTGATGGAGGTAGACATTGGAGGACGGGCTCATTCTGATGTATGATGTATGTAATGGAATGAGGAATGATATCAAACACACATTCCATTCTGTGCATTTTAATAATAATAATAAGCCTGTCCTCCCATTTCTACCTCCACTGCTATCAATGTATAGCTGATTGAAAAAGTAACATAAAAAAAAGGAACATAACATCTTCAATGGTTTGCCAGACTTTTACTTTCCTCTCACAGCAGATACAGTAACTTGATGAAATCATATGAGTATGTAGCTGCATTAGTAAACATATACTCTTAAAGCAAGCCTTGAGTGTTTGGTGGTAGTAGCATCAGTATGGTAGCCTATAAACTAGCATCTGTCTGGTAGTCTGGTCGCTGCTATGCTGTAGTCAGGGATTATCTTTGCACATCACAGCTATGATGGTGACCTCCTGTAGCCTAGGCAATGAGCTGCTGTGTGCGTTTCAAACACTGCCACTCTCAGAGCGATCTGCTCTCTAGGCTTAGGGCTATCCCTCGCTAAACCAGATCTGACTGGGTACTTCCTGGTTCTTAACAGGACCAGAGGAAGAGGAAGTCGTACGCTCACTGACCGAGTGATCAAATCAAATCAAGTTGATTGAAAATCGATTTTTGAGTTGATTGAAGTTGAAATCATACCAAACGGTACCATCATGTTGATGTATCTGGTGTTGATGTATCTGGTGTTGTCAATTACAAATCGGTGTGTGACCTTGTGGGGTATTCATACAGAAGTGTACAGCACACTGGGTAACCTACTGTATACAGTACATTAATTGTCTATAAAATGAAAAATGTCATGCACGAATTTAGTCTGCGTTAATTAAGGCTTGGCCACACTCTGTATAGTGTGTGTGTGTGTGTGTGTGTGTGTGTGCGTGTGTGTGTGTGGTAGATAAGAAAGCATGGTACAGAGGTGACACCTGGGGCTGGGGGAGGGGCCTCACAGGGCCTTGCCGTTCAGATCAAAGACAGGAAGGAAGTGCCGACACTCGACAGGGATACGCACATCATGTCTCTGATCCTAGCACGCCTCGACTGTCTTATCACAAGTTGGCAGTTGAGTTGAATAAGTGTTTTTTTAATTTCTTGTATTTTACCTCAGAGTTCCCTTTAGTGTTGAACAGAGCTCACTGGAACCCTCTTCCCTATCTCTACACTACTCAAGGTATCAGAAGGGACGTACAAAGCCATAAAGGCCCGAAAAGGAATAACCGTGTCGTCATCATTTACCCTCACTGTACCTCCTACACTGAGACGAACAGCGCGTCCTAGTGGCTGTGGCCAGTACTGCATCCTCCCTTCTTCTTCCATCATCCCCCCCCCCCCCCCCCCATTGCACAGTGGCCGTTCCAGATGACAGGGAGGGGAAGGGGGGGGGGGTGGATAGGGGGGAATCTGAGGATGAGTAAGCTGCCAATCCCTAACCGTTTCAGTTCTAGTTACAGCACTGCTCATCGTGGTTCCTACACATACACACACCCACGTCATCACATCATACATCATACAGTATCACCTACAAAGTACTGAACAAAGAGTTCAGAGAATTGAAAAGAGGAGAGCAAGCAGGAGGGGGAGGGGAACGGGGAGGGGGGTGCGGGGGGGGGGACTAGGGGGGAGACAGGGGGGAGTCTACTGGGACTGGAGGAGCGGGGAGGAGGGGGAGATCAGTGGGACGTTGGGAAGCAGCATGCGGATTTACAGAAGACGCCTCAGAAGAGCCGGACACCTGGGGAGAGAGAGAGAGAGAGAGAGAGAGAGAGAGAGAGAGAGAGAGAGAGAGAGAAGGAAGAGAGAGAGAAGGAAGAAAGAGAGAGAGAGAGAGAGAGAGAGAGAGAAGGAAGAGAGAGAGAAGGAAGAGAGAGAGAAGGAAGAGAGAGAGAAGAAAGAAAGAGAGAGAGAGAGAGAAGAAAACACAAGCATAAACATAGGGTGTCTCATAAAAAGACTGTTGGCTAGACCAACCTGAGGTTACGTCTGATACAAAGTGTGTTTTTGTGTGTGTGTCATACTGATGTTGAAATATTGCGGCAGAAATAACCATTTTCCATCATCAACAATTCAGAGGAGGCTGGTGGAGGTACTGAAGAAATGAGAAGACGGGCTCATTGTAATGCATAGAACGGAATGAGGAATTGTATCAAAGTTGTGTTGACGACATCCCTCATTCTGTTCAATGCATAACAATGGGTCTGTCTTCTGCCTTCGCCAACCCCCCGGGGGGGACGACTGTAGTGAAAAACACTTGCTTCTTTTGATTTATTTACTGAATTCAATATAGTGTATATATATAACCCATAAAAAGACTCCATTACCTGGATGATGTAACAAAGGATTTTGAATTTGGGTCTTAAGCCCAATGCACACGGCCCCGATTTTGTCGCACCGCCGAACATTCGATTCTCAATTCTTTGAATCGCACGCCGTGTGCATTGTCTCATTCAAAACAATGGAATCGAATTCGGCGGTGCGACAACATCGGAGCCGTGTGCATTGGGATTTAATATAAGATAATATTATATATTTTTTATTATGGCTCATAATACTTTTTCAGCATAAAATATTTGATTTTGACTGGAAGAGGGTCATGAACCACCTCCAGTGGAGACATGAATGAGGTTGTCAGCCTGTGGTTCTGTCTCACCTGGGCCGGGTCATTAGTGAAGTGCAGCCTGCGCGTTCTGTCTCTCACCTGGGTCACCGGGTCATTAGCTGGCTGCAGACTCCGACTGGAGGACGTACAGCTTGGCCGGGTCCTGGTTGTCGCAGCGGACGACCTCGTCGCTTCTGGACACAGAGTGCACACTGAGAGACACGCTACATGACATCATCACCGTGGGACGCGGCAGCAGCAGCAGCAGCGGCGGAGGAGGCAGACAGGAAGTGACAGGAAGCAGTGACAGGAAGCGGTGGTAGAAGCAGTGGTCAGGGTCGTAATCGTGGGGATTTGACATCGACATCATAAACTACAGCTGTAGTGTATGTCGTATATAAACACTCACGCCAAGCTGTCAGTCCTGGGTTAAATACAATACGTCTACTTTTTTAAAATACTGTGTAAACGCTGTGCTTGATATGCCTCGATATGAGTGAGTGACAGTCTTACCTGTTGTCATTGATATCTGTGGCATTGCCTATGGATAGAGGGGAGAGAACAGACAGGTGCAGAGTGAGGGGTTGGTGCAGGTGGGGTGGGGGGGGGGGTGAGGGAGGGGGAGGGGGCAGGGGCGGGGCTAACACAGTGGATCAGTGACAGCCGTGTGAGGAAGCGTCACAGAGAGAGGAGGACAAGAGTGGAACAGCACTCAAGATCACAGATTAGGATGTATCGAGTACACAAGTAGCCAGTGTGTTCTCTCTCTAAGCCAAGGCCGTCGTCCTCCACTTCACCGGCTGATCCGTAACCAGGGCGGAAGGCTGGTGGAGGTAGACATCGATCATCCACGGAATGAGGAACGGCATTTTGCGTTTGATTCCATTCCACGCATTCCAATGAGCCCCGTCCTCCAATTTCTACCTCCACTAGCCTCCCCCCCTGATCCATTTCAGTCCCCTAATCTAGCACACTTGATTCACACTGGTTGAATTGAGGTGTGCTAGGGCAGGGCTAGAACAGTGTGACAGTGTGACAGTTGGGGGGGGGGGGTCCCTGAAGAAGACGAAGAGGAAGAGGAAGAGATTGGGAAGAACTGTCTGTCTGTCTGTCTGTCTGTCTGTCTGTCTGAGGTAATACTGAATACTGATGTCACTAGATCTAGAACCAGATCACAGGTCCTTGTGTCATCACACGGCGGGGTACCACACACATACAACACTGATCAATGTTAGGTCCTGATCAATGTTAGGCCCTGATCAATGTTAGGCGCTGATCAATGTTAGGTCCTGATCAATGTTAGGTCCTGATCAATATGAGGTGGTGTGGCGCGTCGCCTACCGTTCTCCACATTGAGTTGGTGTGTGTCCAGCATCTCTGTGGAGTTGACTGTGTCACTGGTGGTGTTCACTGGCTCTGCTGGCAGCCTGTAGGGTTGACACACACGCACGCACACACACACACACACACACACACACACACACACACACACACACACACACACACACACACACACACACACAGACACACACAGTCTGAGAGCATTCCAACACACTTCACTGTCTGTCTGTTCATGTGAATGTAATGGACTCAGGTCAGTTTACTGTAACAATGAGATGGTATTACATGGTATTTCCTTTCTCTCTGGCTGTGTTCGAAATGGCATACTAGCTCCAAATCCATGACGACGTAGACATGTCTGAGAATGCATTTCACCATGTAGATATTGAAAATACCACCGCTCATCCGTGATCAGACTTAGCTGGGGTGCTGGAGCTGAAGAGTATCAAATAGAGTGCAAAAAAGCGGCATCCGAACACTCAAATCTGTGCAAAACACATTGTTTATTGCAAGCTTTCGGTCATAGACCTTCTTCAGGCAGTCGGACCATGTAGATTTCCAAAATAACAGCAGTATGACGAGCTTGTATGACGCAGTTTGTCGAGACTGAAGAGACGTGTGATGCATTTTGGGGCAGTTGAGTATGAAAAGTAATTTCACGCCGCATTCTCTGAAATTCTGGCTAATCTAGTATACATCTGGGCATTTCTCACGTACACAAATTTCACATACTATGTAGATGGGAACGCACTACATACTCAAATCTACATCATACATAGTATGAATAGTACGTTAGTATGCCATTTCGAACACGGCGACACTCTCTCTCTCTCTTTTTGCTCTCTCCTGTCATTCTCTCTCTCTTTCACTCTTTCTCTCTCCTCCTTACGTGTTGTTCTGGGTCAGAGTAGGGGTAGGGTTGGTGTTGGGTACGCTGGCCAGGGCCGGGGCAGGGGCTGGGGCAGGGGCTAGGCGGGCAGCAGGTTGGCTAGCAGACTGACTGGGGCTCTGGAAGTAGGTGTTGCTGAAGGTGATGGTGTGTTCGCTGCTGCGGAGGAACGGGTTGGTGGGGCTGCAGGCCGGGTAGTGGCCCGGTCGGACGGGCTTGGCTGCAGAAACACAGAGGGACACACAGCAGATCACACATAGCACCATCTCATAGCATAGCACCATCTCATACCAACAGATTTAATTTGGCGCATTGCTACGGGTTGCCGGATTATTACATATTAATAATTTATTACATACAGTACCAGTCAAAAGTTTGGACACACTTTCCCAATACTGGTACTGTATGAGGTCTGCTGTTTATGAGGTCTGTCATACTCGACTACCAAGTGACCACCGATGATGATGATGGTGTGTGTGTGTGTGTGTGTGTGTGTTTGTGTGTCTGTCTGTGCATCTGTGCCTCTGTGTGTGTGTGTGTGTGTGTATGTGTGTGTGTCTATGTGTGTGTGTCTGTGTGTGTGTGCGTTTGTGTGTCTATGTGTGTGTGTCTATGTGTGTGTGTCTGTGTGTGTGTGTGTGTGCGTCCTACAGCTACCTATCTGGGCGGCGTGGGGCCTGCGCAGGGGGTTCTTGGCCCTCATCACGTCCTTGATGCGCTCCACCTCCTGGGTGTAGCGGCGGCGGTCCTTCATGGCGCCCTCCTTGGCCTCCTTCAGTGCGCCCTCCAGGGCCTTGACTCGCTCAGCTGTAGAACGCAGACGCTTCTCCAGTTTAGGAAGCTCACAGCGCAGATCTGCATTGTCACGTACCAGCTGAGACACGGAGGAAGGGAGGAGGGGACGTTCGAACAGGGGACGAGGGAAGCAAGAGAGAAACGAGGACACAATGTTATCATCGTCACCACCCGGGCCGGAGTGGTTGAAACACGGGGGGTAGTGTGGCGGGTAGTCAGTGGAGAGGAGGAGGAGGAGGATGAGGATGAGGAAGAGGAGGAGGAGGAGGAGGAGGAGGATGAGGAGGAGGAGGATGAGGAGGAGGTGGAGGAGGAGGATGAGGAGGAGGATGAGGAGGAGGAGGATGAGGAGGAGGAGGATGAGGAGGATGAGGAGGAGGAGGATGATGAGGAGGAGGAGGATGAGGACCAGGGGGAAGGCCCGTGAAGGTGTAAATAGGCGTAGGACGGGTTTGTTTGTTGTATTACAAAGAGTCTGAATCCTCTGGTTCCTGCCTCCTCTAGCCTCCCCCGTGCTGAGGGGTTCTATCTCTCCAGGGATCTCTCGTTGCCTGTGAGAGATCCATTACTACCTGCTGCG
>NC_137691.1:17357666-17360166 GCF_963989245.1 Nansenia antarctica
TTCCGACCAAGTAATTTGATTGGACAAGAGGCATTCCATGAGTGCTGATATACAGTATAAGTTATCCTCTTTATATCCACGGACCCCCATGGGGATCCGAAGTGATATAAAGAGTTTACCTCTACCAAAACCAGAAAAATGAGGTGGATAAGAAGAGGTTACAGCACTGGGACTTTTAACTATATGTATCACTCCGAAATGACCGTTAATACAAAGTAGCTAGCCTGCAGATGTTTGTGTTCAGGTTACTAGGCAACAGTCCAGTTGCAGATTTTTTTCTTTCTTGACGGAGCCAAAATAAATGATTAAATAAACAAACAAATCAAAATCAGTTGTCACTTATTACTGTTAACTAATAAATTGTGCTGTAGAACTGTTGTATAAAAGCAATATCACACTTGAGGTCGTGCTGTTATACTGAATATCAGCACGGCTGTGATTGTCTTAGACCGAATCACAGCCGTGCTGATATTCAGTGTAACAGCACTCCCTCTCGTGTGATATTGCTTAAATATTTTAGAGAGACTTGTACTACTTTAGCACCTGTGCCTCGTCAGTTGACACACTGACTCACCAGCTTGATGTCCTTGTTCCCCACGATGGTGCTGAACTCACTCAGGTCCCTCATGAGGCCGTTCAGAACCTCGGCGATGCGTTTCCTCTGGTGGCCGCTGACTTCCTGGATACGAGACAGCTCCGCCTTAATGGCCATCAGGTTGGCCTGAAGGGGAGGGAGGGAGAGAGGAGGGGGGAGGAGGAGGAGGGGGGGGAAAACAACACACAGACAACGGACATGAGTAAAGACCTGAGAGATTTCCTTGACACACCCGACCCGTCATCCCGATCGAGCGGTGCCGTTCAAAGCGTACCCTCAAGGCAGAACCGCGGAATGTGCACACACGGCTGTTTAAACCTACTGAGAACACACAGAGAGCGTTTGACACGGCAGAGAGATGGGTACACACCCCAGTACCCGATGGTTCTGTAACCAAGCAACACATACATGGGGATAATGGGATAGTTGTATGATGGAGGAGGATGGGGGGAGGATGGAGGAGAAGGAGGGGGGGGGGGGGGGGGTGGATGGGGTCGAGGTCTCAATATCAGGACAAAACCCTGAAGTCTAAAGACACATTAACCCCTCTGACCTACTCCCTTCAAGCAGCTGAGAGACGGACACACGTGATGGATGAGGAAAACCACCGGGATCAATAATCTACAGGATTACAGGAGAGGAGGAGGGGGGGGAGGAGAGGGTGGATGAACGGAGTGGGAAGAGAAATGAGCAGAAGAAGAGAGGGGAAGAGGGGGATGGAAAAAGGATTGGGAAAGGGCAGGGGTTTAATTAAGAAGAAGAAGAAGAAGAAGAAGAAGAAGAAGAAGAAAGAGAAGAAGAAGAAGAAGAAGAAGAAGAAGAAGAAGAAGGGGGAGAGGGCGGGGAGACGGAGGAGGAGAGAAGACGTAAAAGTGTGAAACGCTAACGAGATAGCTTAGCGCCCTGACCGACCATTTTCTGGGCCAGCTCCTCCGCCAGCAGCTTGTTCTGGAGGCTCTTGTCCTCCACCTCCTGGCTCTTCTGGTCGTAGTTGACCGCCAGCTCCTCCAGGGCCTGCAGGACCTCCTTCACCTCCGCCTTGGCGTAGTCGCTCTCCAGCTGCAGACGCCCCAGCTCCGTCTGCACCTTGTCGCTGTCCCCCCGGGACGAGGCTAGGAGCTGGGAGAGAGGGGAGGGTCGCACACACACACACACACACACACACACACACAGGCACGCACATACGCACACACGCACACACACACACACACGAACAAACGCACACACACACACACACACACACACGAACAAACGCACACATGCAGGTACGCAGGCACGCAGGAATGGACACACACACGCACACACACACGCACACACACACACACACACACACACACACACACACGCATTAGACAGGAAGTCCTGAAGGGAGATATGTCCCAGTGACATACAGTAGGTCGATAAAGCAAAGTCAATGAAATGTGACACGTTCATAATGCTTTGGTCCTCATATTGGGATCCGATGTAATGATCAGACTTTTCTTTCGAAAAATGTGAATACATTTCCGCTTTGTTGAAAATCAATGACACACATTGCTAGTCAACTAACACAGCTTGTTTTGTGAGCCTGCTAACAATGTAAAGTAGTGTTCTAGTTAACGAGGTAGCAGTGGGGATTACTCACCGAATCCATTGCGTTGCAGTATTTTGGCTTGACTAGCGAGTTTGTGTTGTGATTCTCAACAACGTTGAAATGTAGTTCCGTGTTTCAAAAGAAAAGTCTGAACATTTTGATTGGTTGCCGACATGAGGACCAAAGCATTAGAACGTGTCACAAATTTCCAACAGGGATCAGATCCATTAAGACACGGGACATTACTGCACCTCTTCCTGGTCCAGCATCTGCTCCTTCAGCTTCTCAACCATCTGACTCTGCTGGTTGATCTCATCATCCTGCACCCACAG
>NC_137691.1:17370166-17377666 GCF_963989245.1 Nansenia antarctica
GCGTCGTTAGCAACCAGCAAGGTTGCAATAAGGTGGCCTTGTGCCAGCGTCCCCCCCACCCCCACCCCCACCCCCAGCGCCTGAGAGGAGGCCCTTAGCTACTAGTAAATATTGTGATATAATATTATATTGAACAACACTGGGCAACAGTGGGCTTCTACTGCTTCTATATCCTCTTAATATACCCCCCCCCCTCCCACTCTGCCTCCCCCTCCCTCACATCGACACTGCTAGCCAGGTTCATGACAACCCCCCTGCTCACTTTTCCATTGCCAGCATTGACCCCCCGCCCCCTGCCCCCCTCCCAAGACTCCCAGCTGTTCATAAATTTGAACCCTATTGAACTTTATTGATCCTGGGGGCGGTTATGTGAGTCCTGTGGGCCATATACATTCATAACACGACACACTATAATAGCTTTACATGTACATAGTTGATAGTTGATAGACCAGCCCTGTCGAAGCCCCCCCCCACCCCCACCGCCCTCTCAATAACAGATAGGTTTATGGGGTAGAGTTAACACTAGAACAGCCGTCCCTATTTCACCTACTAAATGACCATATTCTTGAGAATGGGAAGCTGCTACAGTAAATTAGCCTGCTAAATAGCTTTATACTAGCTTATCCTGATGTGATTTAGAAAATGTAAGGATACTGGGTGGTAGAACGCACATGAAAAGTCATGAAAGGAGGTCCTGAAATTTGAGCAAGTCCAAAGGTATACATTTATTTTTACTCACTTGGTCAAATGACCCCACCCATGGCTGTTCTAGTGTTAATGACCCCACCCATGGCTGTTCTAGTGTTAATGACCCCACCCATGGCTGTTCTAGCATTAAAAGTAGTGTTGTTCCGATACCATTTTTTGATCCCGATACCGATACCGATACCTGACCGTGCAGTACTTGCCGATACCGAGTACCGATCCGATACCACGGCGTTTGAAAAAACAAAACAAAAAAACATGTTTTTTGAGCCGCATACTCACCTCGATGTAAAATTATTGCTAACACTTAGTCTGGCATCGGGTGTTTGGTATCGTGAAAAGTATCAACAAAAATCTATTAACCAACTCAATCAAGGTACCATTTGGTTCTGTAACTAATCATAACAGCAGGGCCGGCCTGTGGGACTGGGGAGTGAAGGCGGTGTCGCCCATCAAAAGAAGAATGTGGCCAGGTACTAATATATGTGAAGGCACACGATTTGTCAAAGTGCAGTTCAATGAATTTGTGAAATCACTTCCATATTCGACTAGGTTTGACACGGAGACTGGCCCGGACTTCTTCCGAGTTATTCCATCCGGGTAGTTTTGAAGCCTGACAAGCAAAGAATGCTGCTAGGGTTTAAACCTTCTAGTCGGAGACTCCTAGCAAAGTTTCTAGCTAAACGCAAGTAGACTTAAAAGTTCTAGACACTGGTTTTTATAACTTTGACAGTCCGGTGTTGGTTTTTTAGCTACCATGCATTGGCCAACAGAATTAGTTACCCTGGTGAAAAGTGGGCAAACGTGGCACCATTGTTGAAATCAAAAGTCAAGAACGATAGCTAGTTATTAGTTACGCGTATAACATTACATAGCTCTTCATCCCCAGCAGTGCCTGTCGCTTTGCATGTTCTGTTCATTGAACAGTAGCAGCAACTCAACCACACACTGTCTGTATGAGTAACGCCGGTAAAACAAAACGTACCTTTCTCTGCCACATAATCCTTAGGGGCCATGCTTGCCGATCACAGGTGATGATATACTTGTTAACGGGACTTGTAAAATCCTATTTACTTTGCTCAACTTTAAAAATTGAATGTTTCTCGTGTCTTCACACCGTCACCGTCACCGGAGACAATTCATTCACCGAGTTGCGGGACGCTGTGGGTGCGTTCGTAAATTCGCTCTGGAAATCTGATCACCACTCAAGGAATGCCTCTTGTCCAATCAAATTGCTTGGTCCCTTTATGACGTTGATACCACTGTGCGCTCCAGCGTTCTAAGAGCGAATTACGAATGCAGCCTGTGCAAAACGCGCATCACAAGTTTGGTATCGGGTGTTATTTGTTAGTACTCGCCGATACCGATACCAGCATTTTTGTGCGTATCGGTGGCCATGCCGATACTAGTATCGGTATCGGAACAACACTAATTAAAAGACCCCACCCATGGCTGTTCTAGTGTTAATGACCCCACCCCTGGCTGTTCTAGTGTTAATGACCCCACCCATGGCTGTTCTAGTGTTAATGACCCCACCCATGGCTGTTCTAGTGTTAATGACCCCACCCATGGCTGTTCTAGTGTTAATGACCCCACCCATGGCTGTTCTAGTGTTAATGACCCCACCCATGGCTGTTCTAGTGTTAATGACCCCACCCATGGCTGTTCTAGTGTTAATGACCCCACCCATGGCTGTTCTAGTGTTAACCGTATTGGTCCTGCTTCAGGTCCGGGTCCTGGTCCTGCCCTGTCTATGTCTGTGGTCCCTACCCCAGCCCAGGTAAACCAGGGTAAAGCAGGTAACTCACCTTCTCACTGCCAGCCAGATCCACCAGGTAGAGTTTTCCACACAGTTTCTGCTCCGTCTCCACGTGCTCCTGCTTGATGTTGATCAGGAAGATGCTGTGACTGCGGGAGCTGTGTTCATTCATGTCTGGGGAGGGAGGGGAGGGGAGGGGAGGGGAGGGGAGGGGATGAGAGGGGATGGGAGGGGAAGAGAGGGCAGCAAAGGAGAGGAGAGGGGAGGAGAGGAGAGGAGGGAAGGAGAGGAGAGGAGAGGAGAGGAGAGGAGAGGAGAGGAGAGGAGAGGAGGGGAGGAGAGGAGAGGAGAGGAGAGGTGAGGAGAGGAGAGGGGAGGGGAGGGTCAGCCGTGGGTTCTAATTCATTATGTGAAATATTTGAGTTGTTTTGCCTGGTACAATGGAACCAATGGAAAAGGCCCAGTTCACATCGAGGATTGGCAATGCAACGCAACGCAACTCGAGTTGCAGCGGTCTGGATTACCCTGCGACGGCCCTGCGACAGCAGTTGCAAGGCGTCGCCAGCGATTGCAAGGCGATTGCAAGGCGATTGCAAGGCGTTGCCAAGTTTTTTCTCTGCAACGTTCTAAAACTGACCCGTTGCGTTTGCGACTCCTAGACGTGAACTGGGCTTAAGTGTAAAACTCCTGAATCACTCACTGGTGACAGCCACATGGCGGTTAGCTTTGCCCTCGTCGATGACGTCCATCACCTCCTCAGGACTGGACACGAAACGCTCGGTGCATCCCTGAGTCACATAAGACACACATAAACATGTACCGTGTGTACATTATGTACTGTACAAATGTAATATTGTCAGTCACTTTGCTTAGTGACTTTTCTTCGTTGATTACATTTTTCGTTTCATTTCGATGTTCGTCATTGTCACTCGAACATGGAAACCTCTCACGTTTCATGTTAATTGTCTATAATGTATTTTTGTGGAGCCAGGGAAGATTAGCTGAGGAGTATGGGGGGGGGGGGCTAATGGGGATCCTAATAAAGAACAAACAGAGACAGGGAACTTCTCTCCCACTCCCTACATCAAGTCACCAGGTGGCCATGATAAAGACGAACACACAAACAGACTGTCTGAGTCTCAAAAAGTTCTCAAAATGACCAAGGCAAGTTCGAAAAGTCCCTAAAGCTCTCGAGTGCGTCGTGGCATTGACACGTCATACCGTGCGGCGTGCGTGACTCACCTTGACGTAAGGGACTCTGTTCTTGTCCTCGTGCACGGCCAGGTTGGTCTTAGTCACTGAGAGACGATGAGAGGGCAGAAAGAGGGTCAACGCACAGCACCACCTATCACGCATGAGCACCACCACATAACTAATAAAGACCCTGAACCAAGACCGTGATGACATGCCCCCCCCCCCCCCCCCACCCCACCCCCGGTCGAAACACAGACACAGTGTGCTTGGACGGTGAATTGCTTTTCAGTCTCAAGGTTGTTTTGAGGAAAACTCCATGTCCAATCTTATCCGATTTAGGGATGTTGTTGACTGTTGTTGTTGTTGTTGTTGTAGGTGTTTCCCACAGAGGAAGTGTACTATAGAACCTAGAACCCTGTACCTAGAACCCTGTACCTAGAACCCTGTACCTAGAACCCTGTACCTAGAACCCTGTACCTAGAACCCTATATCTAGAACCCTGTATCTCGGTGCAGAGGACGAGCTTCACCCTGCAGTCTCTATCCATCACAGTTGTCTGTCTCTCCTCTCTCCTCTCTCCGTCTCCCTCCCTCTTCCCCCACCCCTTTCTCTCTCTCTCTCTCATTTATTACCTTCATGCTCCCGACTCAATATTCTCTCCTTGATGAAAATGAGAATTCTCAATCCCTCCCTTTAGCGACAGAAGTAATCCGATAGATAATACTGCTACAGGAAGCTAGGCTTTCTCTATAACGGTATGCATCATAAAAGTTGCATAATACTTTATACTGTATAATATTATGAGAGAGAGATACTTACAGTGAAACGGCCTGTCTATCTAGATAGAATTACCATATAACTGTTAGTGTTCTAACTAGATAGTAGATACTAGAACTTCCCTATTGTGAGTGTTTTTAGGATTAATGGCACTTTTTGTGGTTCTGCAAAAGTTCTGTTGGAGGCAGAAATGGGAGGATGGGCTCATTCAGTGTTTAATACCATTCCCTATTCTATTCCCCATTCTATTCCACACATTACAATGAGCCCGTCCTCCGATTTCTACCTCCACCAGCCTCCCCTGTTTTGCACTGAGTGGCTCACAGTATATTATGGCCGTGTATTGTCTACTGTTGATTGTTTTTTTTAGATCTACTATGTGTTTTAAAATAATCTATTCTTCTTCTTCTTCTTCTTCTTCTTCTTCTATTATTAGTTACTGTGTTTTTGTATACAGTGCGGGATGTGATCCTTTGTGTATCTGCTGCTGAAAATGAATCCCGCCCCCCTTGAGGATTAATAAAGTATTCCTCTGCTCTCGAATCAAAGGCAAATCATTGTATTATTGATGTTTACAGTAAACGGCCTGCAGGGGGTGTGGGGCGAGGCTTTACCCTCACGCTGTGATTCATTTATCTTACTCATGGAAGTCTGGTTCTTTTCCAGAACAGCCGTTGTCTGCGTGGTGTTTGTACACAGGGGAGGCTGCTGGAGGTAGAAGTCAGAGAACAGACTCATTGTAATGCATGGAATGGAATGAGGAGTCCTACATGCAGGGTTCGAGTTATGTGGGAGCCAATGGGAGCTGAGCTCCCATAAGGAAGGTCTGAGCTCCCATGAAAGCAGTAAAATCATACATCTGTGGGGGTCGCTAATAATACATGACCACAACCATTATTTGATCAAAAATGTCAATGTAAATGAGTATTATTTATATTTATTTTTATTATAAATATTCTAAAATAAACACGTTTTCCAAAAGAACTACGCGCACCAGCATTAATCTCCTGTGAATGACAGTAGGCCTTTGACTGCCTGCACTTTACCACCAAGACACTATGGGGCGCAGTAGAATATTGTGCAAAAGCAGAATATGATCGTTGAGAGCTTGCGAACGTGAAAACATGATTATTGAGAAGAAAACATTCAGTAGCTAGCTATCATGCCGCCCAAAAAAAGGCCACTGCTGCCGACCGAGTCGACAAGCCTGGAAAGTTTCGTGTTTTCATCCAAGAAACCAAACTTGAATTCAGCTGCCCTGTTATGACACCTAACGTTGAAACTGTTGAAATAGCAGAGCTCAAACAAAACCAAGTGCTTCCGAAGAAAGTAGCAGAACTCACCTCCAGTATGTATAAGGAGACAGCTAGTTCGTTCAGGGCAGCCTATACTGTCGCTAAAGAAAGGATGCCTTATACAAAGATTGTATCACATTGCACAAGAGATGAAACAAATTAATTTCTAATGTCAAATCACTTGATTCCCGTAGTAGCATAACATTAGATGAAAGCACAATTCATGGACGAGCATACATGATTATTTATGTCAGGTGCGATGTCACTGGAAATGGAGAATGTGTCGTGCTAACAGGAAAAGTGAATGGACTGTATAGCAAAAACAACAAAATTATTGGCCGAGATACCCGTGACTATCGCTTATAGCTGTTGTTTCATGTGGTGCTGTTGATGTGGTGAAATGAGTAGCCTATGGCTAATTAAAACTTGTAAGTCCCAACACTGTGTGGGCATGATTCGCGCGCGTGCATGAGAACATTTCGCACTGTTATTTTGGAGACCCCCACAAAGCTCAGCTTATAACTCGAACCCTGCCTACATGTATCGTATTTGACATTCCTCATTCCATTTCATGCATTACAATGAGCCTATCCTTCCGACTTCTACCTCCACCAGCCTCCCCTGGGATGTAGGCCGTCACATGATGCATTCCACTTACCATCCAGGAGGTCTCTGATCTTGTCCATGTAGATTTCAAAATAGGATACCTAGTGGAGATGGGAGAGAGCGTACTGAGTGAGTGAGTGAGTGAGTGAGTGACTCACATAGGAGACAGATGAGAGGGGGAGGAGGGGGGAGGAGGAGAACACATGTGATTCTACACATCTGTAAAATGATGCTAGAGTTAATCCTCCATCCTATGGATTTGTACTAGGGATTATTAGATTTTATGAGGGTCATTGTGCCTTTGTCCAGGCAAACGGACAACATGGCACATAGTACACTATAGGGATTATTAGAGTTTATGAGGGTCATTGTGCCTTTGTCCAGGCAAACGGACAACATGGAACACGGCTAAACTAGGTTGGGTCAGTGGTGGAAGTGGGGGTTGGGTGGGTGGGGGGTGAGTGGTCGTCCGCACAGCACACCAGTGGTGAAGGTAGAAAAAAGGTAGAGGACAAGGCTCCAACATTCCTCATTCCTCATTCATTACAATAGCCGCTTTTCCACAGTGGTGCCAATGTGTGCTAAGGCTTATTAGCCGCCAGCTAGATGTTTACATTCTGCAAGTTCGTAAGGTGGCGATACTATCCGCTTGTTAAGTCTGACGTCAAAAGTGACGTTTAGCCATTTCCGAGTCCAAACCAGAAATTCCCCGCACCAGAGTACCTACAGCGGTAGAATGACAGTTTAATCGTTTTTTAGACTTGGATCTATTCATACAACAAGGGACACAGCACTTTCCCGTTTTCTCCATATTGTCAGGGTATTTGAGCCTCGGAAAAGCGCTATATAAATATAATTTATTATTATTATTATTTCGGCATTTCGAAGACAGCGCCTCAGCCAACGTTGGACCCGGAAACACGTCACGACTTAACAACGGATAACTATGGAAACAGAAACACATCAAATCCTCCTCTCACATTTTTCCAACAGGTGCTGGTAACTTAAGCACTTTTTGATGCACTTCCATCCATTCCAATCCATTCTTTTGTGTAGTTACAGTGAGCTAACTTGGATGATGCTTGCCACTCTCCAAGTTCGCTAGGCAACAGGATAATAATATCCTGCCCACGCGCTAAACCATGCCCCTTGCCCTGTTTGGCC
>NC_137691.1:17390166-17435166 GCF_963989245.1 Nansenia antarctica
TTATGAAGTCAAATTAACAAGAGTCTCTGGGAGGGATGGAGACAATGAGATGAGGTGTGGGGAAGCGTGAGAAATATCGCATCGTTGCCGTGACGCCCGATTCGTCTCGGCAGTCATCTTTAATATACAGGAACTAAGCATAGCCTGATTTCAGCTGACCTCAACAGACCACACCTGTCCTTCCGGATCAGTCTGGAAGACGGATCTCTCTCTCTCTCTCTCTCTCTCTCTCTCTCTCTCTCTCTCTCTCTCTCTCTCTCTCTCTCTCTCTAAGCTGTGGAATATTAAGTAGACACTGAGCATGATACCTAGCTGAAGAGGGAATTCTCTCTGCATGTGGCCCCCCCCCTTTCCAGAAGTTTTCAGTCTCACTCAGTCAGGCTCTCCACGAGATTCTGCCTGGGTTTCGAGATATTAAGAGTTTTTTTTAATGACTTCTTTGAAAAAAGGTGTTTGAGTTTTTCACATCCTTATGGAGTAGAGGGAAATCAGCCGGAGGGGAAGAAAGTGCTAATGACTGAGGAGGCTTCTCCTGAGGAGAACCTATAGGATCCAGAGCTCTGAGTCTGGGCATATATACATGTGGCACTATACATGTGTGTGAGCATGCGCATTGATGTGAGCTGCCCTTAAAACACCACTGACAAGCAGGAGGGAGGAGCCGAATGAGCGGGTTAGCATTGATCGTGATTCCTTTGGGCCTAACATGGCCATCGGAAAATTGACTTGGGCAGAGAGAATCATCAGGAAAAAAGAATAAGCGTGCTTCTGCTTGTGAGCTCGCACGTATGCACACCCATACGCACTTGCACACGCACACTCACACACACCCACACATGCACACACACACACACACACACACACACACACACACACACACACACAAACATACACACATGAAGGAGAATAGGATTGACTAAACTACAGTGCCAGCGACTGCTGCTGGAGCTAAGATGGTGGAAACATAATGTTCTTATCGAGAGAAGAAGAGGAGAAGAGGCAATCCCCAAGACGATTAAAAATATATTACATCTTCTGACGCAGACGCAGAGATTTGGATCTGGGGCGATGCGTTTAAATGTTGATCTGTTCTGGAGCATTCTACAATTGCACCTAATCCCCTATAATAGACAGACCTTTCTGGCCACAGTCCCAGACAGTATCCTAGATCTTTCATTCGTCGTGTAGTATGTGTATGTGTATGTGTATGTGTATGTGTATGTGTATGTGTATGTGTATGTGTGTAGTATGTGTGTAGTATGTGTTGTATGACTCTAAAAGTACACTACTTCCTTCTCCTGACACTTAAACACCTGGATGAAGCCTACGCAGCTTAACGAGTACTATCGAGTCTTCTCTCCTCTCTTTCTCTCTCTTTCTCCTTCTCCACAGTACCCTTACTCCCCCCCTCTCCCCCCCCCGCTCCCCTCTCTCTCTCTCTCTCTCTCCAAATGAGTCTCCTCTTTCTCTTCACCCCTCTCTCTGTGCTCACATTGAAGCACCGCACCACTTCTCCTCCTGCTGCAGAATCATTACGCCACGAAAATACTGTGAAGGACATTTGAGAGAGGACATTGTGAGAGTCGCCTTGTGAGAGTCGTTGAAACGGCCTCTGTTTTTGGCACAGAAAGCTTACAGTGCAGGAAGAACGCTGTTCTTGACCTAGCCCGGTGGAAACCCCATATCGGGTTTGGTTGAATAGGGGTTCCAGCACCGTTTCATCAGTTTGCTGTACGGTCGCTGCCTTTAATGGTTCTTATCGGCTAATTCTGCTTGTAAGACTTTGAACATGAGCGCTCAGGGCTCTCCGGGTTAAAAGCTGTCTGGTCAGAACTGAAAAACGATTGTTCAATCTTCTCTCAGCTAAAGTGGTTTCTGTTCTAATGAATAATTAACCCTAATATCACCCTAACACATTCGCTTCAGTCTTGGCATTTGGCGCCAACAAAATTCATACTCACAAATCTGGGAACTATTTAAGAGAATCATGGAACTCAGTAGGTAGTGGAGCTGGCCACCAAGCTTGCTACACTACAGTACAAACCCAGCAGGGTGCTCGAGGAAGAGGAATAGGAAGGGGTGAAGGCCATGTGGAAGTGCTTTTATGCTTTTGGTTCATAATGTGTTTCTTTGAAGCAGCTGATGATGACATATGTCTGTTACAAAGTCTACAAAAACACCTTTTGCTGTAGGCTTTGTAAAAGAAATGGAATCCGGAGGCTTTCAACGGTCCTTGAGGGTCTTGAAGAGCTGCTCTGCACAAAGGGAGAAACCATCAAGGACGATGGATCCACAATTATAAATGGTGGGTAGAGACAGAGAACAAATGTGCTATTTAGAGGGCGTAATCGCATTCCGCTCTCAAGTAGAGAGGTTGATATCCATTCTGTTTCGTTAGCAGGGTGCTCCACCTCCCAACTGTCACGGTACTCACAACAAGAATATCTTATAGCTCCGTATAACTCAGCAGATGACAATATAATAACTCAGTGGGCAGAAATACTTGTGTTTTTTAATTCAAGCACCCAACCGAGACTGACTTTAAAATCATTTATTCATATTGTAGACTTGAGTCAAAACCCCCATTACCATAATACAGTACCGTCAAAGAACCGTTAAAGTTGGCAACAACAGTAACCACAACACGGCTGTGGGACGGCTGTGTGTCTCAGGAGGTAGAGCCGGCGTCTAATGATCGCAAGGTTGCCACTTCGATCCCGGCTGGCCACGTGTCTAGGTGTCCTTGGGCAAGACGCCCAACCCAAATTGCTTTGCATAGCTTTCCGCCATTGGTGTGTAATTGGGCGAATGAGAGGCTCTTTGGAATAAGGCGCTATATAAGTGTAGTCCATTTAACACTCTGCTGCAGTTTCTGAATTTCCTCTTCACAACAACAACAACAAATGGTAAATGGACTGCGCTTATATAGCGCCTTTTTTGCTGCTCCAAAGCTGCTCCAAAGCGCTTTACAACGGCCTCTCATTCACCCGTTCACACACACATTCACACACCAATGGAGGCAAGCTGCCATGCAAGGCGCCGGCCGGCCCGCTCACTGGGAGCAATTTGGGGTTCAGTGTCTTGCCCAAGGACACTTGGACATGTGGCCAGCCGGGGCTCGAACCGCCGATCTGCCAACCTTGTGATCATTAGACGGTGGCTCTGCCTCCTGCGCCACAGCCGCCCCTACAACAACAACAACAACAACACGACACACGAGAGAGAGCAGCAGTCAAAGTGAGCCAAGAACGCTTCCGCTGCAGAGACCTGCTCCAGAGGTGTGCTACCGGGCTGTCTAAGCTGTCAGTGTCGCTGCCAGTAGCTGACTGGTCCACTCATCTCTCCGAGCCATACTCGGATGACAGGAAACTGTTTGCCAAATGAACCCCGGGAGTGACAAGTGCTCAAATGGCAGAGGTGTTAAACACTTAAAGCGTTGCTTCAATGACGATTTCAACTCTGACTTTTCGAAAACATTTTACACGGCATTAGAGATAGATTACAGGCTTTTTATTTTTGGGCTCTGCACCAAGCTACGTTTGTGTGCAATTACCCAGGAAAATAACAAGAATATTGTATAGCCTAATCTTGAGGCAGGCCGAATTAGAAGTGATAAATCTAGGACTCTGGACTCGAAAACTGAACTGATGTTCACTGATTAACACATTTTGTTTGGAAGCACCAATTCAGCTGAGCATAGAGACAGAGAGTCAGCAGAGATAGAGACATAGAGAAGCTACGCATGACTTCACAATGGGGAACAGGAGAGCTGCCAGGGCTGGAGCCATGGGGCAGAGTACCCCCACCCAGAAGGCTGAGAATGGCTGTTCTCCATTACTGTCAGAGAGTCCGTGACAGTGACAGAGACAGAGACAGCGTCAGCTACCCTTCAACCTACAATACAATTGATAAAACACGGGGGTGAGCCTTACAAGTGACTCACTTTCAACTCCTGGATCCAAATCATCACCTCTGTCGGGCAACAAAGGCCCCGGAGGGAACACTGAGGATTAAAAACATTTGTGACCGTCAAAGGCGGCGCTGGATTCCTGATGGTTTCACCGACTGTCAGCAGTCGGGGTTGACTCCAAAGGCTTTTGCTACGCGGTCCCTTGTGCCTGCCGGATGTTCCTAATCCTAATCGAATCTGGCTGCTGTGGCATTAGCCTCCTCCTCAGAGACACTGACTGGCCCAGTCCAAATACTCCAAATCCCAATATCCTTCCTTCCCCCTATTCCTCTCTTTCCTTGAGGTAATCACTAACCTGTGACACAATTGTGACACAATCGCCACAATCGGTGAAAGTAATGCAGGGGGAAATGCAGAGGCTCTGACCAACGCAATCGTGTTAGATCACTGATCGTTTCTTGGACGGGCCAGATAGGAGGGGAGGGGGGATGTATTTCCAAAGGATTCAACAACATTCAGCAACATTCTCATCAAGCCAGTTGGTGAGAAATGCTTTATGAAGAGGGTGGAGGAGAATGGCGAGGGAGAGAAAGATACACACATCCAAACACACATCCCACACATCCAATACAATTACACTGATGAGAACTATACCCCTTTGATTACTTCCTGCATAAAACAACAAAAGCAACAGAAGGGGGAAGTGGGACACATAATGAAGTGTAATTACAAACCTGATTTCCAGGCTTTGTCTGTCTCTGCAGTGTCTAGCTCTATACACTGCTATACTGCTATAGTGTAGCATGTTATGTACCGTAGTCACTGCACAGATGTTAGGAGAAAGAACTTGAATCTGGTTTGGTTGATCACAGTTCTACAACTGTGATCAACAGTTATAATATATAATGATAATAATTATTATTATAATTATAACTATTATAATAATAATAATTATTATTATTATTATATATTATAACTATTAATTATAATTATAGTAATATGATGATGATGATGATGACTATTATTATTATTATTATTATTATTATTATTGATTGATTCGTAATGTGAATTCTAGCATTCGCAACAACCATCGTTGTCGAGTTAATGTTCAATCGTCATACTGAATAGTACTCATAGACAAATTGTGAGTAATTTATTTCATGCAGTATTTTGTGATCTGTTGAATTGCGCATAAAACTGGGCAACCCCCATTTGTGTTTTAACCCGGTATTCTTCTATCTCTCTTCTTCAGTTGTGTGTTGTGTGATCAAAGTGTCCTCTCACTCCCTTCATGATGTATTCCATTCATACATTCCCAAAAATAATGCCTATCAAATGTGTGTGTGTCCTCCAGGCCCTCTAACGCTCCTATTATCCCACCTATAAAAGACAACGCTATATGGCTCAATTCAACAGATATTTTAGGCTACTACTAATCTGTTTAATTTTCAATATTTCCCATAAACAATTATAACTAGACTGTTTGAATTGGCAGCTCACAGTATTTAAATGAGAGGGGGCAGTGCAAGAGTAATTAAATTTACTGCTGACATCATCACCATTGGCTGGCATAAACCCTGAGGGCCCTATGAGTAAGCTACTGAAGGGTGTGGATTTCTTTGTCTTCTGTGTGTGTGTGTGTGTGTGTGTGTGTGTGTGTGTGTGTGTGTGCGTGTGCGTGTGCGTGTGTGTGTGTGTGTGTGGTGTGTGTGTGTGTGTGTTGTGTGTGTGTTCTTGTGTATGTGTATACGTACATTTTGCATCATAACATTTGAATTTAGATGGGATTTTGTCACAGGCCTAGCTTATTATAGTGATCATTACTTTGACATGGCAGCGAAAACAGTCATTTTAATCTGAGTTTAAGGCATCTATCTCATAAAATATTCAATTCTTATTTTATAGCTTGTCTGATTCCCATCTCCAACAGTAATGGGAACATTCCCTCAGCCATCAAACATTAAATCAATGCAAATGACCCACAGTATAAGAACGTTTTCTACATTCACACATGACCAAGCATGAATTATCACCATCTTATGGTGCTTTGAATATCTTTAAAAGGGGAATGTCTACTGGCTCTATACACCCTGGGGGGCTTTTTAAAAGTCGATAAGCGTGCACATGAACAATAATGTATGCATGGTGTTTGGGCAAAACAGTCAATATAACAAAAAAGCTCAATTCAACATGAACATTTACATTTATTTTACCAGTTCAAACAACAAGACCAGTTTCAGAATTCTTGCACAGCCAATCAATCTGGGTAATGAAGGCCTGGCAGTCAATAAGACAACCAGGGAGCTGAACACATGAAGCCCGTGCCCTTTTATAGAAATGATATCCACCGGCTGCATGGCTCAGTGTGGTTAATGTGTTGATGTTGCGATGACAGCACCGTCGCTACAGGTCACAGTGATAGATATTATATTATTATATTTGATGGGTACGGTTTTTCCTGAAGTGGAAATAAAACCGGCAGGCTAACAGTCTACAGTGTGAATGTGTACGTAGACTCAGTTGTCAGAAGTGCATGTCATGGTGACTCATGGTGACATGTTCATGTTGTTTTAGGCTTTTTTCCAATGATCGATCCGCATGTTGAAGGAACTAATCGATACACGTAAGGTACGTGACGTGTACCAAAAAAGCAAAGAATCCTCACTGAATTAAGTTCATACTGTATAGCCTACGTCTTCATGAAGGATAAATAAAGTACAGCATACTACCCTTCAAAATTACCTACATTTATGTGTATAAAATATTACTTTACATTATTCGCTGGTCAACAAAAGTTAATATGAGGGATATTGATAGAAAACTAATGAATCAAAAATGATCGGTAGGATACAAATAATAAATGTCAACTAATAATAGCAAGTCTGGACTTCAAGTAAGGAGGGAGAAAGTGAGAAAGTGTCCGGACCTGAGATAGAAAGGTGTGATGGAGACCTGCACCTGCACCCCTGCGGCACCCGGTGTTGGGTGACCCTCAGTAATAGAGATATGAGATATGAGATATGAGATATGACGCCATGGACTTACCCCGAGGGTGACAGTGTCGTCTCCCTGGAATTTGGGGATGAACTTGTCCCCGCGGACGATCTCGGATTGATTCAGAGGACGAAAGCGACACAGCACCTTGATGTTGCATTCTGCGGTAGCATCGGCCATTGTGCAGAAAGGAAAATATTTTGGGTCGAGCTTTCAAAATAAGACCGTAGGTGATGGAAATGTTCAAACCGCAAACAAATACGGTGTCTTTTACTTGGAATAATTCAACGCAAAGATCCGATGCGGGTGTCCCACTGCGAACGATCGGGAGACCGAAATAGGACCGTTAATTCTAAAAAAAAAAGAAAGAAATCGAAGTGACCAATGTATTTTTGGAAAGTTTAGGTTAGTTTAAATATCGCCCCCAAAAAAATCACAATCACAGTAGCACATGATGAGTGTTGCCTACTGTTTTGCCTACTATAATTTCCGTTTATAATTAAGAGTCGCCTATTCCCGGCCGGGTAACGGTCCAGTCAGCTGTGGTCCAGGCAGAGATGTTGGAAGCATGCCTTGCATCACTGGTACAGCTCGCTGCTATGGTCTCTCTTTAAGAGAGAGAGAGAGAGAGAGAGAGAGAGAGAGAGAGAGAGAGAGAGAGAGAGAGAGAGAGAGAGAGAGAGAGAGAGAGAGAGAGAGAGAGAGAGAGAGAGAGAGAGAGGGGGAGAGAGAGAGAGAGAGAGAGAGAGAGAGAGAGAGAGAGAGAGAGAGAGAGAGAGAGAGACAGGGCGTGGCCTGCGCTGATGTGTGGCCACGTTAAAGCGGCAGGCGCATCCTCGCATCAGCACCACTCCCACGAACACCACTGATAAAGTATTAATGAGGGGTGCTACAGTGCTTGGGTCTTTAATGTTTTCTTTCAAGATACTATGGGCTAGTTGTTCCCTCATGACAAGGGCTTATATCATCCATGACCATTGCTCGCTGACGCACACATCTACATGTATGCAATTTTCCATGCTGTTCATGCTGTTTGATTTTGATTTTGACACCAACGAACTTATTTGGATAAGGGGCTGATATTTGTAGTAGCCAAAAATCATTTTGTTTCACAAAACCTCTCCGTCTCACTACAAGAACACCCTGTGGGTGTCATAGACGACGTACAGCATCCCTGTCAAGGAAAGTCACATTCGACATGATCTACCCTTTTAAATTCATTTAGGCTAATTCATTCTTTCCTTTTTTTTACTGTGGGGATACACCGAAAGAACTACAAGAATCGACATTTATCAGAACAATGCATCCGCCGGGTATTTTGCCCTCGCGTCATGCCCCCACCACTTTTGCGGGGAAAACAGTCCATGAGCTATTCGGCTACAGTGGCTTTGTAGTGTTTGCTTAGAAAACTAAGGGCCGGTTTCACAGACAAGGCTTAAGCCTAATCCTAGACTAAAAAACATCTTCAATGGAGATTTTACATTGAAAGTGTGATTTAGTCCAGGACTAGGCTTAAGCCTTGTCTCTGAAACCGGCCCAAAGTATTATGTGCAGGACACATAGATGCTACATCCCCCCCACAACCCTTCCAATCTAATCTAATCCACCGTGTTCAGCCAACCACAACCTCAATGTCGTGGGAAGACACTGCCAGTAACTGCCAGTGAGTCAGTGGTCCGGAAAGCTGAGGCCTGACCTCAGCTTATGCCAGTTTCATGACCCTCCACTTCTGGGTGTGGATCACACGACTCATAAAGCAGGCAATCAGCTAAATCAAATCAAATCAAATTTTATTTGTATAGCGCATTTCTTACAAGATGCAACTCAATGCGCTTAACCTTGTGTTAACAAGCTAGACCTTGTGTTTACTAGATCCTCCCAAACCTCTAACATTACCATTACCCCCCTTCCAATTTTTGATCATCATTTTGTATCCTTCTCCCTCCCCTCAAATCCACACCCCCTCCCAGTCAGTCTCTACCAACACTGTAACTTCTTGTCGCAACCTGCGTACCCTCTCCCCCTCCACTCTCTCTTCCTCGGTCTTGTCCTCCCTACCCTATTGAATCTTTCTCCCTTCTATCTACTGATACAGCATCCTCCACCCTCCTGTCTACTCTCTCCTCATTCTTCAACTCTCTCTATCCTCTGACCTCAATGCCAGCACCATCCTCTCCACACACTCCTTGGCTCTCTGAAATCTTGCAAGCATATAGAACAGAGGTCCGGGCAGCTGAGAGGAAATGGATACCGCTCTCTCCTCTTCAAATTCACCCTCCTCTCCTGCCTATGTAAGACCCTTGAACGCGCTCTATCTAACCAACTATCTCAATATCTCCTTCAGAATAACCTCCTTGACCCTCACCAGCATTAAGGCTGGGCATTCTACCGAAACTGCCCTCCCTGGTAAAGCCTGCCCTCTCCAAGACTTCTCCATCACAACACACTTGTCATCTCCCGCCTTGACTACTGTAATGCACTCCTGGCCGGGCTCCCCGCCTCCGCCATCAGACCTCTGCAGCTCATCCAGAATGCTCCCGCCCGTCTGGTGTTCAACCTCCCCAAATTCTCCTATGTCACCTGTCTCCGCACCCTTCACTGGCTCCTGATAATAGCTCACATTAGGTTTAAGACCCTTGTGCCCGCCTACCGGATGGCAAAGGGATCTGCCCCTTCCTACATGCAGGCAAATGACCTGTCACTCCCTGTCTGCCGTCGTAGACTGAACACCCAGCTCTTCGGGCTGCACCTTAGCAGTCCCTCCTGAAGCCTCCCCTTTCTCCAGTCAGTTGTGTCTATACTTTATTTATCAGGTCTTATGTCCTATGTTTTAATTATGTTACTGTTGTAACCATGGTTTCAGTACTTAATAACAAAACACAAGTTATAAGTTACAATAATAGAGTTATAAAATAACGAGTTCAAACAAAGTTGTAATAAAGTTCAATACAATTCTAAGTTACAATACTAATGTTATAAGTTAAAAGTTATAAGTCATTAAGTTTACAATGCTGTCCCAACTGTCTAACCCTTGTTTAGAAACAGATATTTGGGCTTTTGGCTCCTTTAAATCATTTTTGTGAGTCAGGTCAACTAGATTTAGAAATGTCAAGTTTTAATCCATTAAATTTGTCTAATCTAAACCTCATTAAATCATTTTCGGCTAATCGCGTCTCTGCAAGTGTCGCGAGACTGCGAGCCTCGAGTTGCCACAGTGTCACAGGACAATCGAACTGTCAAAACATAGGCTGTGTTCGAAATGGCATACTAGCATACTGCATACTAGCATACTCAATGAGTAGTTGCATACTGCATACTAAATTCATAATAAGTATGCCAATACCAGCCGACCGAAAATCTAGTATACATTTCTTGCATACTCAAATTTCACATACTCTACAGTGTGAACGCACTGCATACTAAAAATCTACGTCATATCTAGTATGAGTAGTATGCTAGTATGCCATTCCGAACACAGCCACAGAGAACACAACCAGCCCAGCTACCGGCTGAAACATCCGTCTCCTGGCTTCACAACATCCAGTTCCTCTTCCACATCTTCCAACGCTATTTCAGCCTCTTCTTGTCATATCTACTGGTTTGTTTCTCCATCCGCCAGCCTCGTACGTCAACCATGGCTGACCCCAAATACGCCAACCTGCCAGGAATTGTAAGTAGCTAACGTTAGCTTAGCATAGCTACCGGTCAACCAGAGTGTGTCAGCGAACATAGACAACAGCCAGCTGACTGGATGACACCTAGCTAACTGTGTTCTGTGGTTAGCATAGAGCTAGCTAACTGTGTTCTGTGGTTAGCATAGAGCTAGCTAACTGTGTTCTGTGGTTAGCATAGAGCTAGCTAACTGTGTTCTGGGGTTAGCATAGAGCTAGCTAACTGTGTTCTGGGGTTAGCATAGAGCTAGCTAACTGTGTTCTGGGGTTAGCATAGAGCTAGCTACATGTTCACAGACAGAGACAGAGAAGGAAAGCTTTGCCAGGCTAGCTAGCTAACCGTTAGCTGCTCAGTTAGCTAGTCTAGTTGGCCTGCTACAGTACAGCTCTGTCCTGGGGAGTGTTGCATTAGCCACACCATAGCGGATCCAGTTGCTCTTCCATCCAGCTAGCTGTAGCTATCCTATGGCTGTCTATCTTATCCAGGCTTGGGATTTGGAGTCACATTGAATTGAATGGGGCGTTGGCCGGTGTTGAATGATCCGTCTGGTTTAGCTAAAGCAGTCTAGGCCTGCTGCTACACACTGTGTGTATATATATATATATATATATATATATATATATATATATATATATATATTATATATATATATTATATATAGACAATGCACGATGAATAAAGCACAGGGATGTGTCTGTTGTTGTTGTTGTTGTTGCTTTTGTTCAAACGGCTGTACACTGGTCAACATAGACTTAGTAAATACTGTCATACTCTTAGCTACATTACAGAGTCAAACTCAGTAAGGTAGCTAATGTCATGACAAGTACCAGTAAGTAAGCCTTGAGAACCGATGGTTCTGGAGCCTAATGGCCCTTAGGGCAGGAGCCTCCTGTTTCCGTAGCGTGAGGCGGCACCCCCTGGACATGACAAGCTATTATGAATTGTGTATGGAGAGAATATTAATATCATGTTTGCGTTAACGTGACTTCAATATGTTCCCCTTAGGCCTCTAACGAGCCTGATGTGTACGAGACCAGTGATCTGCCAGAGGATGACCAGGCACAGTTTGAGTCGGTGAGTGAGTGAAGAGAGTGAAGACGTGGAGAGTCGAGTCCAATGTCGAAAGTCTTCCTTGATTCCTTTGCGTCCTCTCTCTCCCCACCTCCTTCTCAAAACCACGACGGAGATGAAGGTATGAAGGGGGAAACCCCAAAACGTTCTCCTCCGACGAGGTCTGAGAGGGAGGCGAGGATAAAGGACACGAGGACTCAAGGAAAGACTTTTGAGATTTGGCGTAGGTGTTAATTTCAGTAGTAGGGACGGGTTCACACGCCGAGGCAGTCACTGGTGCCTTGACAAAGGACAATATATTTGGGGTTTTGGGGTTTTCCTTTCGTCCTCAATAAAGTTTTCCCACAGGTATGTATGCTCATGCTTGTGGGATTAACACAAGAGAACACTGAATTTGCGGGTGGAATGTAAAATGAGGGATTTAAGAAACTCATTTCACAGATTAAGTTTATAATTATCCACTTGAGATAATAACTTAAGTACCCTACATTTCCTCCTTTGTGGTGTTACTCTGTTTGGATGTCTGTATGTGTAGCGTAGTCCCCCTAGACCAGAGGTTCTCAACCCTCCTCAACGCCCCCCAGCTGCTCCACATATTTGATCTGTTCCACCACCAGCACACCTGATTCAACTGATCAAGTATAAAGCAATTATGGTTTGTACTTGATCAGTTGAATCAGGTGAGCTGGTGGTGGAACAGATCAAACATGTGGAGCGGCTGGGGGTCCCCGAGGAGAGGGTTGAGAACCACTGCCCTATACGCATGTTACCAAGAGAGGATGTGTGTTCACTGTTCAGCTGTAGGCCAAGTAGAAACCTATAAACCTATATTTCTAATATCTAGGCCTATGACACAATGACACATCCGTAGATTTGACATTTCGAATGTTTCATCTGTTAGAAAATGGCAGACAGACCCCCAAACTCCTAGTCCTGGTGTCTTGTCTGTCGCTGATGTGCTTGAACCTCACGTTCTCCTCTCCTCTCTGGAGTGACCACAGCGTGCTCCAGAGATGCCATGTCTGCTATTGAACATTCATCTTGACTGACTCACACCAAACCTAATAGCATTTTCCCTCCCGTGTCCCACACCCCCCTACCCCACCCCACCCCACCCCTCCCACCGTCCTTGTTTTGACTCCTCCTCCTCCTCCTCCTCCTCCTCCTCCCCACCCCTCCTGGGACGCTAGTTTGTGCAAGTAAGAGGTTATTTTTCTCTAAGTGCATTGGTGGAGTATTTGCATGGGTTGTACTACCCCCCCCCCCTCCTCCCCCCCTTCCCCATTCCTCTTCTGATTGGGATGAAATGACAATAGATGTGATGTGCTCTGTGAATCAAGCATAAATTACATTGTGTTTGTTGTTTTATTGTTTTGATGTGCAAGTGATGGATCCCTTGTTTGTCCTATATTGCTACGTGCTTTATCCCAAATCTCAAAGGGTTTATGATCACTTCTGGAGGGGATGGTGTTATCTGTTGATACGTATTTAGATTCCTTCATTAAAATCAAAGACAGTCAGAGGATATTCAATCGTGTGTGTGTGTGTGTGTGCGTGTGTGTGCGTGTGCGTGCGTACGTGTGTGCGTGTGCGTGTGCGTGTGTGTGTGTGTGTGTTCGTGCAGTCTGTCTATAAAAGTTCTGTATGTGTGTGTCAACTGTATGTGTGTTTCTCTAACATCCCTTCCCTCCATTTCTAGCTTCATATGTTCTAACAGTAGTATCTAACTAACTAACTAACTAACTATCTTCACTAGTAGGTCTATCAACACTAGGTTTAGTCCAGCAACACACACGTTAGAATGGGACGGCATGTTATCACTCTCACAGTTCCTTAATAAATGGATGGCAATGTGCATTTAACAGCACCGTGTTAGCCTCTGTTTTCTTCTCAACCCCTATGTATTAAAAATAAATAAACAATCTTCCTAACCATCTCATTCTGATTCTGGTGCTCAGCGTCAGAAACATCTCTTCCTCCTCCAGTCTCCTCTCCTCTCCTCCTTCCCTTTCTGCATAATGCTACAAGACAGACTAACACCGCTAAAGTATTAGAGGGTGACCCGCGGTTGAATGAAGGGCATCTGGTCACACACACGCACACAGCATTTAGAATCTTTCGTGCGTCTTATGCCTCAGTGTATGACGTCAACAGACTAATGCTAAGGCAATGCTGTTGAGGATGTAGAAGGAACTCCCCCCGGGGGGGGGTGGGGGTGGGGGGGGGTGAGGAGGGCCAGCAGACAGAGGACTGTGTGGGACTGTGAATGTCCCCAGTGAGACTCAGAACACTGGGCTTTTCTTATCGCTCCCTGCTGGCTACTGCTGCTGTTGTGCATGGCATGTGATAACCACATTAATCTGTGTTTCTTTCTCTCTCTCTCTCTCTTTTTCTCTCTCTCTCTCCCTCCCTATTTCTCCTCCCTTTTTTTCTCTCTAACTCTCTTTGGGAACCCAAGGAGCTGGTAAGAGCCTCATTGACTGACTGACTGACTCCCCCCTCCTAACATCTGTTTATCGGTCTGTGTTTGCACGCAATGTCTGTCTGTCTGTGAGGCCGTCGGCCTCTGTCTGTCTCTGTGTTTGTGTGTGTGTCTGTCTCTTTGTCCATCCATCCATCCATCCATCCCTCCTCCGTATGTCTGTATCGGTGGTGTCCCATCCGTTCCTCTTCAGTTCCTTCCAAACTGATCATGAGGAGCTCTAGGCATGTTGATCTCATTCTCATCCTTGTGGCCCGAGCCCGGAAGTTCTGTCGTGACATTCCCGGGTCCGCAAATCAAATCGGATCCTCCTCCAATGTGCAGACGGAATTACAGTGCTCGCTGAGAGTACGCATCCACTTCATTAGGAAACTTGTCTTCATCGTCTCATTTCATTTAAAAAGCGATTCAAGTGCTGTTATTCCTGTTTCACGGGACAATAAGGAGAACAAAGGACGTGGAGGATAATTTGATGTTAGGGGGAATCGGCAGCATATGGCAGTATCCTCAAGACTCTGTAAAGTGTTTGTCTGTTGCCTGCTGGAGTCATAAATCAAAAACCGTCCCTCTAGATTAATTGTGTTTGCCAACCTGAATACCAATTCAGTTCTGTGTGTGGGTTGGTGTCATCCTCCTCCTCCTCCTCCTCCTGTGTGTTTGAGCGAGGCTGAGCTGGGGTGTCCGTTGATTGGGCTCTCACATGGGCTCCCCTCTCTGTCGCACTGACCCTCCACCTTGCCGTCAGGTGGTCTAGACGTCTGTCTGTCTGTCTGTCTGTCTGTCTCTCAGGCGATTCCTTCCCAGATCATTTTCAGTCAGTCAGTGTGACAGAGATGACTCATTGAGAGAGAGAGCGTCTGAAAAATCACTGTCACCGTCAATCTACAAATCATATTTTCCTCTGGGTTGATTTAGATCCATGTGCATCCCTCTTCATTCCCAGTGTGCCGTCAGTCCAGAGGGAGGCTGAATAAAGCCTGTGCTCTGTCCTTCATAGATGCTAAATGCTAAGTAGGGTGCTTGGGACGACCCGACTGACGTCACCCCCATTGAAGATGAAATTTAAAACGGTTACGGTGGTCAGAGTTAACACTAGAACAGCCATGGGTGGGGTCATTTGACCCTGTGAGTAAAACATTGTTTATATCTTTGCACTCGATAATATTTCAGGACCCTCCTTTCATGACTTTTCTGAGATATGTGCGTTCTACCACCCAGTATCCTTAGATTTTCAAAATCACATCAGGATAAGTTAGTATGAAGCTATTTTGCAAGGTGGCCAACTAGTGGTCATTGTAAATAGCAGCTTCCCATTGTAAAGACTATGGTCATTTGGTCTATGGTCAACGTTTGCAGGAAAAGTGCTATACAAATAAAAGTTATTATTATTATTATTTGACCCCCGCGGCTATAGTAGGTAAAAAAGGCACGGCTGTTCTAGTGTTAAGGTTAGGGCTAGGTTAGGGCTAGGTTAGGGCTAGGTTAGGGCAAGGGTTATGGTGGTTAGAGGTAAGGGTAGGGTCGTCCTAAGGATCCTTGTTAGGGGTCTAGTGTAGGGGTCGTCCCAAGGGTCCCACTTAGTGTCCGCCGTTGAGAGATGCCTCATACTGTAGTGTTCATGGTGTGTGTGTTAGGGTGACCAGATGTCCCGCTTTGCGCGGCCACGGGGCCAGTGTCCAATGTGAACACTGTTTCCTGATAGGCTGAAGACGTTCCATAGAATCTGGACGTCCTGCTGGAACTGAACACGTCGGCGCTCGGTTGCGGCGCTTTGTTGCAGATGGACACTGGCCCCGTGGCCGCGCAAAGCGGGACATCTGGTCACCCTAGTGTGTGTGTGTGTGCGTGTGCGTGTGCGTGCGCTTATTAACCCTTTCTTCCTGCTTTTTTCTTCCTGCCCTCACCTGACAGGAGGAGCTGTGCAGTGACAGTGTGGAGCGCATCGTGGTGAACCCCAACGCCGCCTACGACAAGTTCAAGGACAAGCGCGTCAGCACCAAAGGGCTCGGTGAGTACCGACCGACGTCTGTGTTTTCAGACACTTCGTGAAAAAGCGCAAATCATCTGGAAGATTCTGAATTTCTCCCTTTATCCTACTCTTGTCTCCCGTGCGTTCCGTGCGTGTGCGTGCGTGCGTGCGTGTGTTTCAGACTTCTCAGACCGCATCAGTAAGATCAAAAGAGTGGGCTATGAGTCGGGAGAGTATGAAATCGTAAGTAGACCATACTCTTGAATTTCATAGTGACCATTGTGCCTTTGTATCTTGTATCTGTGCTAACAGGTGTTCCTCCCTCCCTCTCTGTCTGTCTGTCTGTCTGTCTGTCTGTCTGTCTGTCTGTCTGTCTGTCTGTCTCTTCTCTCTGTCAGCTGGCGGAGGGCTGTGGGGTGAAGGAGACCCCCCAGCAGAAGTACCAGAGGCTGGTCAATGAGATCCAGGAGCTCAGTCAGGAGGTGGAGACTATCCAGGTCAGAGAGACACACACACACACCCAACACAAATAAGCGCTGAATTTACTGAGGAACATCATAACACATAACACTTTTTTTTTCAAAAAAGATGATCAAAGAGTACATTTATCATTACTAAATGATATGGTTTCATTCGCCACGTAGATTGTTTGGGGAGAGCCCTGTGGCGCATCAAATCTGGTGGAAACCCCCTATTCGGTTGTTAAGTCTGACGTCAAACGTGACGTTTAGCAATTTCCGGGTCCAAACCAGAAATTCCCTGCACCATAGTACCAGTGTACTACAGCGGTAGAATGACAGTTCAATCGTTTTTTAGACTCTATCTATTCATACAACAAGGGATACAGCACTTTCCCGTTTTTCCCATATTTGTCAGTGTCTTTGAGCCTCGGAAAAGCACTATACAAATATAATGAATTATTATTATTACTGAGGCATTTCGAAGACAGCGCCTCAGCCAACTTTGGACCCGGAAACACGTCACGACTTAACAACCGAATAGCTCACACTTCACAGGACTATCACATGCTTTTACATCCACCAGAATGGATTGGAAAGTGTGGTGAGCGGGTGTACACCTGAGGCAGAATAGGGCGAGGGAGGTGAAACCATGTTGTCTGTGCTCACAACCTCCAGTATGATGATGGCCCTCTCCCCCCCCCCCCTCCCCAGGCGACCACCCGGGACAGCAGTGCGGAGGAGAGGCTGACCCCGGTGGTGCTGGCCCAGCAGGCCGCCCAGCTCAAACAGCAGCTGGTGTCTGCTCATCTGGACTCCCTCCTGGGGCCCCAGGCGCACATCAACCTGGCCGACCCCGACGGAGCTCTGGCCAAGTGAGGAGGGACGGAGGGAAGGATGGAGAGAGAGAGGGAGGGAGGGAAGGATGGAGAGAGGGAGAGAGGGAGGGAGGGAGGGAGGGAAGGATGGAGGGAGGGAGGGACGTAGGGAAGGATGGAGGGGGGGAGGGACGTAGGGAAGGATGGAGGGGGGGAGGGACGTAGGGAAGGATGGAGGGGGGGAGGGACGTAGGGAAGGATGGAGGGGGGGAGGGACGTAGGGAAGGATGGAGGGAGGGAGGGAGGGAAAGAGAGGGAGGGAGGGACGTAGGGAAGGATGGAGGGAGGGAGGGAGGGAAAGAGCGGGAGGGGAGGGTTTGACATATGGACTAAAAACAATGAAATTCCGTCTGAAAATGTAAAATTAGACATTAAATGTTTGATGCCGACATGGACGACAGTGTTCTTATTAGCAGTCTTAGCAGTGTTCTCTCTTTCTCTCCCCCCCCTCCCCCAGACGTCTGCTGACCCAGCTGGAGACTGCGCGGGGGGGTCGTGGGTCAGGGGAGGGCAAGCCCCCGGCCGCAGCAGCCAAGGGCCCCGACGGAGTGGTCATGTACGAGCTGCACAGCCGACCGGAGCAGGAGAAGTTCACTGAGAACGCCAAGGTAAGAGGAGTGTGTGTGTGTGTGTGTGAGAGTGTGTGTGTGTGTGTGTCTCTGTGTCTGTGTCTGTCTCTCTGTCTGTGTGTCTCTGTGTGTGTGTCTGTGTCTGTGTCTGTGTCTGTGTGTGTCTGTGTGTGTCTCTGTCTCTGTGTGTGTCTCTGTGTGTCTCTGTCTCTGTGTGTCTCTGTGTGTCTCTGTCTCTGTGTGTCTCTGTCTCTGTGTGTGTGTCTCTGTCTCTGTCTCTGTGTGTGTCTGTCTCTGTGTGTGTCTGTCTCTGTGTGTGTGTCTGTGTGTGTCTCTGTGTGTGTCTGTCTCTGTGTGTCTCTGTCTCTGTGTGTGTGTCTCTGTCTCTGTCTCTGTGTGTGTGTCTCTGTCTCTGTGTCTCTGTCTCTGTCTCTGTGTGTGTCTGTCTCTGTGTGTGTCTGTCTCTGTGTGTGTGTCTCTGTCTCTGAGTCTGTGTTCTCTCAGACCAGTGTGTATTCCTCTGTGCAGATGGCAGAGCTGGAGAAGCGTCTTGCGGAGCTGGAGACGGCCGTGGGCTCAGGCTCAGACAAACAGGTGCTGCACCAGCCTACTCTCACATGTACAACACACACACTGGCACCTTCTACCACTGAGGCTGTATGTATGCAGGGTTCTAATACAACACACACACTGGCACCTTCTACCACTGAGGCTGTATGTATGCAGGGTTCTAATACAACACACACACTGGCACCTTCTACCACTGAGGCTGTATGTATGCAGGGTTCTAATACAACACACACACTGGCACCTTCTACCACTGAGGCTGTATGTATGCAGGGTTCTAATACCGTGTGTGTTTGAACGGCAGGGTCCGCTGAATGCTGGGGTCCAGGGAGGCAGTCTGATGGTGAGTAGCTTCTCTCCAAGTGGGAATCCAAACCAGTCAGTTAGCCCCGATGCCCTTATTCTCTGTGTGTGTGAGTGTGTGTGTGTGTGTGTGTGTGTGTGTGTGTGTGTGTTCGTGCAGTCTGTCTATAAAAGTTCTGTATGTGTGTCAACTGTATGTGTGTGTGTAACGTTAGTCAGTTATCCATGTCTCATCCCTAATTGTGCGTTCGTGCGCGCGCGTGTGTGTGCGTGTGCGTGAGAGAGTGTGAGAGAGTGTGAGAGAGTGTGAGAGAGTGTGAGAGAGTGTGAGTGTGAGTGTGAGTGTGAGTGTGAGTGTGAGTGTGCGTGTGTGTGTGACGTTAGTCAGTCAGTTATCCGTGACTCATCCCTAGTTGTGTGTGTGTGTGTGTCAGGACACCATGGAGCTGCTGCAGGCCCGGGTCAGCGCTCTGGACTCAGCCACTCTGGACCAGGTGGAGGCCAGGCTGCAGGTAGGCAACACCCAGGCTGCAGGTCACATACCCTGTATGAGTGAGTGTGAGTGTGAGTGTGAGTGTGAGTGTGAGTGTGAGTGTGAGTGTGAGTGTGAGTGTGTGTGTGTGTGTGTGTGTGTGTGTGTGACTGAGATATACAACGATTAGTAAAAGTAGAAGACGTTATTTGTCCATAATGTTTGTGCTTTCCCTCTGCGTCCTTCCTCTCAGAGCGTCCTCGGGAAGATGAACGAGATCGCCAAGCACAAGGCCGCCATCGAGGACGCCGATACGCAGAACAAGGTAGCGAACCATCTGGATTTACCGAAGGGATATATATCTGTTTGTCTGAAGTGCATCATGAAGCATATTCTCCGAGCTATTGTCCCCGAGTGTCGGACGATTTATTCTGTCAGCGACAGATTGACTATAAAACAGCTCCTGACGTGATGAACCCCCCGGAGTCAGCGATCACGCCCGTGTGATTTCCCCTGTGCCGTGTTTGTACGCCCCCCCGCGGAGCTCAGGGATACAGACAACACAACGCCGCCGCCGTGACGGTCATGAAGCCACGCTCACCACCCCCCCCCCCTCCCCTCTCACAGAGTTCACTAACACCGTGGGTGTGTGTTTCCTCAGGTATCACAGCTGTATGACACGGTGCAGAAGTGGGACTCCATGGCGACCTCTCTCCCTCACGTGGTGCAGAGGCTCATTGCCGTCAAGGAGCTGCACGAGCAAGGTGTGTGTGTGTGTGTGTGTGTGTGTGTGTGTGTGTGTGCGTGCGTGCGCTGGGTTACATTTGTACATTCTTTTCCAAATTAATTGTCTCAGACGCTCTCACCCAGAGCAACTTACAATACTGTAAGTACGTTGGCCTAAAGTAAGTGACACAGCTAAATGCCTCAACAATCAGCGTAAGTAATACTTAGAGAAACACAATTGTTATTAAGTTATTATCTACTGCTCAGAGTTAGAGGCCATTGCATTCACAATGGGGGATTTGTGAAAGCAGTAGAAAAAACGAATTAAAGTCTATTCAATTGAATTTCCATATATTGAGTAAATTAGAATTAGGAATATGATAATTATCTCTGAGTGACAATGGTTTTAATAGGATATGCATAATTCATCTCTTGAGAGGTAATTTATCATCCCCCCCAAAAATGTAAATAATCATCTAGCTCCAAGTCTGCTGAGTTCTACTCTCCCAGAGTTCTATGCACCTCTGTGATGCCCTGTCTGTCTGTCTGTCTGTCTGTCTGTCTGTCTTTCTCCCCCCCCCCACTGTCTCTATCTCTGTTTCTATCTCTTTCTTTCTCTCTCTTTCTTTCTCTCTCTTTCTTTCTTTCTTTCCCTCTTGCTCTTGCTCCCCCCCACCCACTGTCTCTATCTCTCTTTCTCTCTCTTTCTTTCTTTCTCTTTCTTTCTTTCTTTCCCTCTTGCTCTTGCTCCCCCCCCCACTGTCTCTCAGCCATGCAGTTTGGCCAGCTGCTGACTCACCTGGACACCACCCAGCAGATGATCAACAACTCCCTGAAGGACAACGGCACTCTGCTGTCTCAGGTACGCTCCTCCTCCTCCTGACACTCTGCTGTCTCAGGTGCGCTCCCAACGCCGTCATCTCACCTCCGTCACACTCTACATAGAAGGGCTGAGAGAACAGACACGCGTGTTTGAGACCGTTCCTCATTCTAGGGATGCACCGATCGATCGGCCAGCAATCAGAATAGGCCGCTATTCAGTAAAGATATGAGATCGGGGGAAATCCGATAATGCTTTCTAGTCGCCGATCACGACAACCGATCAATGGCGCAAACAGCATGAGCCAATTCAATGTCGCGTGGTCACTAACCTAAACGAGCCACTCTCGCATGCGTGTTAAACCAAACTGTCGGCGGTGTGGAAGTACTATTATAAAGCGTGTGAGACAGATGTCAGACGAAGAAGACAAAGGCAGAGAAACGCCCGCTAACACAAACTACTATAGAGACCCACGAGTAGAACTCAGCGCATTATTCCGAAAGAAAAGGAGCATGTCACACTCAGAGATAAGGTCTGAAACATGCTCAAATCAATGCAAGACGCAGGATTACCACGTCTGGGATGTCTGGCAAACTGGTCAGCTGGCTGCCCACGGTGGAGTGCTGTCACAGCGCAGCATATGTGATGTAATATGCTGCGGAGACGCATCGTGGGCAGCTTCAAGCGTTCTGCCCTAGCATATTGTAGACTGCAGAATGTACAGACTCAACTCGGCCAGCCTATCCAAAGGTTTGTGGAGATTTTTTTAAAAGGCTCTTAACATTTAGGTCTAAGGCCTTGCTTTATCGGATGTTCTAAATGGTAAATGTCTCTTCTACACTCATTTTCGTGCTTTTTTTATTAGCCTATTAGTATTAGGCTATTATTTGATCGATATCGGCAGTATGTCGCAGATATTGCTCATAGATTATCGGTGATCGAAGGCCCCGCGGTGGTGTAGCGGTCTACGCACTGGCCACTAGTGCATGCTGCCCACCGGGGCCGGGGTTCGTATCCCGGCTCGCCAGATCCAGATATGGCCGAGGCACACGGGAAGCGGCATATTGGCCGGCCGCTTCCGAGGGCGGTATAGGAGTATTTCTGGACTAGGATCCGTCGCGCAACACCGCCCCCTGGGCGCCGGAATAACGGTACTGGGCTCGAGGAGCCAGTCAGCCTAGTCTGCCTGGCGGCCTCTTCTGGGACTGCCGGCCACGGGGTCGTGCGGCGGATCCTATGCAATAGGCAGGGGATAATTGGATGCTAAGTTGGGTTAAATTGGCTACCAAATTGGGTGAAAAAGGGATAAAATCTGAAGAAAAAATAGAAAATATTTAAAAAAAAGATTATCGGTGATCGGTATCAGTGGCAAAAACCGGCATCGGGGCATCCCTAGTCTACAGTCGTGGATGGGGGTCACAGTCGTGGATGAGACAAGTATGGACAAGACCCTCTGTGACCCTGTGTGTCCACACACCATTCTGTCGTCTCCACCGAGGCCTTGCTGTCCTGTTAGAACATAGACGCAGTCCGCCCCTTTTCTATTCCCTCAGCAGGCATGCATCTCTAAATCCATGTCTCGCTACAGAATCCTGTAGAATCCTTTGAGTCTGATGTGAAAGCCAGCCTCCCCCCCCCCCTTCCCCTGCTGTTTGGAGATTGCCTCTGCGGTAGTCTCTAGCCATCCGTACCAGTTAATGCGGTAATGTCTCGAAGAAAATGCATCACGTAGGAAGAAAATAAATCCAGGGAAGATTACCTACACATATTTTCCAGAGAAATAATGAGTTTGGGTTGAGGTGGGCGTTCAGAATGAAATGGAGGAATGATAGCCGGGTACGCTGTGTCCGCCGCGCACATGCCTTATGTTCCATCTCTAGGACACGGAAGCCAATTGTTGATTGGATGGTTATCTTGGAGCATACATTAGGGAATGTGTGTAAGGCAACACATCTGACCTGGTTGACTCCCCCTCCCCTCCCTCCTCTCGTCCCCCAGGTGCAGACGACCATGAAGGAGAACCTGCTGTCTGTGGAGGAGAACTTTGGTGCCCTGGACCAGAGGATGAAGAAGCTCTCCAAATAAACGCAGTGTTTTTCTGTTTAGTTTTTTTACATCTGGATAGTGGAGGAGAAAGGAGGAATAAAAGAGGGAGGGAGGGAGTGGTGGAGGATGTTTTTCCCTGAGCTTCCTTTCTCTGTCTCTGCCTCCACCTCTGCCAAGCGGAATGTTTGAAAGATGGAAAAACCTGTGACGGAGACCAACTGTTCTTGTCTATTCTCTCCCAGTCGCTCTTATTGAATCTTTTATTTGATATCAACTGAAATGCAATTAGCCCAACGTATACATACACCACTTATTCACCTTCCCTTCTGTGCTTGATGGGTTTTAGACTGAATGATTCTAAATGAAAATGTAATATTCAATCCCATTTCCCTTTGAACCTCACACACACACGTGTGTAGTAATGTCCTGTTGGTGGCTCACGATGTGTTACTCAAAAGGTGATGTTTGTCATGTTTGAGGGAGGACATGTTTCTATAAATGCACACAAAAAACTGAACAAAGGGTCCACCATCTTACTGGTAAAGAGGAGCACCTGTGTGTTGGGGTCCAGTCATGAAGGGAGGCTTGTAAATACGCCTGTGTACCTTAAATGTTTCATGTTCAGTTGCTTGTAACTATTATGACAGACGAAATGCCGCAGACAAACTTTTATCTGCTTTGTCATTGCCTACAATGGACTGTATTGTACATCTATGGTGATGGAAACTGAATAAAACATGCTTTAAACTTTTAAGACTTTTTTATGTCCAAAGAGAGAGAACAATCATGAATCATGGGTTTGAGCAAGAATGTAATCTGTTAAATATCAAATCTATCCTCATAGACTCATTAACACTACAGTTCACAATCTTACAAATATTAATTTGGCAAGTGTAACAATGGGAAATAGGGAAAAATACTTCAATAAATATTATATTATAAAAACAATTTTTTAAAAAGACCACAAAATAATAGTAGTAGTAAACTGTACATTAGAAAAATAAATATTAAAATTAAAAAATATGACAAGCATGATTGCTCTCTGCTTAAATCGTCGGTAACCTGAGCCTAAACTGATAAGACTCTTTGGGAAACCCACCCCTCTTGATGTCTCCCCGCAGCACAATAAAGGCATGACTACTGCACAGGGATGGTCAATGTCAGGATTCCAATAGTTGGTGCTGATTTCAGAATCAGAATCAGAAGACTTTTATTGCCATGACATGTAAACATGTTTGGAATTTGGTTTGGTACCATGGAGCACGGTTTACAGAAGGACAGGTGCAAGACAGGACAAGACAGTGCAAACCAACATCAAAGTGCAAGAGTCATAATTAATATAAATATAAAGTGCAGAGATCAAGTGTCAAGTGTTCATATTCTACACACTCTTGGCCAAACAACAGTGAAAATGAAATCCAAGTAGAGAACGTACGGTAGGGATGATGAAATGTTAGCAATGGCACCACATGGCCGTTAGAGGGCAGTATAGACCTTTATAAGTTTGTTACATGAGCTTCGACATGCAATGTCGGCCTACCATTGCCAGCTAGACTCAGTTCAAGTCACAGCACAATGCATTGAGTTACACCCTTAGTTCGACTGTACTTTGACAATCCACCATTCAAGGAAGCCCTGATAAGACCCTGATGAACATAGAGAAACAATAATTTATCTGGAGTATCGTGTTACTTTCTTCACATTATAGGATACAACACATAGCTTATGGCATTGGTGTGAGCAGTTACAGTACATTGCAAACACAGTAGGCCAGTAGAGAAGTTAAAAATGGTCTCTTCAGAAAGTGAACATGGTCTTTTGTTATGAGTTTATCTACTGGACTAGTATATAACTAACCCAGTATAGACACAGAGAGGTGAGTGTCTCTAATATGGCTCAGTGATATGATGATCATGTCGTGTGTATGTGTGTGTGTGTGTGTGTGTGTGTGTGTGTGTGTGTGTGTGTAACGTTAGTCAGTTATCCATGTCTCATCCCTAACTGTGTGTGTGTGTGTGTGTGTGTGTGTGTGTGTGTGTGTGTGTGTGTATGTGTGTGTGTGTGTGTGTACACGTGTGTGTGTGTGTATGTGTGTGTGTGTGTGTGTGTGTGTGTGTAACGTTAGTCAGTTATCCATGTCTCATCCCTAACTGTGTGTGTGTGTGTGTGTGTGTGTGTGTGTGTGCGTGTGTGTGTGTGTGTGTGTGTGTGTGTGTGTGTGTGTGTGTACGCGTGTGCGGTAAGATGACAGCGCTGGTGTTGATGATGTAGTCAAGTTACAAAGTTACATCAGGTAATCGGTCGTGTCAGTCCCACACAGACACAGTCCCACTCCTACTGGTGACTCTGTCTGGCTGCCCAGAGACAGGCTGGTTAGAGGGAGGAGGAGCAAGAGGACTGGGGGGGGTGCGGGGGGTCACTGATGTAGGGAGTAGCTGTCCATGGTCCTGGATGGGGATGGGGAGCAGTTTCTCTGTAACTTCCCTAAGCACAGGTGAGCATGTTTCCACCTGGTAATGTTGTGGAGGGTCTGTTTGGCCATAGAGCAGACTGAGTCTGAGAGGCTGGATGTGGCAGAGGGTTTGAATTGAACATTCTGCCGTACATGAGTGACAGGGAGGGATGCTGCTGCTGCCTGGAGCCTCCTATAGTGAACCCTGAAACAATGACTTAGGACCAGTCCGTCAGGGGGGGTAAAAAAACAAAGAGCAATAAAATTAGGTTTTATTGGGACCTAGGTTTTATTGGGTTTTATTGGGAAGTCCTACAGAAAGGACTTTAATTTGGAGAAACTCCTGCCCAGCTCAGCATCAGGATGACTTTATTCAGACCCCGAGAATTGACCCCGTAACTTGTGTTCGGCCGAGGTTCTGCCATGCAGGTTCCAGAGATTCTGGACTGTGCCAAACGGTGGAGTTACCTTTTCCTTTCAAGCATGCGCATTAGCTGAGGGACGATCTTGGAAAATCCATCCCTATAATGCACCTGGTAGAGGCACTGTTCCATCACTAAACACATCCTCCTTCAGTCTAATATTTTCCATGCGCTTATCCCTCTGCATTCCCTATAATTATCTTTAATATATCCTTCCAAAACAATTAATTTTTGTAGTCCTCGTGTCGAACTACCCACTACCAAAATATATCCAAGCACTTCTATTTGGCAGGCTGAATAGGCATTTAATAAGCAATATTTTATGACGGGGCAGGTGTAAATAGGACAGGTGCAGTGGTAAGGTAACGAACCAAGCATCATATATGCGACATGTTTTCACCTTGGGTCTTAAATTGTGTTATTGTGTTCCAGACAAGTATATTCTCATCATATTAATGCTAAACAGGAACATATATTAGCCTACTATTTCATAAACAGTGGGAAATACTTTTTATGTACTTATTTGTTTGGCTGTCTCGCATATTTCACACCTCTCATATCCCAATAATCAGACTAACTACAGTGTAGGCTACATTTAAGTAATTCTACTAAATATTAGGATTAACTTCTAAACCGTATCTATTCGTTTAGATAGAACATTTATTTGAATTGTTATCTGTAGCTAAACATCCCTGGGAAAAATATATGGTCAAATACGTGGCAGTAAATTCAGGGAACACACTGAGCCCAAGGTCTCTTTGTCCTGTATTGTCCTGTATAAGCCCAGTCCTCTCTGGACAGAAACACACATATACTAACATAAAAGGATCAAGGGGGTCAAACGGCTACAGTTAAATATGTAGTTCATATTGTTTGTGTCTTACAATCAAAGATCATTCAAAATCCACATCTTTTTTTCCTTCCAAGTATTTTTATTCAAAAGTTACACAATACAATATGTTGATTTTCATTATTATTTTTTACACATTTCTGCCCACCCCCCCACCCAACCCCAAACATTTCAAAATCCACATCTGACATGAATAAAAGATAGTAAACACCATCCAGCCCAAGCCAACACGAGGGCTGCAGAGGGCATGGCTGATGCTTAATAATGGATCCAATACCCATCACACGACGGGACTCAATAAACATTTAGACAGAGAAAGTCTAACTACTCAGCAACAGCCACTCTCGTCGTGACGCGTTAACGGGTCTCCTCCAGGCTGTAACCCTGGTCCTAGAGACAGGAGTTGAGCTTTCTATTCGCTACTCAAGCGTGCATCCCACTTGTGCTGTTGCTAGGCTGTACTAAACTGTGCGTGTTGCACCATGCATTAAAAACACTTGTCTATCTGGCTGAGTTTGGGAGTAAGACAATAGTTTTCCAAAAGACTAAATAATAATGTCATAGGATGTTACAATGTAAGTTATAATCATTTCCCCCCCTATTTATGATGAGAATTTAAAAAAAAGATGGGTTGACGTGCGGGCAAATTAGAAAGTTGAGAGGTGAAATATAACATCGTCAATTATTGTCCCGATTATTCTCATATCTTTACAGCTTTTATTTTCTTCTTAATGTTCGATACTTTACAATAACATGAATAAGGCAGCCACAGAGCAGAGTAGGGGAACGGCGCTATAGCACCGGGGAACACGCCCCGCTCAGAGGCGCTCTAACGGGAATAACATTGTTACACAGAGGTACTATGGAATGTCTGGATATCCCAACACAGAGACACGTCTTTAATAAAACACAGATAACAAACGAGATAAAACACAATAAATTGCCTATATTTGGAAGAATAAAAAACAGTCTAAATAAAACGTTTAATTGTTGCATTCTGCTCTTTGTTGAAACTAAACTGCCTGGGAAAAACACCAGGTCAATGAGTTCAAAGCGACCTGATACAATTCATTAAACAATCCCTCGGTCATCCCAAATAAGACACTAAATAAATAAAGGTCTACAAATAAAGAGGGGAAATTTAATAGGATAATTAAAAATCAAGCAATTATTGGATTTAAATAACAAATAAACAGGTTAATTATAGAAGCCTGGATATATTTATACTGATATATTTTAACAAAAACAAAAATGGTGTAATGTAGGCAAGCTTGTCTTAGGACATTGTAAGATATTCTTGCATAAGTATATTTTTAGATTTTTTTTGTTAGAGCCGAAAGCTGTTAAATAAAACATGCTCTGATTCCGCTGGTGTTATCTCTGAGTAGAAATGTGTTGCCAGGGGTTGCATCATCCCTTTCATGTGACTCCCTCCGCCCCAGAACGTCCTGGCCGACTTATGACTGCATCACATCTACACAGACAGACAACCAGCACAGCCTCCTCGGGCCCGCCTTCACTTTAGAAGACGCACACCCATTGGATGTCACCAAGCAAAATAATTTACCAGTCTGTTTCTGATTGGTCTATCCATACGCCAGTGTCTTGGTCATAGCTAATGGTCTCTGGTTAGGTTAGTCCCAGAGAGTTCGGTTGGCCGGTACCGTATATAAGGCGCACCGGGAGTTTCCGAAAAATCACATTCAGTGACTTCTACTGAACAATGGTTAACATGAGCTATCACCAATCTCTAAAACTCAAATATATACACACTCCGAACCCGAGACAGTCGAAAAGGCGAAATAATAAAAGAAAAAGGGTAAGTGCATATCATTTTCCTGGCATTTTCTTAATAGTTTGTGGTTTTTAAGTGTTTTTTAAGACATAAGATGATCGTTCTAATTTTGGCAGCCCTTCATCATGGCTTTGCTTTTGGAAAAAGAATGTGCATCGTTTGGCAACTTTCCTCCATCTGTTTGGAGAGAACAGAGAACAGTTGGCGTGATCAATCATAACCCTAAGTCATAACTGGACTTCCATACGTTGTGACGTCACGGGCTCTTCTAGAAGTTTGGAGAAGCTCTGACAGCCCAGCTGTCACCCCGGGTCAGACGTGGGCCAACTTTCTTTAAACAAATAAAATAATAATAATAATAATAGTAATAGCCGATTGTTTTAATTGTAACTCGTTGTAGGGCTTAAATGAATCCGTTGACACATGAACATCTTGGTAGATATTAGCATACAGGCCTATTTGTTGTCTAACTTTAGGCTCTACGTTAAAAATACCAACAGAACATGTTTAGTGTTGGCAGACATGGTAGAGGAGTTGTGGCACATGGATCTATTTGGAGTGGATACTTTCTAAAACACCTGGGTTTAAGAGGCAACATTGTCACGATATTATGTTTTCAGACAGTCGTTTGACGATTATTAACAATGTAACTTTAACCCGCTTAGTTCTGATGTTATTTCCCCTGATACATTGTTACATTTCCCTCTAAACCAAGCTTATTTGCTACATTAAACAAGTGGTGTTCCCTTCCCAGTCTGCTGGGAGACATGTTGAAGTGTCCGTTGTACTTCTGTCTGTCCTGTCCTTCTGTCCTGGACTTTGCTTCCATGACGTAATCGTCTTGGCTGATGGAGAGCATGAAGCCACATCCGAGGGGGAAAAAGCATTTGAGAAAGATTTCATAATTTTCAGTTTTCTGAAATAATCTTAAATGTTGCTTACAACCAAATGCAGATCCATGATGTCCCTCTTCAAAGCATTCAATAAGACCGTTACCCGTCTAACTGCTGGCTGTTACTTCTCTGATCATTGAAAGTGTTTCCTGTGTAGCTTATACAACAATGTTTGCCTATTTTAACTTTCTATATTCAATGTTAACGTCATGTTGGATTGTTTTCCCCTCGACATGTTTATTTTAGATTAGAAAGCACTGAAAAACAAAAGCACTGACAAACAAAGGCTATTTCAGCTGATTTGTTTTTCTGTCAACATGTCACCAAGGAACTTGACAGTGAATTTGAAGGAGGACAGTTTTGATTTGTTATGCGTTATTTAAACTAGTAATGGCTTTTAAGATGATGGGCGGATGATAAAATGTTAAAATGTATTGTTTTATTTTCTTCCGCAAATTGAGTTGAAGGATGTCTTGAGGATCGAGAGCAGCAGGGGGCGCTCTAGAGCAGATCATACGCCTTTGTTTACATCAGAATCTAGGACCTGATTTTTGTTTGAGATATTTCGAAAATTATTATCTGATCTGAACATATTATGTCAGCTACAGGGCAACAGTTATCATTTGCGTCAGCTGAACCACATGGACATCTAATTATTGAACACAAACACAATATTAATACTGAATGTTCCCAGTTATGGTTCCTGCAGTAGTTTATGACCGACCTACCTTTCTGTAAACACACATCATCAATTCATGTGTCCATCTGTAATGTCAAATCGTTCACACATCATGAAATTGGTGTTGTTCACATGGCAATGATTAATTTAATGCTTTCTTTTTTCTAGATTTGTTGGGGTAATTTATCACCGACAACAAATTGCCAGACTTGATTAAAAAGGGACTTTTAAAAGGTGAATTATTTTCTCTCTCTCTTTGACTTCTAAGCTGTTCTGAATGTTGAATGTTAGGTTTATGTGTCCCATTGAACCCATCAACACTGTTTATTTCTCATATTTCAGCCTGATACTGTTTTATTATTACCAACTACTTCACATCGTGATGTTTTCACCATCGCATTATCATTGAATTACTGCAGTACTGCCAAATGTCCACATAGTGTCACTGTCCTACCATTACACATAAAAAGTGAATGTCATACAAAATATAGAATTTACCCTACTTTGCTGAGTTGTTTTTTTTGCCGTCACCACGACGAGAAACAAGAAAGGCCAGTGTGAACACTGTGGCTGTACTACGACGAGTTCCGTCTCAACTAAACGCTGCTGCTGTTGTTGTTCCCGCCACTCTAGGTCCTGTGTGTACCGTGTGGAAGGATATCTGTGCGTTGCGACTGAGTGGTGATATGACTGCGGAGTGGCTGCACCTGCCCCCACCGTACCCCCCCAGTGTGGGGCCGTTGTGTGGTGCAGAGTTGGAGGCGTGGTATGAGGACCTGCAGGATATACTGGGCTCTGACGCGGGCGGGGCCAAGCTGACGCGCGCCCCTCCTTGCACCGAGGTCAGTGGGAGACATCGATAAGTGTCTTTTTTTCTGAACTTATTGTCGTCTTTCGATCAGCCCTTTCTCACGGCATCAGTTGTCTAAATGATGATTCGGACTGACGTTCCGCATTCCTACAGGTTCTTTAAAAACCGTTGTCATTTTTAACTGAATTCGCATTTTTTTCTCAACAGTATAAACCATTGGGATTGATAAATAGGACATTGTGATTTATTCTCTCTCTCTCTCCCCCCCCCCCCCCCCCTTTTTTTTCTAGAAGGAACCAGAGTTCCTGGACGTTCTGGAGAGCTGTTCTCTGACGTGGCTGACGGATGGCCAGGCGTGGGGCGAGGGAGGGGTCCAGAGGGTGACGGAGGAGGTTCCCACCCCCACCCACACCCAGCTAGTCCCCCACCCGCACCACCACGGCTCCACCACCTGCCTGAGCCCCCCGCTGGCCGAGGAGAGGGCGGCAGACCGGGAGCGAGGGAGGGACGGAGAAGGGTCAGGGGGAGGAGGAGACCTGCTTCCCCCGGAGTTCTTTGAGCTCTTAAGTGAGGGAGGGGTGGGCATGGTGGAGACAGGGGGGGTCATGGTCAGTAGTAGTTACCACCATCATCATCATCCTCACGCGCAGCCTGCGTCTCCCTCCGCCAGCGAGGAAGAGGAGCCGTGTGTGCCCGGCTCGCCCTCCTGCTCCTCCTCCGCCTCTCAGTCCCCCTCTCGCAACACCTGCTCTCCTCCGCCTTCTCCCGTCTCCTCTCCCTCCGTCTTCTCCTCTCGGCTCGGCAAGCGCAAGCGGAGCAGCGAGAGGGAGAGAGGGAGCGCTCTGTCCTCCTTCTCCTCCTCTGGCAGCTCCCGGTCGTCCTCCTCGTCGGCCAAGAAGAGCAGGAGAGAGAGGGAGCAGGAGAACGAGAAGAAGGTGCAGGAGCTGACAGACCAGAACGAGCGGCTGAAGGCGGAGATCGAGCGGCTGGGAGAGGAGGTGCAGAACACACGCAGGGCGCTGATAGAGAGGCTAGTGAACACCAGGAAATGAAGGGAAAGAGAGCAGAGTAGTACAGGGAAAAGCAGGTCATAAAGAATTTGAATTCCAGCCGGTTAAGGGAGGGAAGGGTGATTGTTGGTGACCATGAAATGCATTTTTGAAACAAAGAGCAGAGAAGAACCAAAGATATGTATTTCTAGAAGAAAGTGAAAGCAGTAAGGAAAGACAAGTGTGATGATGACGAGCAAAGAAGGAAGTCAAGGAAAGCGATAGAGGAGGAGGAGGAGCTGTAGCATTGCGGCAAAATGGAGAGAGGGTGACAGCGCACGTTATGGAAACGGAGAGCGGGGCCTGATAGGGAAAAATCACGCGACGCTTCCGAAGTGAGGTTTTTAGATAAGCGTAACGTTAACGTCAATCATGAACCCCGTCAAAAGAGTTGTTATGGTTTACCGTTGTGAGCGGGTTGGTATTTTGAGCGGACAGAAGAGAGAGGAACACAGAAAGAGGAACACAGAAAGAGGAGTGCATTTCATTGTCAACACTTTCCCTCGCCTAGCCAGCTGCTAAATTGTCATAGATACAGTAACCTTTTCATACAGAAATATGAGAAAAATATTGTTCAGGAAAGTTTGAAAGTTCTTAGCACAGTGAGTATGAGGGAATGGTCATTGGTTAACTCCAATTCCTACTTTTATATTGCGGTTTACGTGGGAGAGTGTGTGTGTGTGAGTATTAAGATATAGCAATTAGGTGCGGTTGTACTTTATCTATGCTGATCTTTTTCTACCAAATGGAATTAAGCGGTACTTATATTCACCCGATTCTTCTCTACCTTGATTCAATGCTATTTTTATATAATAATCTTGTATTATAGCCAATTATACAGTAATATAAACGTATCAATATTAATTTCTCGACATTTTAATAGAACATATACTGTCAAGGTCAAGGTTTATTTGTAACCAATTGCATGGTTTATTTATTTTACCACACGAAACGTTGTATTTCGTTTATGTACTGTATTTGTACATTGGTGTCATTTTTTCATCGACAATAAAAAATTGTAATATATGTCGGGTCTCTTGTAATGCTTATTTGAGTGTTCTTGTGTCATTTCACAAATTAGAATTTAGGGAGGCATAATTTGTCGCGTTCCAAAATGAGAGTTTTAATTTTAGAAACCGACAAATTTAAAAAGACAATTTCTTCATGGCAGATAGAGTACAGACAGTGTTCGCAAAAGATTGTTGGTAGCAAAAATTACATTTCAATAACGGGGTACGGGGGGATATGAAAGAATAAACATGACGTGTTCCTATAGCAGCATATCCAGCCCTACCGCCGCCCACTGCCTTGTATGGCCCAGTGACACATAGAGTAGGCTCAGCTGCCAGCAGAAGAGGGAAACACTCTCGCTGACACTCTGCAGCTCTCCCGTTCCCCCTGCCTGCCTCCAGCGTGTATAGTAGTGTGTATACAGTAGGGCCTCCTAGCCAACGCCGTGTTGACGGAGGTCCAGTCACAGATGTGTCCTCCTAAATGACTCTTAACTCCCTCAGTTCCCCCCGACCCCCACTGGTCTCTCTCTTCCTCTGCCTGGTCTGCTCTCACTGCTTCTTGGCCTTGGTGGGGGTGGGCTGCTCGGGGGTCTTCCCCTCCGCCAGGGCCAGCTGTTTCTTCAGGTCCAGGAGTTTGGCCACCTCCGCTGTGACCGCCGCCTTCTCTGCCTTCTGGGCCTTGAGGGACCGGACCTTCTCCCCCTGGACAGACAAGAGGACAGACAAGAGGACGGACAAGAGGACAGACAAGAGGACAGACAAGAGGACAGACAAGAGGACAGACAAGAGGACAGACAAGAGGACGGACAAGAGGACAGACAGTGTGATAACACACCAGGTAGGAAATCATCCATCCATCCATTCATTCATCCATCCATCCATCCATCCATCCATCCATCCATCCATCCATCCAACAGGTCCACAGTGACGACAGAGACAGTTGTAATTGACTTTGAGTTTCGTTCCATAACGCTATATCTCCATAAGCAAAAGAGAATTGTAAAATGTAAATAATCAAGATTGATCACAACTTCAAGAATATGATTATTAAAGGATGTCAGCAAATAACATCCTGTAGCTGCTACTCCATTTATAATAAAGGGTTTTCATATCATGACAAATAATTGTATCATTCATAAAATCATGCTTTTTTTTTTAATGGTGGATATAGGGTTCTGTAATGAAACCCTTCAACGACACCAGGTGGTAAATCATCTATCACATAACGGTCAACATCTCCTCGTCATCCTACATCTGTCCCGATTAGATGTTTCAATTAGTGTTTCAACGTGTTATTATTTGTGTAGTTGTAATATTACTATTATTATTATTATTAATACTTAATAATGTATCATAGAAATACCAATCGTCACCTTCTTAAAATAATGTCTCAAGTCACTTTTGAGGAAAATTATGTTTTTGCCTAACTATCATATACCGTATTCTAGATTTGGTTCAGTTTATTCTGTTTTTCGCAAAACTTTAAAATATGACTTACGCCATTATTTTAAGAAGGTGACGAAATGATATAAGAGAGAATAATATGAATATGAAATATATAAGAGAGAATAATATGAATATGAAACTAATATACATTTGTGCTCTCGTTAGCTTGTTGCTACTACATGTACATGGTGGAGATGAACAATAACCCAGCCTCTCTCTGACCTGCTCTGCTACAGACTGTGTGAGCTGCTTGGCTTTCTCAGGGTCTGGTCCGTTGACGCCCCCCCCAGTGACGGGGGCTGAGGTGGGCTTGGCGTCGGCCTCCGCCAGGGCCAGCTGTTTCTTCAGGTCCAGGAGTTTGGCCACCTCCGCTGTGACCACCGCCTTCTCTGCCTTCTGGGCCTTGAGGGACCGGACCTTCTCCCCCTGGACAGACAAGAGGACAGACAAGAGGACAGACAAGAGGACAGACAAGAGGACAGACAAGAGGACAGACAAGAGGACAGACAAGAGGACAGACAAGAGGACGGACAAGAGGACAGACAGTGTGATGACACACCAGGTAGGAAATCATTCATCCATCCATCCATCCATCCATCCATCCATTCATTCATCCATTCATTCATTCATTCATTCATTCATTCATTAGATCCACAGTGACGACAGACACCGTTGTAATTGACTTTGAGCTTCATTCCATAATGCTATATCTCCATAAGCCAAAAACTTTATTTTTTTTAAATAATCAAGATCGATTACAACTTCAAGAATATGATTATTATTCTAGATTTTTAAATTATTATTCTAGTAATTTTTTCTGAGTGAGGCAGTCCCACTCATATTTTTCTTTTTATTGTGATAGAGACAGTAGAGATCTGTCCTCTGGGGGTTGTGGGCACATTTTTTCATATGATTTGGGAGTGTCCAGAGGTTACAGAGTTCTGGGTAATGGTCGCTTCTAAACTTTCTGCTCTGCTCTCTGTGACTATACCCCCTTCTCCTTCTGTTTTGATCCTCAATGATCTTTCCCTGTTACCCCTCCCTCAAACTAAAAAACGCATTCTGTTTGCTGGTCTGACGGCAGCAAAGAAAATGGTTGCCACGCGTTGGAAGCCTCCACATTGACTTTCATTTAAACAATGGGTTTTACGTTTTTTGGATGTTGTTTATTTGGAACTTATGCATGGTGCTAAAGAGGCAAATATTAATTTGTGGATATCCACAGCTGTCGATCTTAAAAATCTTTTGAGTTGAGTGTAGGTTATCACAATTGTAATTGACTGTTGTCCTCTGGTCCCTGGGGTGGGAGGGTGGGTGGGGGTTATTTTATTTACTTTCTTTTTTGTTTTGGGTCCCGACTTGTAGTGTATGTCCCTAATACCTAGATAGCTATATTGTAATTTGTGTGTTGTGGTGCGGTCGTATGGGTTGTTGCAGGATGTGGTCTTGTTGTCTTGTTTTGTTATTATGTGTGTTTTAAAAGAAAATAAAGAAACATTTGATCACAAAAAAGATCGATCACAACTTCAAGAATATTATTATTATAATATATTTTTTTTTAAGTATTTTTTTTCTGAGTGAGGCAGTCCCACTCATATTCGTCTTTTTATTGTGATAGAGACAGTAGAGATCAACAGGAAGGATGGGTGAGAGAGGGAGAGAGAGAGAGGGGATGACATGCAGGATATGTCCGCGGCCGGAATCAAACCGGGAACCCTGCGGTTACATGGTCGACGGCTTAGCGTGTTACACTACCAAGCGGCCCAATAATATGATTATTAAAGGATGTAAGCAAATAACATCCTGTAGCTACTGTCCATTTATAACAAAGGGCTTTCATGTCATGACAAAATTAATTTCATATAAGTGAATTTACTTTTTTTTAAAAATGTGTTTTTAAATGATGGATATAGGGTTCTGTAATGAACCAGGTGATAAATCAACTATCACATAAAGGTCAACATCTCCTCCATGTCATCCTAAATCTTAATAACTACTGTCCCAATTAGTGTTTCAACGTGTTATTATTTGTGTAGTTGGAATATGAGTATTAATATTATTCTTTAAAAAAGTCCCACTCATATTTTTGTTTTCATTGCGATAGAGACAGTAGAGATTTGACAGGAAGGATGGGTGAGAGAGAGAAGGGATGACATGCAGGATATGTCCGCGGCCGAATCGAACCCGGGAACCCTGCGATTACATGGTTGACGGCTTAGTATTAATATTATGAATACTTAACAATAGTAATACAAATGATACAAGAGAGAATAATATGAAACTAATATACATTTGTGCTCTCGTTAGCTTGTTGCTACTACATGTACATGGTGGAGATGAACAATAACCCAGCCTCTCTCTGACCTGCTCTGCTACAGACTGTGTGAGCTGCTTGGCTTTCTCAGGGTCTGGTCCGTTGACGCCCCCCCCAGTGACGGGGGCTGAGGTGGGCTTGGCGTCGGCCTCCGCCAGGGCCAGCTGTTTCTTCAGGTCCAGGAGTTTGGCCACCTCCGCTGTGACCACCGCCTTCTCTGCCTTCTGGGCCTTGAGGGACCGGACCTTCTCCCCCTGGACAGACAAGAGGACAGACAAGAGGACAGACAAGAGGACAGACAAGAGGACAGACAAGAGGACAGACAAGAGGACAGACAAGAGGACAGACAGTGTGATGACACACCAGGTAGGAAATCATCCATCCATCCATCCATCCATCCATCCGACACTTGTCGTTACGCTATACAGGATATACATTTGCACTTTTGGATTTTCTGTTACGTTTATAATTAGAGTGCCTAAAAGCAGCATCCACACACTAAAATCTGTGCAAAAATCTTTGTTTATTGCGAGCTTTCGGTCATAGACCTTCTTCAGGCATATTACGTTTATAATTAAGAATAAAAATAAGAATCAAGATTGAACTCCAAGAATATGATTATTACTTAAACAAATCACGTAAAAAAAATACTATAGCTACTGTCCTTTCAAATCATATCATAACGTTTTTATTTATGTCATGACAGAAATCATTTTATAGAAGAGAAAGTTAATTTAAAATTAACATTTAACATTAAGTTACATTTTTATAATAATTTTTATCACATAAAGGGTCAATGTCTCATCCGTGTCATCCTACATCTTAACAACTCCTACTGTCCGACACGGTCTAGCAGTGTTTCAACAGGTTATTTTTAGTGTAGTAGTTTGAATATTGTAATAACTGATGCACTGAATTCAGCTTGCTGCTGCTGCATATACATGGTGGAGATCGACAATAAAACAGTCTCTCTCTCTCCCCCCGCCCTCTCTCTCTCTCTCTCTCTCACCTGTTCTGCTACAGAGTGTGTGAGCTGCTTGACTGTCTGGAGGTCAGCTCCGGTGGGGACCCCCCCAGCAGCAGGGGTCTTTACCTAGATTAGAGAGATGGGCGACCAGGTGGAGACGGGGGAGGAGGAGAGGAAGAGAGGAAGAGAGAGGAGGGGAGAGGCAATCAAATGTTACAATGTATTCTCCGACAGTCTCTGAATTCCAGCGCTGTATTTCACTCTAATTATCATAATATATTAGTAATGAACGTTACATTATGTATAAATAATTCACATGTATGTTGTGAATCATGTATTATTCACACAATTATGCCGTACACACAATGTATGTACATCACACCATGTTATGAAGCAATAAAAAAAAAGAAAAAAAAGAAATCACACAGTGGAATTTTTTATTTATTGCGGCGCATCTAAAATGTGAGTTGTGTGGTTAGCGGAGACATTTGCCAGCGCTACGCGCAAAGCTGACACACAGCCGAGAATACCTGCTCTGTACCCTGCTCTTCTGGCTGGAGGGAGGGAGGGAGGGAGGGATGGAGGAGAGGATTTAGAGAGGCACGGAGCTGCTGTCTACACAGCTAACGTAGGAGATTACCACTGACGGCACAATAGGGGCTGCTTGGCATTTAATATCACGGCTAAGCCACTTGTAAAAACATAAATGAATATATATATATATATATTTATTTCGGGCCGGTTTCCCAGACACTCTTTTAAACCTAATCCTAATCCTAGACTAAAAGGCTTCATCGTCAATGAAGATCTTCTATTGAAAATGGTATTTAGTCCAGGACTAGGTTGAATCTATGTCCGGGAAACCGGCTCATAGCAGTGTAATTTTTTGTTAATAATCTTTGATTGAGTGACTGCTTGGCGGATGGGACACTGACCTGCTGACCGCCGAACCTCTTCTTCAGAGCCTCGATCTGATCCGCTTCCAGCTTCTGGAACAGCGGACTGACCTACGGAGGAGAGGAGAGGTGGTGAGACAGATCATGGACATTCCCTGACAACAGAATGACCTGCACCTGCGTCGACCCAAATTCCATCACACAAGATGATTTAAAATCTAGAAATGTACTGTATACTCTTTTTTTTTTTTTTAAGTTATTTTTCCTGAGTGGGGCAGTCCCACTCATATTTTTCATTTTATTGACAGATATAGTAGAGCTTTAGACAGGAAGGATGGGTGAGAGAGAGAGGAGGGATGACATGCAGGATACGTCCCCGGCCGGAATCGAACCGGCTATCCTTTAACGTGATAGGGGTGTCCAGCCCTAAATAAATCCTTCTGTCCAACAGTAAAATCGTTTTTTGTGAAACACAAGATACCTATCTGCCGGAAAATGGACTGATGGAATAATTTCATGATTGATTTCTAGACTCATTTATGACTGCTTTATCATTTCTTATTGTATATATGCCCTAAAGGACGGCTTAACTTAACAAATGTCCCTGCGGAGAACGGATTAAAAAAAGACCAGGAGTACGAGGAGGAGTGTCTGACCGTGCCGATGGGGTGCCCGGCCGTGAGGGCGCAGACGAAGCTGCCCGCGCCCTGCAGCATGGTGCCCGTGCACGCCTCCGGGGCGTTCAGCTGCTGCCGGATGGTCTGGCTGGTGGTGGGCATGTAGGGCTGCAGCATCACAGACAGCAGACACGCCACGTTCACCGACACGCCCGTCACTGTGCCCGCTCGCTGCCTGGGGAGGGGGGTGATACATCATTATAAATCTGCCAATCTCAATTGTCGAGCGAGGAGCAAGCATACCGGTTACATCATTATGGCAATTACGGCGATATGTGATTTACGTGATGTATGTATGTGATGTACGTGACAAATACTGTTTGGATCAGACTGTTCGTGACGTTAGAATTATAAGGTTCTATCTATAGTTTTTTACATAATCTGATCCATTAGGTGTTTATTAATGCCTGTGTGGTGTTATTTTAAAAATGTTGACATTTTTGAGTTAGTAATTCATAAAATACAAAGGTTCCATCTCACAAAACATAATGGAATGTAAAAACTTTGACGCTCAATATCTCTGAACTGCCCTAAACGGAGATAGAACCGTATCATTCTAAGCTCACGAGTTGCTATTGTTCGTACACTGCTCCCACAAGTGACGTTCAATAAAGCTTTTGTGATACAAAACCTGTGTAACTGTTGTAAACCTGACAAAGACACAGTGTTAGTCAAAATATCACTAGCTTTTTATTAAAAAGATCATTAGTGGGAAGAGCGGTCGTGAGCTGACAAATTCATTGTACTGATTATTATTACTATTGACTACTAAGCTCCTGTGCTTGTCGATAGTAATAATCCTGTGCAAAACTCCTGCGCTCGACGTGTGTCAAATATTCTCTTTCCTTCAGTACTCCCTAACAACAGATGAAACAACTGATCATTGATCACTCACCGGACATTTTTATTAGGAATACTAATACTGGGTAGAGACCTCCCTTTGCTCTCCATACAGCCTCAATTCTCTTTGTGGCATTGATTCCACAAGAATGTTGGAAACATTCCTTTGAGATTCTGGTCCATGATGACATGATTGCATCATGCGATTCCTGCATATGTTTTCCAAGCTGTGAATCTCCCGTTTCGAGTGGGATTCAGGACTAGGAAGGACCACTGAAGAACACTGAACTCATTGTCATGTTCATGAAACCAGTTGGAGATGACTTTTGCTTTGTGACATGGTGCATTATCATGCTGGAAGTAGCCGTTAGAAGATGGGGTACATTGTGTCCAGGAAGGGATGCACATGGTCAGCACCAATACTCAAATAGGTGGCCTGGGGTGGTCCAGTGGTCTAGCACCACGGTCTACAGTGCACACACATGCCCATGTCGGCCGACACCAAATATGAGTGGGACTGCCCCACTCAGAAAAAATAACCTTAAAAAAACTATACTCAAATAGTATGTGGCATTCAAGTGACGATTGATTTATATTAACGGGCCCAAAGCGTGCCAAGAAAACACCCACTCCATCACACCACCAGACTGTTGACAGTTGTACAGGTGATCCTAACAAAGTGCTCAGTGAGTGGATATGCATTATGTATTTTAATATGATATGATTTTATAATAATATTAATTATATAAAATGATAATGTTGTATATCTGAGGTGTGTATATTATGTATAACACATGTGGAGACAGTGTGCTTCCCTGGATCGATCAATCAATCAATACATAAATGCTAGATTAAAGATGTCGAACTCACCTGTCTGTGTCGTCGCCTTTGATCTTCTTCCAAGGTTCGTTGACCTGGATGTACTGGTTGCCGTGGCGAGAGATGTTCAGAATACACTTCAGGGCGTCACGGATTCTGAGGAGTGGACAGTTCAGAGAGGATTGGTTGGTGTGTGTGTGTGTGTGTGTGTGTGTGTGTGTGTGTGTGTGTGTGTGTGTGTGCAGTTCCAGTCCAAAGGGGATTATCCAAATGAGGTTGAGGCTGAACTTTGAGTGCGGGCCATACTTATGAAAGTGTGTGTGTATGTGTGTGTGTGTGTGTGTGTATGTCTTCCCACAGCTGATCACTCTGTTTCTCATTCTTTTCTAAAAAAAACACTGCACTCGATGAGGACATTGTCATATTCACAACCAAGGCCAGATTACAAGTCCTTCCTACCAGACTCAACCTCTCTATTTGGTTTCCTTCCACTCAGGTTCCTCATTGCTTGCACCACACCACAGAACAGGTTACAGAAACACTATCACACATCTTGAATGGCTGTTATGTTTACAAAGGAATGTATATAGCACGTCATGACAGAATTGTGAGCCTTATAGTAAAGGACATATCACTCCACTTCCCAGTTACAGTGAAAATGTATACACATGCTTGTGTCAATGCATCTATGTTCAATTTCTGTAATGACCAATGTCACTTTTCACAGTTGTCTGCTAACACACCAGACGTTGTTGTTGTTAATGAAGAGTCCAGAGAGGTGTCTGTATTAGAGGTAGCGTGCACCTTTGATATAAGCCTAGAGGAAGCCTTCATGACTAAGGTCATGAAATACCAGCAGCTTGTAGATACCATCTCAGAGCTAGGCTATAGGTGTACGCTATTAGTCTTTATATTTGGCAGTCTTGGACATGTGCACAGATTGGTTGTCAGAGGACTACGTCTACTGGGAATGTCCAAGGGAAAAGCAAAAAGGCTCAGCAAGTATTGCTCTGTCTCTGCGATTATTGGCAGCCGCCATATATGGCGGAGACGGTGTTACTTGTACCCGTGAGTCTTGTCCTGTTGTATGTGAAAGACATTGTCCATGTCTGTTTGTGAATGCATCCCATCTGTGCCTTCAGTATTTGTGTCCCTGTATACTTGTTTCTATGTGGACATAAATAAATGATTAAAATGTGTGTGTGTGTGTTGTAGGGGAATATTTGGCAATGCCTGTGATTGCCAGTCAGACTGTCTGGGACGATTAACACACTTGACGACCCCGACCTGATAGACAACGAAAACCAGTTTTCTCTACGAGAAACTTGACATTGGCTAGACGACAGACACATTTAAATGATCACAAAGACCTGATTGCTCTGTTCTCTTAACGTACACCTCGACCAGGCCGAGCAATTTAACGCCAGACCAGACCAGTTCCTGGCCTTTGTGTTTCCTTCCCCACCTTTGTGTCTCTAGCATCATGTGACCCCCCTCCTCATTACAGATGCAGACAGGAAATCTCTGTGATTGGCTTGTACCTTATCTGAGGGCGTGACTATTACCTGTACATAAAAAAATCCCTGTTATCTGTCTTGAGCTCACTTTTCTGAGAACGTTTGACTGTCAGACCTTGTCTGTCACGTTTGTAAACTGTTTTCCTCGCATTTGAAGACGCCAGACGGCCTTCGTCTCTTTTCTATTCAGATACTTCGATCATTCCATCACAGTGTGTGTGTGTGTGTGTGTGTGCGCGTGTGTGTGTGTGTGTGTGTGTCTGAGTGTGTGTGTCTTACTTGACTTTGTCCATGTACTGGAGGTACTGTCTCAGCTCCAGGCCCACCTGCGCCAGCAGCCTCTGGTCCTCCTGCTGCAGCTCCATGGCGGGGACACGGTTCTCAAAGAACTTACTGACAAACATCCCCGCTCTAGGGGAGAGAGGGAGGGAGGGAGGGAGAGGGGAAGGGGGGGAGGGAGGGAGGGAGGGAGAGAGAGGGGAAGGGGGGGAGGGAGGGAGGGAGGGCGAGAGGGAGGGAGGGAGAGAGAGGGGAAGGGGGGAGGGAGGGAGGGAGAGGGGGAGGGAGAGGGGGAGGGAGAGAGGGAGGGAGAGAGGGAGGGAAGGGGGGGAGGGAGGGAGGGAGAGAGAGAGAGGGGAAGGGGGGGAGGGAGGGAGGGAGGGAGAGAGGGAGAGGGGGAGGGGGGAGGGAGGGAGGGAGGGAGAGAGGGAGAGGGGGAGGGAGAGAGAGGGGGAGGGAGGGAGGGAGAGGGGGAGGGAGAGGGGGAGGGAGAGAGAGGGGGAGGGAGGGAGGGAGAGGGAGGGAGGGAGAGAGAGGGGAAGGGGGGGAGGGAGAGAGAGGGGAAGGAGAAATCACTTTTACTCGACTTCAGCACATAAATGCTTATAAATGATTCATATCCCGGTTGAAAGATTCAAACGGGCTATTCTGCTAGAACACGGTGACGCAGACCTTTCTATGTATATCCTACACGTATGGACATATTTAGATGGGTCTGTATATAAACGGGGCTCTCCTTCTAAGTAGGTCAGAGTTCCCGGTCCTGTACGGCTCAGTGGTCAGACCACGGGAAGGTTGTGGGTTCGATTCCCGCTGGTATCGTACATACTGGAAAAATACGTCGTTGTGCACTCGCTGTACTGGAAGTTGCTTTGGATACAGGTGTATAGAATAGATGATGATTCTTATTCTTATTAGCCCAGGGGGGTATTCCATCAACGTCGCTAAAGGAAAATCTAGGCTTATTTTGAAATGTCTCAAGAGATATCCCCAGATACTGGAATAACCCCCCCACCCCCTCCCCCCCCGGATGACTGACCTGTTGATGAAGTTGCCCAGGTTGTTGAGCAGCTCAGAGTTGTTCTTCAGCGCCATGTCGGCCCAGGAGAAGGCGGAGTCCTGGCCCTCGGGCCGCATGTACAGCAGGTAGAAGCGCCAGACGTCGGAGGGGATGCCCGTGTCCTGCGCCATGTCGCCGAACACGCCCACGCCGCGGCTCTTGGAGAACTTGGTCTCCTCGTAGTTCAGGTACTCTGAGAGGGACAGGGACAGGGACAGGGACAGACACAGACACACACACACACACACACACAGAGAGAGAGAAACATACACACACACACACGCACACACACACAGAGCACGATAAGTAGGACGCAAAAAACACCACGTCTGATTTTATTTTTGGGGGTACGGTGCCTCATACAAAGCAATGTGTTATTTTTCTACGCTGACTTTTAGCTGACTGCTAGGAAAAAAAGTCTTCCTTCGTGTGCTGCGTTCTACAGTAAGTGAGGTCTTTTGTTTTTCCAAAACAGTGGCTTTAAATCTCGACGCGGTGGTCTGGAGTGAGAACATGATTACACAGCAGGAGAGAGGGGGGGTAGTTACCCGTGGCAACGAGGTGGTTGACCAGCGTGTAGTTGTCCTGAGCTCCCAGCAGGGAACAGGGGAACACCACGCTGTGGAACGGCACGTTGTCCTTGGCCATGAAGTTATACAGCTCCACCTAGTGGCGGGAACACGACATGACACTGTCTGACCTCATCCATTAGGCTTAGATCATCCTATGGGTGAGATCATCTTTCCAAGAGGATCCTCCTGTCCCCGTCCCCCCCCACCCTCCCCCCCACAAGAGCTGACTCCCCGATGTTTAAGAGAGAGATGAGTCACTGGATGAGCTCATCGTCTGGCTGGTTGACACCCACCTGCTCAGGGTTCTTCCACCACTTCTCCCATTGGTCGGTGTAGTTAGCTGTGATTGACAGGTAGCCAATGGGGGCGTCGAACCACACGTAAAACACCTTGGAGAGGGAAGAAGAGGAGGACCGTCAACACACATCTGTGTGTATGTGTGTGTTACCGGTTTTTTTCGCCACCAATAATCGATGAGCAATATCTTCCGATATACTACCGATCAAATAATAGCCTAATACTAATAGGCTAATAAAAAAAACACGAAAATGAGTGTAGAAGAGACATTTAACATTTAGAACATTCGATAAAGCGAGGCCTTAGACCTAAATGTTAAGAGCCTTTTAAAAAAAATCTCCACAAACCTTTGGATAGGCTGGCCGAGTTGAGTCTGTACATTCTGCAGTCTACAATATGCTAGGGCAGAACGCTT
>NC_137691.1:17440166-17455166 GCF_963989245.1 Nansenia antarctica
AGGAGGAGTCCATAGGCAGTAGAGAAGAGAGGAGGAGGAGGAGGAGGAGGAGGAGGAGGCCATAGGCAGTAGAGAAGAGAGGAGGAGGAGGAGGAGGAGGAGGCCATAGGCAGTAGAGAAGAGAGGAGGAGGAGGAGGAGGAGGCCATAGGCAGTAGAGAAGAGAGGAGGAGGAGGAGGAGGAGGAGGAGTCCATAGGCAGTAGAGAAGAGAGGAGGAGGAGGAGGAGGAGGCCATAGGCAGTAGAGAAGAGAGGAGGAGGAGGAGGAGGAGGCCATAGGCAGTAGAGAAGAGAGGAGGAGGAGGAGGAGGAGGCCATAGGCAGTAGAGAAGAGAGGAGGAGTAGGAGGAGGAGGAGGCCATAGGCAGTAGAGAAGAGAGGAGGAGGAGGAGGAGGAGGAGGAGGAGGCCATAGGCAGTAGAGAAGAGAGGAGGAGGAGGAGGAGGAGGAGGCCATAGGCAGTAGAGAAGAGAGGAGGAGGAGGAGGAGGAGGAGGAGTCCATAGGCAGTAGAGAAGAGAGGAGGAGGAGGAGGAGGAGGCCATAGGCAGTAGAGAAGAGAGGAGGAGGAGGAGGAGGCCATAGGCAGTAGAGAAGAGAGGAAGAGGAGGAGGAGGAGGAGGAGGCCATAGGCAGTAGAGAAGAGAGGAGGAGGAGGAGGAGGAGGAGGGGACAAGGCGTTCAAAACACTCTCTTAGTGAGATTTTTTAGATTAAATTAGATTCAACTTTGTCAATGACAATAGAGTACAAGTACTCAGGCAAGGAAACGTAGCTTGGCATCTAACAAGATAGTGGTCATAGTGCAAAAGACATGATGATGTAGACAGTGTTATGCTACGACATTATATATATCATGTATTACAGTGATATGTAAATACATATTTTTAAAAAGGCAATATACATGCAATGAATATCAATATGATATGTACAGAACAAGGACGATGGATATCAATACAATATGTACACAGAGAAGACATAGCCTATATATCGTCACCTTCTTAAAATAATGGCTTAAGTCACTTTTGAGTTTTTTTTTTCTTTTTTTTCTAGATTTGGTTCAGTTTATTCTGTTTTTCACAAAACTTGAAAATATGACGTAAGCCATTTTAATAAGGTGACAATATGTTGAACACGGCACTTCTAAAGCGGCTTTACATAACAGGGCCGACCTGAACCGGACTGTACTGGTTCTGATATCTTCTTTTCCCCGTGTATCTCTCACCTGATACCAGACTAGCGTTGGACAGGATGGGGTAGAGCGCTGCCCACAGAACGATGTCTGCCACCGACACCTCCTCCTGAAACACACAGGACACAAACACCACTAGACCCTTCCTCCTGAAACACACAGGACACAAACACCACTAGACCCTTCCTCCTGAAACACACAGGACACACACACCACTAGACCCTTCCTTACAGTGGCGGAACAGCTGATTTACATCTACTTTGTTTGTGTAAATCCTTTTCCTTCAGAAGTGTGTGCATGCGTGCGTGTGTGTGCGTGCATGAGTGCAGTGTTTCCTCTATATGCATTTATTGGTGGCGGGCCGCCACGAATGAATTTCCTCCGCCACTAATTGATTCAGTCCACTAAACAAAAAAACTAACAAAAATCCACCTCTGAACATTTTAGCTGATTAAAATATATCTGATCCTAGATCAGCGCTATAATGGATGTTGACTAAAAGTGCACCTAAATCCACGCCCATCTCTCTCTAACCGCTGATCCAAAATCAGATTAATGACATTAAACATTCAGTTGACGACGTGACACAAGGGCTACTCCTGATTGGTCTAAATGTGAACCGGCATGAGAACCGTGCAGACTCAACCATCCCTGCTGAAAAACTGTCGCAAGTTGAAGAACTCGGAAACTTTCGCCAAGTTGGACATACTTTTCCTGTTGTGTTTGAGACGGAGCCAGACTGCTCGTTTGGAAGGACATTGGATCCGTGAGTAACGTAAACCTTCAGAGCTGATGGATGGAAACCGGTATCACAAGTTTATATTCTGTATATTTTTTTATTTTTTTTGCCATCCTCCCTCTAGTTTTGGTTGAAATTAGGTCGTTGTTTTAAGCGCGCGTGCTATGCGCGCGGACAGGGCTCTCCGCCACTAAAAATTCCTGGAGGAAACACTGTGAGTGTGTGTGTGTGTGTGTGTGCGTGCATGCATGAGTGTGTGTGTGTGTGCGCGTGCATGAGTGTGTGTGTATGTGTATGCGCGTGCATGAGTGTGTGTGTGTGTGTGTGTGAGCGTGTGTGTGTGCGCGTGCATGAGTGTGTTTGTGTGTGTGTGTGTGTGTGCGTGCATGAGTGTGTGTGTGTGTGCGTACATACTGAAGTTAAGAACGTAGTCGTCTTCTTGGCCAGGCTTTGGTCCAGGTAGCTGAGTGGTCCATGAAGGGCTTTGAGGGCCTCTGCTCTCTTACCCTGCAGCACCATCATGTGGAGGGCCTGGGTCACTGCAGGCTACGCACACACAACACAGAGCTGGCGTTACACACAGTCCTGACAAGTCCTGAACAGCATCTCTCATCACGACTCTCACGAGTAGACAACGTTGTCACCTGAAGTTCTGTTGCTTCCCATTCCAACCACTGGTTGGTGACGTCGCTGGCTTCGTGTCCACTCACATCAAACAGATACCTGACAAAATAAGATTGAGATTGAGAGTGTGTAAGGCGTTGGGGGAGCAAGACCCGGTCAGGGCAGCTACAACAGAAATGAATGAATGTGAAGTGAAGTGAAACGAAACTTTATTTATATAGCGCCTTTCGTACATGGATGCAACTCAAAGCACATGAATGAATGATTGAATGAATGAATGACTGAATTGTTGGTTCATAGACAGGCAAGCCGAACATGTTTAGTAAGTAAGTGCAACAGGCTGGAGTACGGTTAGGAGAGAGAGAGAGAGAGAGAGAGAGAGAGGAGGAGGACTGACTGGCAGATGGCGTTGGGGCTGAAGAGGTGCTGGGCGCTGGGCAGGAGCAGCGCTGGCAGGGCTGGACGGCTGAGGAAGGGCACCACTCTCTCTGCAACACAACCACCAGCAACGTTACTTAACTGAGGTCACCTGAGGTCACCTTTTATTTCTCCAGGTTGGGCTTAAAAACAGCAGTGAATAACTCACCTATGACTCCAAGCAATGCGATAAAGGATGCGCAATATTCATAAAGCAAATCAAGAAAACATGTAAATAAGCGCTTAGCCTAATAACAACTTGAGCGTACTGTACAGATTCAAGATATGATATGGTCTGACTAAATGTAGCTAGCCTATATGTTATATTGTATATTATACAACAGTTAGTTCTGACCAAGTCATTTGATTGGACAAGAGACATTCCATGAGTGCTGATATACAGTATAACAGCACTGGGACTTTTAACTATATGCATCACTCCGCCGCACAGATGTTCTACTAAATGACCGTTAATTAGACTACATGTTTCTGTTCAGGTTACTAGGCAACAGTCCATTTGAAGTTCAGTTGCGGAACAATTTGTTGTTTATTTTTATGATTAAATAAACAAACAAATCATAATCTGTTGTCGCTTATTACTGTTAACTAATAAATCGCGCTGTAGAACTGTTGTATAAAAGCAATATCACACTCGAGGCCTGCGGCCTCGTACCTACGACCGAATCACAGCCGTGCGTGATATTGCTTAAAGGAAGCCTGGATGAAGACCAGAGTTTAATATGCTATTTAGTTTGTGTTCAAAATAGACAATTTCACAGACTTCAAGTCCAATACTACGAGAGCACAATGAGCACATTGTCAGCCACAAGTTCTCAACACAGCTGCCGCCACCACCACCACCACCACCACCACCATCATCATCATCATCATCACCACCACTATCCAGCCTCTACTGCCCTAGAGGGAGCACAGAGGTCATCATCCGACAGTGGTACTTGTCATCAATTCTTCAAATTCACAATTCAACCATGAGAAGAGGATTGTAGGTAGGGTTAATCCATATGGCAAACAAAAACGCCAGGGGGGTATTCCATCAACGTCGCTAAAGGAAAACCCAGGCTTATTTTTGATAATTCTCGCAAGACTTAGATCAGAATAAGCCTGGATTTTCTTTTAGTGTCGTTGATGGAATACAACCCAGGACTGGACAGTGTGTGTGTGTGTGTGTGTGTGTGTGTGTGTGTGTGTGTGCGCCACTCTATCCAAAGGCATAATGGCCATGTGCCAGAGGGTGCTGTCTGTCTGGCTATATGACTCAGCTCATGAGGACCACACACAGACACACACACACACACACACACACACACACACACACACACACACACACACATACACACACACACACACACACACACACACACACACACACACACAGCTGGGAGCTTCCACCACATGCTAGAAACAATCAGCTCAACAGCCATGGTGGGGTATTATCATGTCAAACAAATTACATGACCCAGTGCGCAGCTTATGTCCCCCACCACAGGACAATAGAGTGTCTGTGTCTGTGTTAAAGGAGAATGGTCATGTTAAGGGGACCTGGCATCAAAGAGTTTTATCCTATTGGCACTTATTGAAAACATGGTGAGCACTGCTCTTGGGAAATGTAGTCTATCCGCTTGGCTCAAGCGAGTACTGCATTTTTCCCCCCATTCATAAAGGAAAATGACAAAGTTGCATTGTGTGATTTCCCATTCATAACCACGTTTAGCCATGCTGTGTCCAGCAGTATCCCAACAGAACCATATCTAATGGTTTCCCTGCGTCCATCCATCTCTATTAACGTGTAGACAAACCACCCAGAGAAACCAAAACCACTATCACCAGCCATAATGTGACAGTGACCTAATTGGCTGGACACAACATAAACACAAACAGTGGAATAGATCTCAGCTGTGATATTATGTGTTTATGTTGTGTCCAGACAATTAGGTCAATGTAAATACAGTTCGAATAGTGCTGATTAGTCTTGATGATGTCTCGTAGAAATGGGTAAACGGATCTCTCTCAGGGAACATCTATCTTTAGTTCTGTCAGGTGATTTTAGACAGGTAGGCAGGAATTGCTGCTAGAAATATCAGCTCTAATTGAGGAATATAATTGGATCATTTAAGTAGTGGTTAATTGGTTGGACACAAGGCTTGGCTGTCAACACTGGCTTGCCACTCCTCAATGTTTACTCGCAAGAGACAAGAGACTCATGTCAGTAATGCCACTGAACAGTGAACACTGGCATCCCTGGCTACCTCACTGTTTACAAGCAAAACTGTCATGCTAGCCGCATCTGTGACTAAGGATGATATTGATATCTATTTGTGGATGTTGTAGTCACACAGATGGGGTCTGCTGTCAAGCCTTAGCTCGCGCCTGTCAGACAGACAGACAGACAGACAGACGGCCAGACAGACAGACAGACAGTCAGTCAGACAGACAGACAGACGGCCAGACAGTCAGACAGACAGTCAGACAGACAGTCAGACAGACAGACAGTCAGACAGACAGTCAGACAGACAGTCAGACAGAGTCAGACAGTCAGTCAGACAGACAGACAGACAGTCAGACAGTCAGACAGACAGTCAGACAGACAGACAGACAGTCAGACAGACAGTCAGACAGACAGTCAGACAGACAGACAGTCAGACAGACAGACAGACAGACAGACAGACAGACAGTCAGACAGACAGTCAGTCAGACAGACAGACAGACAGTCAGTCAGACAGACAGACAGGCAGACAGACAGTCAGTCAGACAGACAGGCAGACAGACAGTCAGTCAGACAGACAGACAGGCAGACAGGCAGACAGATAGTCAGACAGATAGTCAGACAGACAGTCAGACAGGCAGACAGACAGACAGACAGACACACACCTCTCCTCTCTTACCGTCGTGGCTGACATATTGGACGTCACATTGTACCCCGGTCAGCTCGAGCGCTGCTAACACCTTCACACAGTGAGGGTTTCCGTCGCTCACAAACAGTCTCATCAAGCCGGTCGTACTCAAACTCACTTTCTATTAAAAACTGGGAAAGATATGTTTGTAAACAGACAGTGCCCTGGCAATGAGCTACTGTGTGAGAGAGAGAGACTGACACAGCGTGGAGACGCGCTGATGCAACTACGGTGCGAGCCTTCGAAATTGCAAATGGCGCGTGGGTATTGTAGTTCTCTAAAGCACTCGCGTCAGTTTAAAAGTCGATAGGTGGACTACAATTATTTGAAACGTAAACACAACAAAACTGACGCTGCCCTTCCGCAGTAACCCTGCGCTAACCTGGTTGGTTCGTGGGAAATCACGTGGTATGTTTTTTTATTTTAGCCAATCCGTGTCCAATAATATTTACAACCATTAACAGCTTTTTGTTTATAATCTGCGTTAGATTAAATGTATTTGTTTGATTATGCACAATTAAAATCTGTAAATTTGCTGTGTTTCATGTGTTTTGTGACAAACTTTCACCGCCATATTTTTGCTCTTTGAAGATTGATTTTCCTCCGTCACGTGATACGGGAGAACTTGGCCAAGCGCAAACAGCGCAAGTATCTCCGAGGACATCGCTTTATGATTTTTACTAACTGTACGGCTGGGGTCATCATTGCACATTACAGGATAATTGATGACACGCAATTACCTAAACCTACTAAAGGTGAGCAGATGTTTGTCACTGTTTGTTGGAGCGTTTATGGTTCAATATATCAAGTTATTTTTTTTATTCATGAAAAGTTGCAATTATGAAAATGTTTAGTAATATTATGTTAGGTATGTTTCGGTTAAAGTAAGTTGAACTTGTGATCAATTATGTTACTATTCTATCTGAGAACTAAGCTAATAATTGCTTTCAATATAATCATCTTATGTGATTTATGTTATGTTTGTGTGTTCAAAATGCGATCTATAGTTGTAATCGAATGCATGTGACAGGTTTAACAAAACAACAGTAGGTCCATAAATTATATAAACAGACTTTAGTGGGTGGTATCTGCTTGTTTTAACTTTTGGGGCATTTTAGTAACTTTTATTAGCTAAAGTATTATGTTCATTTTCTGTCAGTGTTAAGCGAGGCATACCTCAAACCATACCGACTGATGATAAGTAAACCAACAGGATATTGCAAGATGAGTTTCGGGATTTCTAGAGGTGTAGTCTGCGTCACCACCATACCACCGGCCTGGGCCCGCCGGCACAGAAACGTAGTTGTGCAGCACTTTTTTCTTTTTTTCTTTTCTTGAACATTTAAATACCTTTTCTTACTTAGGCTACTCTTTTTGTCAACTTTTGCCAAAACATTTGTTATTTTATTTACAATTTCAGTCAGGCTTATACATGCATTTAAAAAAATAAAAAAATAAACTGTTTTTAAACGCTGCACATACAGTAAACAGTCACAGTACATACACTAGGGGGTTGGAAAAAAAAAAAAAAAACAACAACAACAACATCGCTCAGATATAATAGAATTAAGGTATGGACGTAGATATCATTACATTACATTATTGTCGTCTAGCATAGGCCTTCATCCAAAGCGACCCACCCAAAACCCCACCAAACAAGTACCCTGGAGTCAGATAATGCATACATTTACCAAGCAAGAATCCTTAGGGGAAACCTTGCAGTAAGCAAGAGTATGCTTATGCATGCATGTTTCTAACAATAACAAAACATGATAATATGTGAAGATCTGCTCCTGTCATTTAGTTGTGTGGTTTTAGTTGTGTTTTTTAGAAACTGAAACATGTGAAAGGTGTCCTCTGCTTTGTGTGTGTGTTTAGGTGCACTGAGGCACATCACAGGAGAAATGTACAGTTCTATGTTTCATCATTGCAGTAGACCTACTTTCCAAACTGTATCTCAGTTTTTCTCAGCAGCACAAATTCAGAATTGTTGACCTGGCTAATGTGAGTCAATGGCCTGTAACGGCTGAAGCTAAGAAGCCTCGTTGTCTTTTACTGACAATTTGCATTTTACACTTTTACTAGCTTACTATCTGAGCCAGCCTTCATAAATGCAATAACCCATGACCCAGAGCCATGAGCCTTGAAACTGTTCTTTTAAACAATAATAGGGCCGGTTTCATAGACAAGGCTAGTCCAGGATTAAATCACATTTACAATGGAAAATATCCATTAAGGATGCTTTTTAGTCTAGAACTAACTAGCCTTCTCTGTGAAACCAGCCCATTGTTTTCTGTCCTTCTTTAATCTCTGTAAGTCTAAACAAAGCTAAAAGCTGGGATTGTCTCGTTCTACGTCTAGCTTGCTCATACAGTAGCTGAAAGGACAGCCTTGATAGATTACTCCACAGAGATGTTTTATAATTTGACTGATTAAAAACCTCTCTGGAAGCTTTAAGAACGTTGCTGTGATTTAAATGTCACCCATTCTGTGTAGCACAACGGTTTAGTTGAACTATTTTAGGGTATGATGTGGAGAGATCTGCCATGACAGTTGTGTGAACCGGTATGGTCGCTGTGCGTGTGTGTGACTTGTGGTTGATGTATGTGTGCGTGCATCTGTGTGTGTGTGTCTTTATGTGTGTGTGCGTGTGTGTGACTTGTGGTAGATGTGTGCGTGCATCTGTGTGTGTGTGTCTTTATGTGTGTGTGCGTGTGTGTGACTTGTGGTAGATATATGTGTGCGTGCATCTGTGTGTGTATCTTTATGTGTGTGTGTGTGCGTGTATGCGTACATACATGCCTGTGTGTGTGTATGTGTGTGTGTGTGTGTATGCGTGCATGCGTGCTTGTGTGTGTGTGTGTGTGTGTGTGTGTGTGTGTGTGCATGCATGCATGCGTGCGTGTGTGTGTGTGTGTGTGCGTGCATGCGTGCTTGTGCTGGTGCTTGTCTGTGTGTGTGTGTGTGTGTGTGTGTGTGTGTGTGTGTGTGTGTGTGTGTGTGCGTATGTGTGTGTGTGTGTGTGCTTTTTTTAAGCTTGCTGCCATTGCGGATATCTGGAACAGTGACCTTCTCAGGCCACAACATGCAGTGACGCATCACTGATCTGCTTCCTAGGCTACGGCTCTCAGCGACACAGTGCAATTTGTCAGTGCAATACTTAAGCAATATCACACGAGATGGAGTGTGTTATACTGAATATCAGCACGGCTGTGATTCGGTCGTAGGTACGAGGCCGCAGGCCGAGTACCGAAGTTATACTGATATTCAGTATAACAGCACGACCTCGAGTGTGATATTGCTTAAGCTTTTATACAACAGTTCTACAGCGCGATTTATGATTATGATTTGTTTGTTTATTTAATCATAAAAATAAACAAAGAATAGTTCCGCAACTGAACTTCAAATGGACTGTTGCCTAGTAACCTGAACACAAACATGTAGTCTAATTAACGGTCATTTAGTAGAACATCTGTGCGGCGGAGTGATTATAGTTAAAAGTCCCAGTGCTGTTATACTGTATATCAGCACTCATGGAATGCCTCTTGTCCAATCAAATTACTTGGTCGGAACTAACTGTTGTATATTTTAGCATATCATACTCATACTCTCACCCTCCTACTCTTCCATTTGACAGATGGTAACAGAGACCTTTTGATTGCGGTCCGGACTGCCTCTGTAGTACTGTTGCTATAAGAGCGGCCCCAGGCGTGTTTGAGATGTGTGAGCTCACTCAATCCTCACCGGCGGACACCCAGTTGTTGATGTCTGAGTTTGGATTGGCCACGGGGAGGTTTGATACAGTTCAGGCTCCCCCAGTAAGTATTATCGCATTTTGGGAGGGTGGAGATTAGAACAGTCAGTGGGTCTTTGACCGGCGTGATAGCTTCCGACAGCTCTCCCCCATCCCCGACGGATCAATCAGGGGAGGCCAGTGGAGGCCGACAATCGGAGGACGGGGCTCATTGTAACGCAGGGAACGGAATGAGGAACGGTATCAAACACACGTGTAATAGACACACTTAAACACACGTGTAATAGACACACTTAAACACACGTGTTTGGTACCATTCCTCCTTCCGCTCCATGCGTTACAATGAGCCCCGTCCTCCGATTTCTACCTCCACCGGCCTCCAGTGGGATCGATGGGTTCTGTGCTCTTCCCCAGAAACATCTATGCGCTGCAGGGCACCACCCCTCTGAGGCTCAGCCAATCAGCTACCAGCCACAGTGTTCTGGTATTCTAACAGGAATTCTAATGGAACATTTGTAGAGCTAATAGGTGTCAATGAAACCCCATGTTCTGTTCCAATACATTCACTTAGGCACACTAGCATACCGCTTAGGGTTAAGCCATGTACTGGCACTGTATTCTGTGTTCTAAGTGGTATGCTAGCCATGATATTGGAACATATTTACAGACTGTTCAATCATTTAAATGAATACTACTGTCTGTAATATTCATGACATATGGATATGTTTAATTACCAATATCATTTGAGTTACATTTTATGACAGGCACAGGTTGGGACATCTTAATAACAATGCCTAGCAGGAGGTCCTTGATGGACACCTGTAGTTGCCATGGTAACAGTGTGACAGTTGGTTTTAGGGATCCGATGGAGGACGGTCAAAGGATATACAATAAAGAGTTGAAGACGTTGCTCCGTGGTCCTGCAATTTATATAAAGCACAGATATTTCACTGTCCTCAAAATGCAATGCGTGAGTGAAGTATAGTAAAGTATAACAGAACAGGCAATGGGGGGGGGAAGAGCAGTCAGATAGGCTGGTCCCTAAGCTGTCCTACAGTATAATGTTCATAGAATGCATGTCCTCAACTCGACAGGGCCCTGCCAATGGAATAGCTTTGGTAAGGATTACAATTGTACAACATAAACCATTATAATGTTCTTTAGTGGGTACTTACTCCACTAATGGCTCTGATGATGGAGTGTTACTCTTTTTTTTTTTTTTACAAAATCAGAGATCGCACTATGCATGGGAAGATATACAGTCGTTGTAGAAGACAACATATTTTTATAGAACCTGAATGTCTTTCTGTAAAATCTGTAAAGCGTTTGTGAAAGGCGCTGTACAAAACTAAACTATTATTATTATTGAATAGCCTTGTGAGGTATTGCCTCACATTTTCGGTTGCCATGATGTTGTCATGACAAGACCAATGAAAACCCTCCTATTATCTTCCTGCCCATATGATTGGCTATTTGAAAGTACCACGCAACAATGACATTGAGCCAATCAAATCATTCAGACCGTTTTCAGCAACAGGCACAGAAAGTATAACAAGAACAGAGTCACGATATGTCAATTAGCAGTGACTGTAGATGTTCAGCATTTACTGTGTTTGATATGGGTAAACAAACGACTGAAGATTGATTTGATCTCTCAATCCTAAGCAGACAGACTGCTGCTCTTACGCACACACACACATCGCACACACACACACACACACACACACACACACACACACACACACACACACACACACACACACACACACACACACACACTCACACACTCACACACACGGGTCTCTCGTTAATCCTCCCCGGTGAACCAGCCTCACACAGGGACTCAGAGAGTGTGTCAGTGTCTCTCTCTCTCTCATCCCCTCATTAATAATTCACCCAGCAGAGAGAGAGGATGAAAGGATGAGGGGATGAAAGGCTGTTTAGGCCGCCGGAGGGAGGCGGGGCCCACCAGGGGGGGGGGGGGGGGGGGGGGGGGCAGCCGTCTCATGCAGACACACCGTACAGCGGCAGAAAACACTTCTAATTGTTTTCCGTCAGCTAAGAGAGAGAGAGAGAGCACACACAGTCTTGTCACGTGTCTTAACTTCAAACAGAGACTTCTCTCCACGCCGGGGTGAAGCACGGAGCAGGGCCGCCCCTCCTGTTGATGATATTCCACTTCATTTGCGTTTTACCGTGTGTGTTCAATTGCATTTTTACAGAGCACACGCTATTTGCCTAGCTAGTTTCAAGGATGAAAAGTCTCATGTAGACAATTCACCCTATTCACCCGGACCATCTGCCAGGGTTTGTTTGTAGAGTAAACAGTGGACGTTATGTATGTAAGGCAGCTGTGTGGAGGAGAAATGTCAGTGATGACGATAGCAATATGGTCACTTACCATAAGGGGGGCTGGTGGAGGCAGAAATCAGAGGACGGGGCTCATTGTAATGCATGGAAAGGAATGAGGAAATGGTATCAAACACACACTCATTCCATTAGATGTATGAGACAATGAGCCCGTTCTCCGATTTCTACCCCCACCAGCCTCCCCTGGTATGTCGAGGATGTGGGAGTTGAACCCCCCCCCCCCCCCCCCCCGTGGGTTGATGTTGCCAGGCAGAAACAGGACCAATAGAATCATTCGACCATGCTGTGACTACTCACAGTGGTGGTACTGTTCTGTACTGGCTTAGAAGACAAAGGTGCTGCAGCCTAGAACCATGAAGGGTTGTTAGATTGTTCCTGTGGGAAGAACCATTTGGGTTCCAAGTAGAAGCCTTCCAACAGAAGGTTCTTAAATGGAAGCCAAACGGGTTCTACATGGAACTCAGAAGGGTTCTTCAAAGGATTCTCCCATAGAGACAGTTGAAGAAACCTTTTTTCTGATGTTTGGTGGTGAGCAGCATGTGTGTGTGTGTGTGTGTGTGTGTATGTGAGCATGTGCGTATGTGTGTGTGTGTGTGTGTGTGTGAGCATGTGTGTGTGTCTGTGTGCGTGTGTGTGTGTGTGTGTGTGTGTGTGTGTGAGAGCATGTGTGTGGGTGTGCGTGTGTACAGTCCATGAGACTAACTTCCGAGCGGTGGCACGTGTTAAAGAAAGCCTTTGAAGTTCCTCTTTGACATCTCTACGACGATCATCACGAACATAGTAGTCTGTCTGGAGCCCCCCACACCCTCCTCACCCTCCTCACCCTCCTCCTCACCCTCCTCCTCACCCTCCTCACCCTCCACACCCTCCTCACCCTCCACACCCTCCTCCTCACCCTCCTCACCCTCCTCACCCTCCACACCCTGCTCACCCTCCTCACCCTCCTCACCCTCCTCACCCTCCACACCCTCCTCATCCTCCTCACCCTCCTCACTCTCCTCACCCTCCACACCCTCCACACCCTCCTCACCCTCCACACCCTCCTCACCCTCCTCACCCTCCTCACCCTCCTCACCCTCCACACCCTCCTCACCCTCCTCACCCTCCACACCCTCCTCACCCTCCACACCCTCCTCCTCACCCTCCTCACCCTCCTCACCCTCCACACCCTGCTCACCCTCCTCACCCTCCTCACCCTCCTCACCCTCCACACCCTCCTCACCCTCCACACCCTCCTCACCCTCCTCACCCTCCTCACCCTCCACACCCTGCTCACCCTCCTCACCCTCCTCACCCTCCTCACCCTCCACACCCTCCTCACCCTCCTCACCCTCCTCACCCTGCTCACCCTCCTCCTCACCCTCCACACCCTGCTCACCCTCCTCCCCCTCCTCACCCTCCTCCCCCTCCTCCCCCTCCTCACCCTCCACACCCTCCTCACCCTCCTCCCCCTCCTCCCCCTCCTCACCCTCCTCACCCTCCTCACCCTCCACACCCTCCTCCCCCTCCTCCCCCTCCTCCCCCTCCACACCCTCCACACCCTCCACACCCTCCTCACCCTCCTCACCCTCCACACCCTCCACACCCTCCTCACCCTCCTCACCCTCCTCACCCTCCTCACCCTCCTCACCCTCCACACCCTCCTCCCCCTCCACACCCTCCTCCTCCTCACCCTCCTCACCCTCCTCCCCCTCCTCCCCCTCCTCACCCTCCACACCCTCCTCCCCCTCCTCACCCTCCACACCCTCCTCACTCTCCTCACCCTCCACACCCTCCTCATCCTCCACACGCTCCTCACCCTCCTCACCCTCCTCACCCTCCTCACCCTCCTCACCCTCCTCACCCTCCACACCCTCCTCACCCTCCTCACCCTCCACACCCTCCTCACCCTCCTCACCCTCCTCACCCTCCTCACCCTCCTCACCCTCCACACCCTCCTCACCCTCCTCACCCTCCTCACCCTGCTCACCCTCCTCCCCCTCCTCACCCTCCTCCCCCTCCTCACCCTCCTCACCCTCCTCCCCCTCCTCACCCTCCACACCCTCCTCACCCTCCTCCCCCTCCTCACCCTCCTCACCCTCCACACCCTCCTCACCCTCCTCACCCTCCTCACCCTCCTCACCCTCCACACCCTCCTCACCCTCCTCACCCTCCTCACCCTGCTCACCCTCCTCCTCACCCTCCACACCCTGCTCACCCTCCTCCCCCTCCTCCCCCTCCTCCCCCTCCTCCCCCTCTTCACCCTCCACACCCTCCTCACCCTCCTCCCCCTCCTCACCCTCCTCCCCCTCCTCCCCCTCCTCACCCTCCACACCCTCCTCACCCTCCTCCCCCTCCTCACCCTCCACACCCTGCTCACCCTCCTCCCCCTCCTCACCCTCCTCCCCCTCCTCCCCCTCCTCACCCTCCACACCCTCCTCACCCTCCTCACCCTCCTCACCCTCCTCCCCCTCCTCACCCTCCTCACCCTCCTCACCCTCCTCACCCTCCTCTCCCTCCACACCCTCCTCATCCTCCACACGCTCCTCACCCTCCTCACCCTCCTCACCCTCCTCACCCTCCTCACCCTCCACACCCTCCTCACCCTCCACACCCTCCTCACCCTCCTCACCCTCCTCACCCTCCTCACCCTCCTCATCCTCCACACGCTCCTCACCCTCCTCCCCCTCCTCACCCTCCACACCCTCCTCACCCTCCTCACCCTCCTCACCCTCCTCCCCCTCCTCACCCTCCTCACCCTCCTCACCCTCCTCACCCTCCTCTCCCTCCACACCCTCCTCATCCTCCACACGCTCCTCACCCTCCTCACCCTCCTCACCCTCCTCACCCTCCACACCCTCCTCACCCTCCTCACCCTCCACACCCTCCTCCTCCTCCTCCTCACCCTCCTCACCCTCCTCCCCCTCCTCACCCTCCTCCTCCTCCTCCTCACCCTCCTCACCCTCCTCACCCTCCTCACCCTCCACACCCTCCTCACCCTCCTCACCCTCCTCA
>NC_137691.1:17477666-17480166 GCF_963989245.1 Nansenia antarctica
GGTGGTGTGTGTATGTTGTTAACATGGTGATGTGTGTATGTTGTTAACATGGTGTGTGTGTGTATGTTGTTAACATGGTGATGTGTGTGTTGTTAACATGGTGTGTGTATGTTGTTAACATGGTGTGTGTATGTTGTTAACATGGTGGTGTGTGTGTGTTGTTAACATGGTGATGTGTGTGTGTTGTTAACATGGTGATGTGTGTATGTTGTTAACATGGTGTGTGTATGTTGTTAACATGGTGATGTGTGTGTGCGTTGTTAACATGGTGGTGTGTATGTTGTTAACATGGTGGTGTGTATGTTGTTAACATGGTGGTGTGTGTGTGTTGTTAACATGATGGTGTGTGTGTTGTTAACATGGTGGTGTGTGTGTGTTGTTAACATGGTGGTGTGTGTGTGTTGTTAACATGGTGGTGTGTGTGTGTTGTTAACATGGTGGTGTGTGTGTGTTGTTAACATGGTGGTGTGTGTATGTTGTTAACATGGTGGTGTGTGTGTTGTTAACATGGTGGTGTGTGTGTGTGTTGTTAACATGGTGGTGTGTGTATGTTGTTAACATGGTGGTGTGTGTGTGTTGTTAACATGGTGGTGTGTGTGTGTTGTTAACATGGTGTGTGTGTATGTTGTTAACATGGTGGTGTGTGTGTGTTGTTAACATGGTGGTGTGTGTATGTTGTTTACATGGTGGTGTGTGTGTGTGTTGTTAACATGGTGGTGTGTGTGTGTTGTTAACATGGTGGTGTGTGTATGTTGTTAACATGGTGGTGTGTGTGTGTTGTTAACATGGTGGTGTGTGTGTTGTTAACATGGTGGTGTGTGTGTGTTGTTAACATGGTGGTGTGTGTATGTTGTTAACATGGTGGTGTGTGTGTGTTGTTAACATGGTGGTGTGTGTGTTGTTAACATGGTGGTGTGTGTGTTGTTAACATGGTGTGTGTGTATGATGTTAACATGGTGTGTGTGTATGTTGTTAACATGGTGTGTGTGTGTGTTGTTAACATGGTGGTGTGTGTGTTGTTAACATGGTGGTTTGTGTGTGTTGTTAACATGGTGGTGTGTGTGTGTTGTTAACATGGTGGTGTGTGTGTGTTGTTAACATGGTGGTGTGTGTGTTGTTAACATGGTGTGTGTATGATGTTAACATGGTGTGTGTATGTTGTTAACATGGTGTGTGTGTGTGTTGTTAACATGGTGGTGTGTGTGTGTTGTTAACATGGTGGTGTGTGTGTGTTGTTAACATGGTGGTGTGTGTGTGTTGTTAACATGGTCGTGTGTGTATGTTGTTAACATGGTGGTGTGTATGTTGTTAACATGGTGGTGTGTGTATGTTGTTAACATGGTGGTGTGTATGTTGTTAACATGGTGGTGTGTGTATGTTGTTACCATGGTGGTGTGTGTGTGTTGTTAACATGGTGGTGTGTGTGTGTTGTTAACATGGTGTGTGTATGTTGTTAACATGGTGGTGTGTGTATGTTGTTAACATGGTGTGTGTATGTTGTTAACATGGTGGTGTGTGTGTATGTTGTTAACATGGTGGTGTGTGTATGTTGTTAACATGGTGGTGTGTGTATGTTGTTAACATGGTGGTGTGTGTATGTTGTTAACATGGTGATGTGTGTGTGCGTTGTTAACATGGTGGTGTGTATGTTGTTAACATGGTGGTGTGTATGTTGTTAACATGGTGGTGTGTGTATGTTGTTAACATGGTGGTGTGTGTATGTTGTTAACATGGTGGTGTGTGTATGTTGTTAACATGGTGGTGTGTGTGTTGTTAACATGGTGGTGTGTATATGTTGTTAACATGGTGGTGTGTGTGTATGTTGTTAACATGGTGGTGTGTGTGTATGTTGTTAACATGGTGGTGTGTGTATGTTGTTAACATGGTGGTGTGTGTATGTTGTTAACATGGTGGTGTGTGTGTTGTTAACATGGTGGTGTGTGTGTTGTTAACATGGTGGTGTGTATGTTGTTAACATGGTGGTGTGTGCGTGTTGTTAACATGGAGGTGTGTGTATGTTGTTAACATGGTGGTGTGTATATGTTGTTAACATGGTGGTGTGTGTGTATGTTGTTAACATGGTGGTGTGTGTATGTTGTTAACATGGTGGTGTGTGTATGTTGTTAACATGGTGGTGTGTGTGTTGTTAACATGGTTGTGTGTATGTTGTTAACATGGTGGTGTGTGTGTATGTTGTTAACATGGTGGTGTGTGTATGTTGTTAACATGGTGGTGTGTGTATGTTGTTAACATGGTGGTGTGTGTATGTTGTTAACATGGTGGTGTGTGTATGTTGTTAACATGGTGGTGTGTGTGTGTGTTGTTAACATGGTGGTGTGTGTATGTTGTTAACATGGTGGTGTGTGTATGTTGTTAACATGGTGGTGTGTGTATGTTGTTAACATGGTGATGTGTGTATGTTGTTAACATGGTGGTGTGCGTGTTGTTAACATGGAGGTGTGTGTATGTTGTTAACATGGTGGTGTGTATATGTTGTTAA
>NC_137691.1:17482666-17492666 GCF_963989245.1 Nansenia antarctica
AAATATAATAAAAAAATAGAAAAAGAAAAAGAATAAGAATAAAAAATAAATAATAATAATGTAATATATATAATTGTTTAGTCCATAAATCATTAGGGTGCTCACAGGTACAGTACCAGTCAAAAGATTAGACACAGTTTCAATTGAATGGGGACGTGTGTCCAAACCTTTGACTGGTACTGTAGAAGAGAGAGAGAGCAGTTGTAAAGCCCAGTCCTGTCTGCTGCAGGACCGTGAGAACCCCCTGGACAACGTGCTGCTGTACTCCATGAGGAGGGCCGGCAGCGTGGAGATGCTGGACCACAGCGGTGATGAGGAGGACCACCACCGTGGGAGCTGGAAGGCAGCACGTGAGTCTCACCTCCATCGCTGACTGGGCCTACTGGCTTGTTCTTGGCTAGCTCCTCAACAGTGCCTCTGACCCGCGGTCCTGGGTGAGGCTTGGCGGGTAGAGCCTGATTCTAGCCGCGCAAAGGTTGTGGGTTTGATTCCCGCCGGGACCACAGAGACGAAAACCCTCACCTCCCCTATCTCTCCCGTTGCCTCTTCCTAACTCACGCTTATATTCTCTCTCTATATATAAAAGATATATTTTTACATTACATATAATTATATATGTATATCATTTCTTGGGGCATTTAGCAGACACCGTTTATCCAAAGCGACTTACAACGAATACCTTTGTCTAAGTATGCGAATCATCTATCATCAGTCATCGTAAGAAAAAGTAGTCTATGCTAGGCCCATGATGCTATTTCTTTCTTTTTTTTGGAGAGACGTTCACACCTCCAACCCAGATCAAGTATGAGCTCACATCAGACAGACAGGCAGTCAGACAGACAGTCAGACAGACAGTCAGACAGACAGACAGACAGTCAGACAGACATGCAGTCAGACAGACAGACAGTCAGACAGGCAGTCAGACAGACAGTCAGACAGACAGACAGACAGACAGACAGTCAGACAGTCAGACAGACAGACAGTCAAACAGTCAGACAAACATACAGTCAGACAGTCAGACAGACAGACAGACAGTCAGACAGTCAGACAGACAGACAGTCAAACAGTCAGACAAACATACAGTCAGACAGACAATCAGACAGACAAAAAAAAAAAAAAAAAAAAGTATGAGCTCACATCTCCCCATCTCTCCTCTCAGTCTAAATCTCTACTGTATCTGTCCATAAAATAAAAAAATATGAGTGGGACTGCCCCAGTATGAGCTCACATCTCCCTGTCTCTCCTGTTGCAGTCCCGCGCTCCATCTCCAACCTGGAGAACACGGAGAAGAAGAGAGTGAGGAGCCGCCTGAAGAAGCTGATCCTGAAGAGACCTCCTCTGCAGGCCCTGCAGGAGAAGGGCCTCATCAAGGGTGAGCTCACCTCCGGGACCGCAGCAGACCAACGCTAAACACTGAACACAGAGGAGGTCTGGTTCAGGATGGCTCTGCTAGAGCGGTTTGTTCTGTTACCTCAGATGACCCTGTGTAGATCGAGCGACGCCTTGGGTGTGTGTGTGTGTATGTGTGTGTGTGTGTGTGTGTGTAACGGTGTGTATCGGCGTTATCGATGGATTGATTTATGTGTGTGTGTGTGTGTCACAGATCAGGTGTTTGGGTGTCGTCTGGAAATGCTCTGTGAGCGGGAGAGGAACACGGTGCCTCGCTTCGTTAGGCTGTGCACCGAGGCCGTGGAGAGGAGAGGTAGGTGTGTGTGTGTGTGTGTGTGTGTGTGTGTGTGTGTGTGCGTACGTGCGTGCGTGCTATGCCCAAATAAAAAAATATTTAACTTCCATAATATACACTGATATACACATTGCTAATTCTTTTTTTGTTGAAATCAAAGACCTAAGACTTTTTCTATGCATAAAATAAGGCCTATTTCTCTCAAATTGTGTTCACAAATTTGTTTCAATCTGTGTTAGTGAGCGTTTCTCCTTTGCCGAGATAATCCATCCACCTGACAGGTGTGGCATATCCAGATGCTGATTAGACAGCATGATTAATGCACAGATGTGCCTTAGGCTGGGCACAATAAAAGGCCACTCTAAAATGTGCATTTTTATCACACAGCACAATGCCACAGAGTTTTGAGGGAGCGTGCAATTGGCAGGAATGTCCACCAGAGCTGTTGCCCCCGTGAATTTAATGTTCATTTCCATAAGCCTCCAAAGGCGTTTCCGAGAATTGGAATTGGAATTGGAAACGACTTTGGCTTATGGTAGAGAAATGAACATTCAATTCCCCGGCAACAGCTCTGGTGGACATGTCAGCATGACAATTGCACGCTCCCTCAAAACTGGCCACATCTGTCAACAATCATGCGGACGGACAGACAGTCCAAACTAGTTTTGCTCAATCCATCAGTGTGTGTGTGTGTGTGTGTGTGTGTGTGTGTGTGTGCACTCCTCCACTTCTTCAATCCACCTCACTGGAACAAACCACAAACAATCTCCTGGTAGAAGTACAAACACAGTACTGTTATGTGTGAGGAGGGAGGGAGGGAGGGAGGGAGGGAGGGAGAGAGAGAGAGTGTGTGTTTTGAGTGTTTGCTCCACAGAGATAATGCAGCACAGTGTTCTACATCGATGGTTTATTACACATTTATGACCACGCTGAGCTGATCTGTTATGGGGTGGTTTTAAGGTCATGGATGTTGGCATTGCCATGGTTACATCTGTACGTGTGTGTGTGTGTGTGTGTGTGCGTGTGTGCGTGTGCGTGTGCGTGTGTGTGTGTGTGTGTGTGTGTGTGCGTGCGTGTGCGTGTTCGTGTTTGCTCGTGCGTGTGTGCGTGTGCGTGCTCGTGCGTGTGCGTGTGTGTGTCTCAGGGTTGGAGACGGATGGGATCTACAGAGTGAGCGGGAACCTGGCGGTGATCCAGAAACTACGTTACCTGGTGAACCACGGTGAGACGCAGGGCGGGGGGTGAGACGGGGGGGTCGGCCTCTACTTCTCACTTTTGGGACCCCGGTTGAAATTTACTTTGAATCCTTTTTGAAAGATTCAATAGGAGTTCTAGATGTGGGTTGTTTGCATTTTTGTCCCCCATTGCGCTCGGCAAACTGAATCAAGCACAACTGATCTGAAATGATTGCACATTTGTACCCGTGCCTGATCCAACATCAAACTGAGTAAATCAAGTGCATTCAAAGTGCTTGACATACCCAAAGTACTGTATTTCACCTGGGTCTGAAAGAGACAGAAGGACAAGAGATATAATGTATCTGAAATGTGAAACGTGTCCTACTTATCTACCCTATGTACCCTGTAGAATGTGACACGTTCTAGTGCTTTGGTCTTCATATCGGCAACCAATCAAAACGTTCAGACTTTTTCTTTTGAAACACGGAACTACGTTTCAACGTTGTTGAGAATCACACAACACAAACTCGCTAGTCAAGCCAAAATACTGCAACCCAATGGATTCAGTGAGTAATCCCCAGTGCTACCTAGTTAACTAGAACACTACTTTACATTGTTAGCAGGCTCACAAAACAAGCTTTGTTAGTTGACAAGCGATGTGTCATTGATTTTCAACAACGCGGAAAATGTATTCACATTTTTTTAAAGAAAAGTCTGATGATTACATCAGATCCCGATATGAGGACCAAAGCATTAGAACGTGTCACATAATGTCACCGTCCATGTCCAGGGCCCCTCCACTGTAGATGGGGTAACCCCGTTAAATGACTGTTACTTTTTGCAGAGCGAGCGGTGACCACTGATGGACGTTATATGTTCCCCACGGAGTTGGTGCAAGGTAGACTCAGACAGACAGACAGACAAACTGGTTCTGAACTTGCTAAACTGCCTACATGTGTACATGCTTACTGCATATATGTACATACTCACTGCATACATGTGTACATACTCAGCATACATGCTTACACACACCGCCGCCACTTTACTGTACGATGCATGTTGTGTCTGCTGGAGATGATGTCTACATGCTTACAACCGTGGTCTGGGGTGGTCCAGCGGTCTAGCACCGCGGTCTACAGTGCACACATATGCCCATGTCGGCATGGGTTCGAATCCGGCCCATGCCCTGCTGACATGACCTCTCTCTCTCCCTTACTTTCCTGTCTATCTTCACTGTACCTGTCCAATAAAAAATTACAAATATGAGTGGGACTGCCCCACTCAGAAAAAATAACTTACATGCTTACAAGCCCGCCTTGTCCTCTGTGGAACGATTTCAACACTTTTTCAAAGTGAAGGAGAAAGAAAGCTTTTTCAAAGTGTTAAGAGTGTAGGGCTTATGCCATACTACAGTACATGTTGTTTGCTAGATATTATGGAGTGTAACACCATGTGCTGAATCTATCAAAAAGAATATGTTTTAAAGCTTTTTCACTGCCTGAGGACAGAGATACTCCAGACGGAGAGAAATATCAGTGTACCTCAGGTGGAGCGTTTCCTTTATGCAGTGTATCGTCGCCACCAAGTGGCCGAAGCAGAGCACTGCTGCTAACGGATGAAGTATTGGCATTATTTTTCTATGTACTTTGTATTTGCCTGAAACCTTATTTGATTTCATCATCACTCAGATTTTTTCAAATATGAACCTTATTGATGTAATCACTTTTAGATATCGTTTTATTTATTGTGTCATTGTAAATTCATGTACAAGAACAGAATCTGATTGATGTATGGACAGACTGTAGTTTGGGCAACAAGACAGGGCAGGTCAGAGGTTTGTTGTGTGTGTTTGGCCTCGCCACGGGCTCTCTATCTCTCTGCAGCTGCACTCTTGCCTCACCCGTCTGTCTGCTACAGCCTAACAGCTGGATTGTCTATCAAGAAGCAATGATTCTTGGGGGGGGGCGTTAAAGGGTAATATTGACCACAATTTTCTTCTTCTTCATCTCCCCCTACCCCTCTCTGTTGCCCTCCTCACCATCTTTCCATCTCCCTCCATTCCTCTCTCTTCCCCTGCATCCCCCCTCCCCCTCCCCCTCTCTCTCTCTCTCTCTCCCTCCCAGAGGAGAAGCTGGATCTGGACCAGAGCGATTGGGAGGATGTTCACGTCATCACCGGGGCTCTCAAAATGTTCTTCAGAGAGCTTCCTGAACCTCTGGTCCCCTTCGGCTTCTTCACAGACATCATGGAGACAGTCAGTGAGTCGCTCGTATTCCCTCGTATTCACTCCCTCTGCTCATTCCTGTTCAAATACTGAACTGATGACTACGACGGTGATGATGACGCGACAGCTTACGGTGACTTCATTTTATCTGGAAAGAACATTATTTTCGGTTTCGTATTTCAACCAGCCACCACAACATAACACAAAATACGGATTCCATATATTCCGTCAAGTAGCTGACAGTTCATCTCTTGTCTTACTGTGTGTGTGTGTGTGTGTGTGTGTGTGTGTGTGTGTGTGTGTGTGTGTGTGTGTGTGTGTGTGCGTGCGTGTGCGTGTGCGTGTGCGTGTGCGCGTGCGCGTGCGCGTGTGTGTGTGCGTGCGTGCGTGTGTGCGTGTGCGTGTGCGTGTGCGCGTGCGTGTGCGTGTGTGTGTGTGTGTGTGCGTGTGTCCTGTGGTGTGTTCCAGAGATGTCCGACTACCTGGACAAGGTGGACCGTCTGAAGCTGCTGGTCCTGAGCATGCCCCCGCCCAACCACGACACGATGATGTTCATCTTCCGCCATCTCAAACGGTTTGTTTGTTTGTTTGTTTATTTGGATCCACCATTAGATACAGCAAATATGCAGTAGCTATTCTTCCTGGGGTCCTGATACCATACTTTCAAACATTTTTTCATCTTAAACACTTAAATACCACTTCCATAACATTCATACATACATTAGCCCTATTATTTACATTTACATTTTTAGTTGAAGACAACTTAATAACAAATAAAGAAAAATAATACAGAAAGAAAAGTGGAGAGACTCTCCTTAACCGGTGAGAGTCACACACACACACACACACACACACACACACACACACACACACACACACACACACACACGGTCACAACACACACACGGTCACAACACACATTACATTGAGATAAAAATGAAACTAAAACACAAGATACAACAATGTTGAGGGTAAGTATAGGAACACAGTATTGACACTGTCTGTTACGTGGTCAAGATATCTGTAAGGCTCAATGTCCCTTCATGCATTTTGGACCACTGATCGTGTATGAATGTACAAACATGTCTAATCATGTCTATGACTCTGACCGATGTCACCATGTTGGACCATCATGGAGAAATATAGTATATATATATATATAGTTAGAGTAATATCATTCATTTTCCTTGTGTGCTCTTTTAAGTCACTTAAAGCAACAGTGGCAAAGACTGACCACAAGAGGGCGTAGTATCCTTGCGCTCAGCAGTTCTCCTGAGTGCCCTGTGTGTGTCAGCGACTATGAGTGAACAGCGTGGGGCTTGGAGGAGGCTGCTGTGGGTCATGTGACTCCTAGTAGTGGGGTCAATCGATCAACCGATCAATCAAACAATCACTATCTTTATTGTCCCCGTAGGGATATTAGCAGGGTTAAAAACAACAACGAAACAACAACAAGAACATGCATACGACAAGTATACATACAAGATAAAAGCCAGTAGGTAAAGGGTTCGCCAGGGTACTCCACTGGGCTTTGTGCCAAACAGCTCCCCTCTACCCATGGCGATATTCACGATAAAGCACGACTTCTTGGGTGTTGACACATGAGCTAACAATGCTAACAATCTCAGGTACCACAGGTGTGTCTGGATTGTGAAGATGTTAAAAGACCACTGACTGACTTGTGACTGACTGAAGGATGAAATACATAAACTCATAAAGTAACTGAACGACTTTGGCATCACTCTTCTTCATGCTGCAGTGCCCCCTTCCACTGGACCTACAATGCAATCAGGGCTAGAGGGGTCCTGTTGTTAGCCTGATGTTTGTGCCAGTGTGTGTGGGTGTATACATTTGTCAACTCGGCATGTCTCTCTCTCTCTCTCTCTCTCTCTCTCTCTCTCTCTCTCTCTCTCTCTCTCTCTCTCTCTCTCTCTCTCTCTCTCTCTCTCTCTCTCTCTCTCTCTCTCCAGTGCCATTCTTTTCTGTTTCTCATTTTCTCATCTCCCGCCCTAATTCTCCCCCTCTCCCCCTCTCCCCTTCTCCCTCCTCTCCTCCTCGCCCTCTCTGCATCTCTCCTCCTCTCCCTCCCTCCCTCCCTCCCTCCCTCTCCTCCCCCCCTCCGCTCCCTCCCCAGTCCCATGGGATGGCTGTGGCTCGTCTGCTGGAAGCAACAGCAACACCACCGCCGCCACCACTGGAACCTCTCTCTCTCTCTCTTGCTCTCTTTCTCTCTCTCCCGCTCTCCGCTTTTTTTTTCTCCCTCTTTTTTTCCTCTCCTTTTTTAATGTGGAAGTTTTGAGCAATTGCTGGCTGCCTCTGTGGCTCGGTGGGAATGGCATTTTTAGAAGAATGCCTCATGCTGTGGCTTTAACCCATTCCTGTGTTCCCTCTGAACACACACACACACACACACACACACACACACACAGTACAAAGACTCACAAATGCATGCAAATACATGTACTGTATGTGTTCAAAGACACATAAAGACAAGCATACACACACACACACTCACACAAGCACACACACACACACACACACACACATTTACCTCATGCTGCGTTGCTGTCCTGATAGTCAGCAAGCATCATAAAAGTGTCCAACAGTGACCGCTGACATGGAGCTTTATGTCATCAGTGGTCAGGAGTCGGACTGGAATATGACACAAATGAAGTCAGATGGGTTTGAGGGAAATCAAACGTCCAAAACCCTGTTCTGCAGCGGTTCTTCTGGGAGGAGTGGTGTAATCATTTTTGATTTAAGCGTGCGTTTTATTACCGTAGGTGAAATCTATAAACTATGTTTTATGGGTTGACGATAAGATTAGGCATAATGGCGTATTGCGCAAGTACGGTAACAGCAGGACTAATCCCCAACTCTTTCTGTCTCTCTCTCTTTCATTCTCTCTCTCTCTCTTTCTCTATACCATCCCCCCTCTCTCTCTCCCCCCCTCCCCCCTCATTCCCTCCCTTCCTCCCCACACAGAGTGATGGAGCTCTCGGACTCCAATCGCATGACGACCCAGAACATTGGCATCGTGTTCGGGCCCACCCTGATGCGTCCGGAGCGCGACAACGGCAACATGGCCATCAATCTGCTCTACCAGAACCAGGCAGTGGAGCTCATCCTCACCGAGTTCGATCGCATCTTCGTCCAAAACTCCTCCAGCTATCTCTGACCCATCCCCTTCCTCCAACCCCCCCCCCCCCCCCCCCTGCCTGTCACCAGATGTGGGGGGTGTACTGCAGGCTGTACACCAGGGGAGGCTGGAGGTGGAGGTATTGAAATCAGAGGACAGGCTCATTGTAAATGCATGGGATGGCGATGGAATGAGGAATGCGTGTTTGATACCTGCAGGGTGGTAGCCGACTCCTATGGCTACAGCAGTGTTATAGGTGTGGCAAGAATCCTATATGACAAAGGCATTGGATGTTCCAACAACAGAATGCACATCTCTGTATCTTCTTAATCTTGTATCTAGGTGTTATTGTCATGGCTAGCCTGCATACGGGAGGGCCTGTTATATTACATCAGGGGAGGCTAGTGGAGGTGAAAATCGGAGGACAGGCTCATTGTCATGTGTACCGTTTTTTCGAACACGCTTGTTTACTTGGATACCTTTCCTCATTCCATGAGCCAGTCCTCTGATACTTCTACCGCCACCAGCCTCTGTGTGGCACCTGGATGAACCAGGAAACCCAGGAACAGGACGGACCCACCAGAGAACCATGCATGCCCTGAGCCAGAACCAACTCACTGTGACCCCCAAGCACACCCCCAAGCGCACCTCTGCCCCCCCCCCCCCACACACACACACACACATACACAAGGGTTAAAACGGCAAACATTCAAACATTCATTCATTCATGTGCCACTAACAACAAATAACTATTATGTAAGAATGTACATGTAATAGGTTTGGGACCAGCCCACTGAAGAGTGATTGAGGGCTGAATGTCTTTGAGTGTCCCGGGAAAACTGTTAGTTTGGTTATGGAATATAATATGATCATAATACTGTATGCCATTTAGAAGACGCTTTTATCCAAAGTGACTTACAGTACAGTGAGTGTAGAAAGTTCTTTGTACATATGGTCCCAGTGGGAATCAAACCCATTCATGTTATGGCTTAGCGACACTGTGCTAACAGTGCAACTCCTCTTTCTGAATAGTCTGTGGACCTTCCGAACCTTTCTTTCTTTGTTCATGATATTTCATTTGTGTCTTCCATTTTCATAGTGATCTCGTTAACACACTTGCCAGGCGACGAGGTTCTTTCCATAGTGACAAAAACCCACTGATATATATATTTTGGGGTATTTGTACATAAAGTATATATTTCTGTCAACTTGGGAGTGTCCCCCCGAACAGAACAATCATTGAAAACTAACAGAAAATGACACAATTTGCCATGAAGTAAGAGAGAGACAGTGTGAACGAAAAAGTAAATGACTTGATTGTACATGTTCCTTCAATAAAAAGAAAAGTGGAGTGAATGCATTTGAGAGTGGTACAGTATGTGATACTTGGGAGCGTTTTTATGGGATGTAATTGTTGGAGCGTTTGTGTTTGAGGAGCCGTGGTGTGCGTGAGAGATAGAGGAAGCGTGGAGGTATGTACACCACTCAGCTCTCCCCTGTGATTGGTCCAAATGCTGCTTTTAATAACAGAACAAAAGAGGAACTAGAAATGCATATGTTTAAAAAATGTGGATTTTCCCCAAACGCTCTCTCTCTCTCTCGCTCTGCGGTTTTGGTAATGTTATATTGACTGTGGGTTTGGCAGAGGACAAGAAAGAGATGACAAGAAAGAGCCAGAAAGAAGAAAAGAGAGAAAAAAAGAAAGCGCATGGATTTTTATGTTTTATTTGATATATTTATTCATTTTTATTTTCTTATTATCGAGAGTCTCGTGG
>NC_137691.1:17495166-17510166 GCF_963989245.1 Nansenia antarctica
ACACGCAAGGCTGAGGGCGGACACACCGACATTCAGAGACTAACAGTCAACTTCCTGTTGTCTCCTCGACAACATTGACGTGTTACAGTGAACGGCTCCCCCCCTTCATCTGCTTGATGCTTCAATAGTGATTCATTGGATAGGCCTACCATGAAAACCCCCATGGTAAATGTGAAATGTCCTTAATGAGTTCACAGCATGAGTTGAGATGGAAATGTGACCACAGTCATATGAGTAGGTATTCTATACCAATTTGTGGCAGTGGCACAATTGTCTGCATGTATTTCCATTGAAATCAAAGTTATTGAGCTAACAACGTAGAGGTCAATGGACACCTCGTGGTCTTGAATGAATATGAAGCAAAATCAAAGAAAACAATACCACAGGATATCAAAAAGTAAATATTTGTATTGGTAAAAAAAAGAAGAAGAATAGGTTATACTGATTATGGCAACTTGAAACAAATGGAAATCTATCTATGCAGCAACATGAACATACAGTACAACCATAGACATAGAATTCTATTTCTATGCATACAGTCACACCAGCTATAGCGAGACATCACACTAACTATGGTGACATCATTCACCACCATACACTGACCAGAGTGGATATCAAATCCTTGGCCATTCTATAGCATGCTAACTGCTAGCTACTGGGTCTGTACTATGCTAAAGGACAGTTCCTCTGATCCTAGGTTGTGGTTGCTATGGCATTGCTCGTTGGAAGGCACTTATGTTTGTTTTTGCTTTGTTCTGTGCAAGTTCTTGTTCATGAGACTATTTGGTCATCCTAGGGTGTACCCTCTGAGGGGCACAGAGAAGTCAAGTGGACTTGTGGTTCTGTGCTATTGTGAGGCTGTCGGGTCTAGGCCCAGTCCGTATGTGTCTGTGTTCTGGTCTCCATTGTGTTCCGCTGTGTCTCTGTCCCAGAGATGGTTCTGCAGGCTCATAGTCTCTGACCCAACATGGTTCCCCTCACCACTGTCTCTCTCACTCTGCCTCCTGTCCCTCCCCGCGGGGGACACCTGTATGGGACTAGAGCACAGCACCGACCCCATCCCCTCGCCAGACTCCGCCTCTGACACAGACCTTCTCAGGTGTGTCTCCTGGCTACGGCCGCCACCTCGAGACGCCCCCCCCTCCCCCTCCTCCTCCTCTTCCTCCTCCTCCTCCTCTTCCTCTCTGAGTCCCCCCCCGGGAGCTCCGTCCAGGCTGGAGTCGCTGAGGAAGGTGGGGGGGGTGTCCTCCATGGAGAGGGGTGTTCCTCTGGCCACGTGGCCCAGATCAGAACCACCTCCCGGGGTCAGAGGGAGCTCCTCTCCCTGGTCCTGCTCCGGGTCCTGGTCCTGGTCCTGGTCCCGGCTGCAGTAGGCGTAGCGGTGGTTCATGTGCTGGGAGTAGGAGCCGGAGTGGGAGAAGCGCTTGCCGCACTTGTCACACTGGTAGGGCTTCTCTCCGGAGTGGAGACGGCTGTGCTCGATCAGGTGGTGCTTGTGTTTGAAGGCCTTCTGGCAGATCTTACACTCGTGAGGACGCTTACCTGTAGGAATACACACAAACATGAATACACACAAACATGTATTTTAAGAAATATATATATATATAACAAAGGAAAAATATAATAAAATATTCAACCTTTGTTTTAACAAGGATATCACATTCAGAGGTGAAATACTTATTTTCAATAAGGGTTTTCCAAGCCTTTCCAAAAAACTAAATATACATATCCATATACAGTACATTGAAAACTATTACTGTATACAGTATATCATAAGCATGTTACTGTTACATTTCGTCACCTTCTTAAAATATTGTCACTTTTGTGGAAAATTATGCTTTTGCCTAAATATCATATATTCTATATTTGGTTCAGTTTATTCTGTTTTTCTCCAAACTTGAAAAAATGACGTAAACCGTTATTTTAAGAAGGTGACGATTTGTTAATGAAGTGTCAGAGTGCCATTTAGTCAGATTTCCGAACGTACCCGTGTGTTCATATTTGTGACGCAGCAGGGAGCTGCTCTTCTGGAAGGTCTTGTCACAGATGTCACAGGCGTAGAGACCTTCCTCTGTCTTCTTCAACCTCTTCCTCCCTGGCCCACCCTCCCCCTCAACCCCCTCCTCCATGAAAGACAGGTAGTCCAGGCCCCCCCGACTCATCGCCTCGCCCTGGGTTGAGAAAAGGACACGCACCACGATCAGAGGTGTAACACGCTGAGAACTACTGTGTGATGCGCCGGATATGTGACACGTTCTAATGCTTTGGTCCTCATGTCGGGATCTGATGATCGGACCTTTCTTTCGAAAAATGTAAACACATTTCCACGTTGTTGAAAAATCAATGACTAGTCAACTAACACAGCTTGTTTTGTGAGCCTTGCTAACAATGTAAAGTAGTGTTCTAGTTAACTAGATAGCAGTGGGGATTACTCACCCAATCCATTGCGTTGCAGTATTTTGGCTTGACTAGCGAGTTTGTGTTGTGATTCTCAACAACGTTGAAACGTAGTTCCGTGTTTCAAAAGAAAAGTCGGAACATTTTGATTGGTTGCCGATATGCGGACCAAAAGACAAGAACGTGTCACATATAGCTCTACAGCGATGTGCATGTGTTCCGTGCTGCTCACACAGTGTGCAGTGGGTGTCAGTCAGGGACGCACACCTTCCTCAATCCATTCCATGCATTACAATGAGCCCGTCCTCCGATTTCTACCTCCACCAGCCTCCCCTGGTAACAGTGTTGTATGGCATGGCAGTGATGCGTGTAATTCTTTCGATTCTATCCTATTCTCAACTACTTCTAGATTCTATTTGATTGTCTTCTACTTTATTTGAACATAATGAAAATTGTCACGTTAAAATGATACGTTCCGTGAAATGTATTCAGTATGTTCTAAGTTCATCCTAGGGCAAACATCCTTACCATGAGAGCTTGCCTGTCGCTCTGGAGCCTCTTCAGCATGGCGTCTGTGTCCGTCTCCATCATGTAGGCCATGGGGGAGAGGAAGGCCGAGCTGTTGGGGGGCCGGCTGAGAGGCAGGGAGGGGACGCCGTTGTGTCCGGAGCCCCCCAGGCCTGCCTGCAGCATGGGGTTGAACAGAGGATAAGCACTGTACATGGAGCCCCCGAACATGGGCCCCCCCACCGCCCCGCTGTAGAGGGGGTGCTGGTGAGAGGCTGGGGGTGGGGGTGGGGGTGGGGGTGGACTCAGCCTCCTGTGCTGCTGCTGCTGCTGGCTCTCTGGGTCTCTCCTCTCCCCCCTGCGAGGGTAGCCGTTGCAGGCCTTCTCCCCCTGCGGGTGGGGGGAGGGGGGGGGCTGCTTTGGCAGAGAGAGGTCCAAAGGCTCGTTCTGCCACCCGGCAGACCCGGGAGTCCTACTGAGGGGAGGGGCTCTGTTGTTGGGATGTTGGGGGGTGCCGGTGGAGAGGTCCAGACAGAGGGAGGACGGGACCCTCCTCTTTCTCCCCAGCGCAGGGGGAGGGGACGACATCTCAGAGGCAGGGCTGGCCGGGTTACCAGGGCTACCGCCTCGACTTTCCTGGTGGCTGGACCAATAGGAGCGCGCGGCCAGCGGATCTAGGTGGGGCTGTACGGGGGAGTGCATGGCGACCAGGAGCTGTTGGGGGACCGAGTGCCAGCTGGGTCTCCCGAGAGGAGACTTGTTGTCCTTGGGGGTGAAACCGTTGGTGGTGGCAGAAGAAGCGGGTTTCTGGTGGTCCGGTCCTTGGAGAGCGTGGCGGGGGTAGTAGTGCGGGGAGAGGGGGTCCTTCCCGTGAGGCCCCTCAGGCACCTCCAGGGCCGCCTCCCGGTTCATCTTGCAGTGGTAGCGTTCGTGCTGCAGGAGCACCGCGGGGCTGGGTAAGAGCTGGCAGCACCAACGACACGAGACCCCGCCCACCTGGCCGCCCTCGCCTGACTCCGCCCTCTCGCGCTTCATCAGAAGCCCCTCCGGAGATGATGCCTTCCTGCCGTTGTGGCTGACCCCGCCGACCCTTCCCTCCTCTCTCTCCCTGGCCGTGCCGGCCTCCTCCCTGCCCACCTCCCTGCCCACCTCCCTGCCCACCTCCCTGCCACCCTCCCTGCCCACCTCGCGGTGGAGCATCTCCTGCAGCATCTGCTCAAACTTGCCCCCCTGGTGGAGGTAGGGCAGGAGGGTGGTGCCCTTGAACACGCTGGCCCTCAGAGAGAGCTCCGCCGTGGGGTCCCACAGCCGGCCCAGCTCAGGGCCTCGGAGGATGGCCAGGCTGGGCTCCGGAGGCGGGGGGTACCCCTGCTCCCCTGCTAGCTGTCCGCCGGGCTGACGCTGTTCTAGGGGATGGTGAAGAAGGCCGTAGGGGGAGCCCTTCCCGCTGTTCCTCCCACTGCCTGCAGAGGGAGACGTAGGGGAGGAGAGGTAGGCACCGTGGCCGTGTCCGTTATAGGGCCCCCCTACTCCTCCTCCTCCTCCTCCTCCTCCACCTCCTCCTCCTCCTCCTCCTCCTCCTCCTCCACTAAGGCACTTCTTACTGCTGAGGTGAGAGCTGTAGGAGCCGGAGTGAGAGAAGCGTTTCTTACAGTTGGAGCACTCGTATGGTTTCTCACCTAAAGAAGGAGGCAGAGAGATGACATTTAGTAAAAAAAATAATCTTGTTTTTTGGTGTAATTGTGTAATTGGGTGTAACCTTTTTAGATCACTGCTCTTCGATCTGTAACCCTACCCTGTACCTAATACTACAACATGTCAATAACGACTTGATTACATTGTATCATATCAGCACGAGAAAGTGAGAGGTTCCCGTACCCGGTTCCCGAGAGTAAAATGTGTCTGGAAGGTGTGGGGGAACATAAGCACAAGAAATGTGAGTGTGTGTGTGTGTGTGTGTGTGTGTGAGAGAGAGAGAGAGAGTGTGTGAGAGAGAGTGTGTGAGAGTGTACGTGTGTACGTGCGTGTGTGTGTGTGTGTGTGTGTGTGTGTGTGGCAAGGCACAATTATATGTACATGAGAGACAGTAGGGGAGGGGCATTTAGTGCGAGAAAGAGGGGCACAGAGCTTGCACCTGTGAGAAAGTGTGATACATTGTATCATATCAGCACGAGAAAGTGAGAGGTTCCCGTACCCGGTTCCCGAGAGTAAAATGTGTCTGGAAGGTGTGGGGGAACATACAGTAAGCACAAGAAATGTGTGTGTGTGTGTGTGTGTGTGTGTGTGTGAGAGAGAGAGATAGAGTGTGTGAGAGAGAGTGTGTGAGAGTGTGCGTGTGTACGTGTGCATGTGTGTGTGTGTGTTGTGTGTGTGTGCATGTGTGTGTGTGTGTGTGTGTGTGTGTGTGCATGTGTCTGTGTGTGTGTAGAGATGTTTTCCATCTGCAGGATGAACATAATATACTCATACCCATTCATTTCCTATGGCGGTCAATTCTGACCGGAAACATCATAGGTGTGACACGGTTCAATAAATCCCCCAAAATGCAATTCAATGCAATCAAGTGTATATGCTCAGGGGCCTAGGGTGGAGGATAACATAAGGTCTTGAGGCAATGGGATGAAAAACACAATATTTATGATTACAAACAAAGTCATTCGGTCAGATTTGACCGTGAACACAAGAGGGAGGTTAATGATCCATTTAAGAAGATCATTGAAAGGTTAGATCAGATAGGTGGATTGTATCTTACCACTGTGAATGCGGAGATGCTCTTTGAGGTGGTGTTTGTACTTGAAGGCCTTTCCACACTGAAGACACTTAAACTTCCTGTTCTCCATCGAAAGGTCGGACGCGGTGAGCTGCTCCGAGCATAACGAGACAGAAAAACACACAATCAAGTCAGAATTCATTTAAAAAAATGTTTACTCATAAATGTGTTCCTTCCCCCCCCCCACCCTCAACAATCCCCCAACAAGTGCACTGAATTGCATTGAAAATGATGTTGATTCGATTTCAAAAGTCTGAATTGTGAGAAACCTCATACTTGACGTTGATCAATATTCATATTCATGCATTTAGCTCCACGTATCACGTCTTATATGTCTAGTGTCCCACCTTGTCCTGAGCCTGGCTGTGCAGTGCCATGTGTCTCTCCATCTGCTGCCTGTAAGTGGCAGTGTACCCACAGACCGGGCAGACCAGGCCGTGCCCCCCGTCTCTCTTGTGGCAGAACTTGATGTGTTCCCTCAGCAGGGCTCCGCGGTGGTACATCCGCTGGCAGAACGGACAGGCCTGGAGGCTCCTCACAGCGTCAGGACTCAGAGGATCGGGATCTGGGACAAAACAACCAGAGAGAGGGGGGGGGGGAAGCGTTTCAATACAACGCATCATATCATATAATTCCCAATACTATGCTCATGGCTCATGAAGCCCCACGACGGCCACCTCTAATGGACTTAAGAGCAGTACCTCTAATGGACTTAAGAGCAGTACCTCTAATGGACTTAAGAGCAGTACCTCTAATGGACTTAAGAGCAGTACCTCTAATGGACTTAAGAGCAGTACCTCTAATGGACTTAAGAGAGCACTTACTCTGACCTCACACTGACTGTAACGTTTTGTTTAACAATCCTCTTAATATGTGTGGCTGCATTTCCTTTTTCTTGTCTGTTACCGTACTGTTGTGTCCACTCTATTTATTCCCTATTTCTATTTTATTTACGTACTCCCTGTTTATATTCATGATCTATTATGTGTCTTTTTTTATCCCCTATACTCTTTTAAATCTTGCTGCTGTGAGAAATGTTTCTCTTTCTTTTTTGGAGAATTTTTCTCAGGGATAAATAAAGAATTTCATCTTTATTTAAAGTAATTTTTTCTGAGTGGGGCAGTCCCACTCATATTTTCCATTTTTATTGACAGTTACAGTGAAGATTTAGACAGGAAGGATGGGTGAGAGAGAGGAGGGGTGACATGCAGGATATGTCCCCGGCCGGAATGCGGTTACATGGTCAGCGCTTAACCCGCTACGCCACCTAAGCGCCTGTACTTTTTCAACTTCAACTGCTCAGTTCTCATACCCAAACTATGACAACATCTAAAACGACGGTATGCGCTCACAAAGTCCTGGAATCATACAGGTAGGGTTCAGCTGAAAGGTGAACCTGGTGAGGCCGTATAGGCAGAGATGAGGATGAATGCAGAGAGTCAGTGTGAGGATGCAGCTCTGAGCCTACCTGGTCCCTCAGGTGAGTGCTGCTGAGCCCCTGGTGACCAGATGGGCGTCAGGGGGTCGTGGTGCATGGTGCCAGGGTGGTACATGGTGCCGTTGTGGGGTTGGTGGCCCAGGACAGCCCCAGGATGAGAGGCCTTCCTCAGCTGCAGCAGGAAGTCATAGTGGGCCAGGTCCTCCAGAGCATGCTCACCTGCTGGGAGGAAACAAAGACACATCGTGACGTTAGAATGATAAGGTTCTATCTCCATTTTTGGTCAAATTTGAGTTTTTTACATAATCTGATCCATTAGGTGTTTATTAATGCCTGTGTGGTGTTATTTTTAAAATGTTGACATTTTGGAGTTAGTAATTAATCAAATACAAAGTTCCATCTCACAGAACATAATGGAATGTAAAAACCTTGACGCTCAATATCTCTGAACTGCCCTAAACGGAGACAGAACAACTAAGCTCACGACATGTAGTTGTTTTATATTGATATCTGATGTAGTGTGATTGCCCCACTACTACTACTGTTACATGGCAATTGTTTAAGAGATATGAAAGAGATAGGAGAAAAAATATGTATGTGTGTGTGTGTGTGTGTGTGATTTCTGCTTTAACAGTGAAATAAAAAGTGTCATTGTATCAGAAAGACAGAAAGAAGGAAGGAGAGAGAGAGAGAGAGAGAGAGAGAGAGAAGAGAGAGAGAGAGAGAGAGAGAGAGAGAGAGAGAGAGAGAGAGAGAGAGAGAGAGAGAGAGAGAGGTCTGCTCAGGGCATCAGCCGTACAAAACTAGAGTCCAGAATAGCCAAGCTGATTTTCCTGTGGCCTTGAGTGCAATACCAGGCAGGGAGGGAGGGAGGGAGGACGGGAGGAAGGGAGGACGGGAGGGAGAGAGGAAGGGAGGGAGGGAGGGAGGACGGGAGGAAGGGAGGGAGGACGGGAGGGAGAGAGGAAGGGAGGGAGGGAGGAAGGGAGGACGGGAGGGAGAGAGGAAGGGATGGAGGGAGGGAGGACGGGAGGGAGAGAGGAAGGGAGGGAGGGAGGGAGGGAGGGAGGACGGGAGGAAGGGAGGACGGGAGGGAGGAAGGGAGGGAGGACGGGAGAGAGGAAGGGAGGGAGGACGGGAGGGAGGACGGGAGGGAGAGAGGAAGGGAGGGAGGACGGGAGGAAGGGAGGGAGAGAGGAAGGGAGGGAGAGAGGAAGGGAGGGAGGACGGGAGGAAGGGAGGGAGGACGGGAGGGAGAGAGGAAGGGAGGGAGGACGGGAGGAAGGGAGGGAGGACGGGAGGGAGAGAGGAAGGGAGGGAGAGAGGAAGGGAGGGAGGGAGGACGGGAGGACGGGAGGGAGAGAGGAAGGGAGGACGGGAGGGAGAGAGGAAGGGAGGGAGGGAGGGAGGACGGGAGGAAAGGAGGGAGGACGGGAGGGAGAGAGGAAGGGAGGACGGGAGGGAGAGAGGAAGGGAGGGAGGGAGGGAGGACGGGAGGAAGGGAGGGAGGACGGGAGGGAGAGAGGAAGGGAGGGAGGGAGCAGCAACCCGACAGATGCAACATGAAGACAGACGGGCGCTCTCTCTCCTCTCTATCAGAGACGCGAGCCACTCAGCCCGAGCCCAGAGCCCAGCCGCTGCTGCTGCCTCTGTGACTTTGAGGGAGATTTTTCAAATGTTTGCAGCTGTTGGCATATTTTGAGCTGTTTTCATGTGGCGAGAGAAGAGTCCATGTGGTTGGGAGTTGTAAAAACTCAGGCTTGGCCTTCCTCAGGCACGGTCAGCATCACATGAGGCGTGAGAGAGAGAGAGAGAGAGAGAGAAGGAGAGAGAGAGAGAGAGAGAGAGAGAGAGAAGGAGAGAGAGAGAGAGAGAGAGAGAGAGAGAGAGAGAGAGAAGGAGAGAGAGAGAGAGAGCAAAGGGATTGTTAGTAGGCGAGGCGCGTGAGGCTTTGATCTCGTCTAAATAAAAGGGAAAGGCTCACACGCTCTGTTCTGATTTCAGTACCGTAACGTCACCTCTTTGATGCGCTGGAATTATTGTGACATTGTGGGATGCGTCTTTTCATGCTTTAGGAAAGCGGCAGCATTTCACATTTCAAAAGACAGGGAGAAAAGGCCTGTGGTACTGGATCGGACTGGCGTGTTTTCGGGAGGAGGCGATAAGGAAACGTGTCTCGAGGGCAACTTAGGTGGTGGTTTACATGCTGGTATACGTTCCATTTACATACATTACATTTTTGGCATTGAGCAGACGCCCTATTCCAAAGCGACTTCCAATCAATACATTTGACTAAGTCGGTGAATCATCTATCCACCAGTCATAGCAGGAAAAAAGAATCTAGGCTTAGTCCTAGGGCCATTGGCAGTCATTGTGCTAGCTAGAAGAAGGAAAGGAAGATATATTAAAAAAAAAATACATTTAGGCTTGTCTCAAATGATATTTGTGCACAAAAGTCTGTTATGATTCACATTTCAGAAATGACAGTATTTTTTTGTCGATTTATTTGGAAATGCAGAGAGGGTATAATACTGTGAAAGAGTCACACTGTGTGGCCTGCTAGGAGTTCAAACCCTTGCTTGAAGATCAATAGGAGTGTGTGTGGGTGTATGTGTGTGTGTGCGTGTGTGTGTGTTTGTGTGTGCTTGTATGTGTGTGTATGTGTGTGTGTGTGTGTGTGTGGGTGTATGTGTGTGTTTGCGTGTGTGTGTTTGTGTGTGCTTGTATGTGTGTGTGTGTGTGTGCGCGTGCTGTGCTTTGTGTGTGTGTGTGTGTGTGTGTGTGTGTGTGTGTGTGTGTGGGTGTATGTGTGTGTTTGCGTGTGTGTGTTTGTGTGTGCTTGTATGTGTGTGTGTGTGTGTGTTTGTGTGTTTGTGTGTGTGTGTGTGTGTGTGTGTGTGCGCGCGTGCAATATGTGAACCTTAAGTTCAGGGCCACAGAAATGTAACTTACTATACATCATGAGGGAGCCCTGGTCCCCGTCCCTGTCTCCCGTGGTCAGGGCGCCGCCAGCTCCCTCGCCCTCGCCCTCTCCCTCGCCCTCTCCCTCCGCCCAGGGGTCTCTGGGGCTCAGGCTGGGGGGGCGGGCACAGCGGGCAGGACTGCCAGGCTCCGTGTCCTCACTGGGGGTCAGGCTCGTCTTGTCCAAGCTCTCCTGGCAGTCCTGGGCCTCCATGCCCCAGAGACAAGCCTCATCCTCCCCCTCCGAGCCCAGGGAACTCACCCTCTCTATGTCCACTGTGGAGAGAGAGAGAGCACGCTCAGGGTCACACTCAGAAACAACAACACAGTATGTACACAGTTCACAGTACATTCAGTATAATCCAACTAGAATATTGAATGCCATATACATCAGAATTATGTAATTGCATCTATCAGGTGCCTGTTCGTTCTGTTCAGCGCAATTATGTTAGACATACATTTTTAATAAAGACCATGCAGTCTTTAGTCCATGTCCAAGTCAAGTGAAGACAATTGATGTGAATAGCGCTTTTAACAAAACAGTTTTCAGACCTCTTTTTCCCCTCTGTACTATTTCCCTACTGTAAATAAATTATAATAAAAATAAGAATAATAAAAAAGTAATTCTTCCTTCTTCTAGCTTTGTGACTGCCAATGGCCCTGGTCCTAGCATTCTTTTTCTTATGATGACTGATGGAGAAATGATTCACTTACTTAGACAAAATTGTATTTTTTGTAAGTCGCTTTGGATAAAGGCGTCTGCTAAATGCCAACACATTTTTTTTAAATGTTTTGTTCGCAGTGCAGTCTTTATATAACATCAATGCATGTAATGATACAACTGTACTTTTTTGTGAAGCATGATTTAAATTACTATTAACATATGATTCTAATCACCAGAGTATTAAATATGGATTTGTATGGGATGGCCGGGAGATTACGATCGATGCAAGTCAGATGTTTTTAGCTAACAACCTACACATTATGACATAAGCCAAACCAGAACACGAATAACACTCCTTGAAATAATAATAATACTGTATGCCATAAAGTACTTTTTAATTTCATGCATCATTTCTAAACAAACAAATAACATGCAACCGAATTCAATGGTAATAATGTGCAGTATAATGCATTTCTGGTACATTTCAGCGTATAAATGGATCTATTCTTCTACTCAAATGTTTGAGGCAACTCTGTGTATTTTAAATGTGGTAAATAAATTCATTAATTCATTCATAAATCTTGGTCACAATTTCATCTGACTCTTGTTGGTTTTAAGAATTCAGATTTAATCTTTATAGCCAGTGAAAGACAAAACATTCTTTCAATGTCGTCGCATCAAAAATAGCTAAATAACAAGATCAAGTGGTCTGAGAATGACTGTTTTCACATGCTTCAAACTGTCACATAAAAAAATAAAATAAAGAATAATGTCTTACTAACATCACCCAAGTGGCTTCTACAAATTGTATCTACTGTATAACCGTTAGATGTTTTTATTTTTATTTTTATGAACTGTAATTTCTACTATTCAAAGAAAAAATCGGAGCGTCATCCTAAAACAGCGAGAGAGCAGAGGCCCCAGAAAAGCGCGACACCGCCCTGGTCCCTGCCTGTCTGCGTCGCGGCACTCAGGTCCCCAGATCTGAGAGAGATTGTAAAGACAGGCGCACTCGTTTTCCCCATCTCAGAGACAATAAATGACAATCACAAACATATGCATGGGATTTCAACTGTACACTCAGATTTTTCCCAAGCTCATTTGAGGACTCCCTTCTGTCCTCTCTTCCTCTCTCTCTCTCTCTCTCTCTCTCTCTCTCTCTCTCTCTCTCTCTCTCTCTCTCTCTCTCTCTCTCTCTCTCTCTCTCTCTCGCCTATTCCCTTTCTATTTTCCTCTTTCTATATCCGCTCTTTCTCTCCTTCCTCCCACTGATTGGCAATATCTAAATCACTACCACATAAAGACTTTTTCAAAAGCACTGGGCCAGACGCCCAGCTGTCTTTGACATAGCGTTCCAACAGATAGGCGTCCCCGTTGGCACGAGATCACGCTCGCCGCTGCTACAGTAGGCTACGGTATGTCTCTGTATACGTTCCTGTGTGAATCAAGTCTCATCAAAAGGACTGAAACGTAAACACACAAGTCAACGCTCTAAAAAAGGAGAACTTCTTACGAGAATGAGAAAATTAGAAGGAGTACTAAAGCGTTTCAGTTTAGCTATGACTGTATTATAGTACTCCATTACCAGGGGGGCTGTAGGTAACCGATAAGGAAACAGAAACAGCAGTTTAAATGTAAACTCCTCAAATCTCCAGGTATGACAAATAGTAAAAAACTAAAATCAAAGAAAGATCCTGTGAGTTTGATGTTTTTTTTTATGTGAGAGGTTTTGTCTTAGTGAGTAAGCATGTGAGAGGCTGTTTGGTGGAGAACCATCGGCATATTCAAATGACTCATCCTCCTTGCCACACTGTTGGGACAAACTCGTGTGGTTGTTGCCGGCTGCGTACACACAGTGAACACAGCGCAGTGACGGGGTGATGATGTGACCTTTCAGATATGACTGTAGCTGAACTGTAGATAGTCTGCGGAGGTCCGTGGTGGGCCCTGCGGGGGGGGGGGGTGCAGCCTGCAGAACTCACACACCTATAGGACCTGGTGGAGCTGGGGTACAACAGGCCCCTGATTATGTTTTTCAACCCCTAAACAGTGTTCTACATGTTCTACATGTTCTACACTAACAGCAGAATGAGCAGGATAAGTTCGTTCGACTTTGTGCAGTCGAGTCAGTCTAACCCTAACCCTAACCCTGGATCGGCGGGGCGTAACGCCAACGTTCATGTAAATCTTGTATCGATGTCAACAGGGAAATGTGTACGATGATTTGACGTACCCGCACAGACCCTGAGCTACGATCCCACCCAGTATTCATCGCTCCGACTGACTGCATTTCTACATGCTGCTAATTCACTGCTCATAAACCTACATTCATACATTCATACAATTAGCTGTCGTACGGTCAACGTCACAGTAATCGCAGGGTCGCCGAGAGCAAAAACGGATCTTAAAACAGATTGATCGTGTCCAGTTTGACCCTGCGTGTTGTCAAGTGAGATCCAAATCAAATCGAATCATTTCACTAAAACGGGCGACTACATTATATGGTTTGTGTTGTTCCATGTAGTTGAGGTTAGCCTGTTAGTCCTCCAGGGGGTTCCCAGAGCAACACACGGTCCAGGCTGAGATCTGGTCTGGTCCAGATTACCTCCAAATTGGCCTTAATTTTCCCTCCCATGATAGTGAGTGACACTGCGGCGCATGTGCTGTCATTAAACCGTGCATCGCACAGGGATGGCTTTCATTATCTGCACAGTTGATTTATTTATTTGGATAGCGAACGCATTCTTCAGAGAGTCTTTTATTTGACTAGGACCCATAAATCTTTGTGCAGTGCAGGGGGTTGAGTGTGTGTGTGTGTATGTGTGTGTGTGTGCATGTGTGTGTGTGTGTGTGTGAGTACATGTGTGTCTATGTGTCTATGTGTGTGTATGTGTGTGTGTGTGTGTGTGTGTGTGTGTGTGTGTGTGTGTGTGTGTGTGTCTGTGTGTGTGAGTGATTGTGTGTGTGGCTTCAGGGTGTGTGTGGCTTCAGGGTGTGTGTGTGTGTGTGTGTGTGCTGGAAGGGGACAGCCATTTTGCATGTTGCGTGGGATGTCTGACTCAAAGCTAAACTCTGTCAGCTAAACTGTGCTGCATCATGCTTGACACACTGTCTATTCGTCAAATCGGCGGGGACGGCTTTGATGACTGACATCACAACAACAGTCACTATGTTAATATCTACATTCCACTACTGTCAATCAGTGGGAGGAACAAGGATGACACTACAGTGTCACCACCAGAGTGACGGCGGCCTATCTGCCAGAAACATCATATTCTGGTCTCGACGTGATAGTGGGGTGACAAACGCGGGGTCGTCTCCGTACTCCCAAGACCGTGTTCTCCAGCTGAGCTGAGCTGGGCTGAGTTAGGCCCAGGCTTGGGGAGCTGTGACGCGAGGCTGAGTCAAGGTCTCAGGCAAGGTTACTCATCTGAGTTGTTTAACAAAACCACCTCTGATAGTTCATCAGTAGCCGTCATCTAACGTGAACGCCAAGCTGAAATAACTGAGCTTCATAAATCTGGTGAACACAGAGTAATGAGGAACAGGCTTGTTTCGGGGGTGTACAGGAACGTCCACGGCGGAGGTGAACAGTTATCTTATCTACTGTATTTATACAACATTTCTGTCTGTCCCTGCATCACTGTACAACATCCCAAACACTGAGCCGCATAAACAACAACTATACTTTGTACATAGCGTAACTTTTATTTCCTATGGGTTCATTATCGAGTCAACACTATTTGTTGTAATCTTACCGTCATCATTATCATTAATATTAGTGGTAATTATGCGTTGTTTATTAGAAACATTCTTTATAAAGCACTGATGCATAAAAGCAACTTCACATTAATTGAAAAATCATTAAGAGATTTTTATATACAGTATATAGTATATATATGTATAATATATATACAGTACATATAAAAGAAATGATCCACTGAAATAAGCCTACTCACAACATTATTGTACATAATAACACAGAATTGTTAAATACTGTTATTCACTGCGCTTCGCATTTAAATATAGGTCGCAGTGTGACAGTGTTGCAAAGGTCACATCTGTGCGAATCGACGTTTCCAGGGAAATGAAATAGAATGTCAAAATATAAGGAGAGACTATGTGGGCTCCGTAATAATAAGCCTGATAAAAGAGGAGCCTTTCTATATTTGTGTACTTCAATTGGCGGAGGAAAGGCAGTGAGTCAGTCACCACAGGATGCCCCAAGACAAACACCCATCCACGGCACCAGCAGCCTAAACA
>NC_137691.1:17515166-17520166 GCF_963989245.1 Nansenia antarctica
CGCTGCCTTCCCTTTAGAGAAGAGGGACAGAGCCAGAGTCTCCACAGCAGGCTGTGTGTGTGTGTGTGTGTGTGTGTGTGTGTGTGTGTGTGTGTGTGAGGGACAGAGGCAGAGGCTCCACAGCGGGGAGGGTGTGTGTGTTTGTGTGTGTGTGTGTGTGTGTGTGTGTGTGTGTGTGTGTGTGTGTGTGTGTGTGTGTGTGTGCGTGTGTGTGTGTGTGTGTGAGGGACAGAGGCAGAGGCTCCACAGCGGGCAGGGGAGGAATGCTCTAACGGGCACGGAGGGACCCACGCACTCACCACACACTGAATCAAAACCCAACTCCAGTTCATTAGACTCCTGTCATCTGCAAGTCTCTCACACCACTCTATAAATACCGCTGTTTCCCCCCCCAAATTTGTTTTCCTTTTTCTTTTCTTTTTTTTCTTTTTTTTGTTGGTCGAGCATGAAAATGCTTGCTGCGTCTTCCAGCTTTCAGATGTGGGACTTTATTTTGTACATTTCGCTTCAAACCGCACAATGGTGGCTCGCTCGAATATTAAAACATTCTCAAGGAACACAAAAGGTTTGAAGTTTTAATAGCGGGGCCTTAAATAAAACTCTTTGAGTTTTTAACAGCTATATAATGTGGGGACTGGATGAGCTCTTCTCCCCGAGTTGCGACTGTTCTGTTTGACGCTCTCAGAGATTAGTTCTGAGGTTCCACAACTATGCCAGGAATCCGACGTAGTTTGTCTCCCTAAAACATCTTTATGGGGACTTAAGGAGGTGTTTTCACATTCATTTCATTGCAGAACACCAAGGGGATAATCCACTGCCTTCAAATCAACGACGACTTTGTGTCTAAAAGGCACAAGATGAAACTAAACACAATTCAAATGGAAACCCACAAGCAGTAAACGGATTCTTAGCTCCATTACGCAGAAGGTTACACAAGCTGCTGTAAATGTTTGCTCTTATTGCATGTGTACCAGTAGCTTTCAAGTTTATACAACGGTGATCTGTAAGAGTTGATATTTGCTCTAGGGCCTACTCTACGGCCCTTAATTGTGTGATTAAACGTTTCTTTTCTCAGTGAAAATGATGCCCACGCCTTGAGTTGAGACGACAGATACATAGACGTTAACTAAGATGATAGACTGATAAACCAAGGCTGGTTAACTCGATAATAACAAGAAACGCCTCTTCATCTTCAGTAGAAGACCGTGGGCCCTATCTCTGTCCCCTATGTCTGTATCTCTCTGAGTCACATGACCTGCAGAGCATGACATGACATTTAGACATGGCAGCCTGCAGTGACTGCACTCAGCAGCATAGTTTATGACACTTTGGTTTTCAGGTTTTCTCTCTCTCTCTCACCCAGCTGTTTGCAAACAGACAGAGCACCACCCTCTGGTGGATACTGGTATTCCAGTGATGTTTCACCATCACCATCATCTTCCAAAAGCATGACATACAACTCAATCTTTTCAAACGGTCTCGCATTATATTTAGAGGTATGAAGCATGTAATTTGCTACGACTATCCGAACGAAATAGTCATTATCTATAATAATGTGGTCCTCTGTGGCTCACTTGGTATAGCATTATGCTAACAGCGCTTAGGTTGTGGATTTGATTCCCGCTGGAACCATATATAGTGAAAAATGTATGTACTCACTGCAATGTAAGTCGCTTTGGATTTGAAAAGCGTCGGCTAAACGGCGTATGTCTATAGCAAACACCTAATAGAGGCCTCATGTGTGATCACACACACTCCCATATATGGGGTGAACTACGTCATGGACTCCAGTGAGAGGAGTTCAACTTTTATTTCTTAAGGTTTATAATCTCTAGACTTTGATTAGATCTAATACGACAACAACGGAACTGGAACAACCTCACGTAAATACAATCTTTTGGACACACAAGTGTGTGTGTGCATGTGTGTGTGTATGAGTGTGTGTGACTGTGTGTGTGTGTGTGTGTGTGTGTGTGTGTGTGTGTGTGTGTGTGTGTGCGTGCGCGTGTATGTGTGTGCGTATGAGTGTGTGTGACTGTGTGTGTGTGTATGTGTGAGTGTGTGTGTGTGTGTGTGTGTGTGTGTGTCTGTGTGTGTGTGTGTGTGCGTGTGTGTATGTGTGAGTGTGTGTATGAGTGTGTGCGACTGTGAGAGTGCAATGTGTGGTGTGTGTGTGTGTGTGTGTGTGTGTGAAGCAGAGCCAACGCCTAAAATTTTACTAATTAAAGTTGCAGAGAAACTGCAGAGGCAGCAGACCCACACGAGAGAGAGAATGTGTGTGTGTATGAGGGTGTGTGTGTGTGTGTTTGCGTGTGCGTGTGTATGAGGGTGTGTGTTTGCGTGTGCGTGTGTGTGTATGTGTGTGTGTGTGTGTTCGCGTGTGTGTATACAAGGGTGTGTGTGTGTGTGTGTGTGTGTGTGTGTGTGCATGTCATTACTTGACAACTTGACCCAGCTCTGAAAAAAAACTAAAAAACGTGACAAAAAACGAAAAACCAACAGAATATAAAAAGAAAATTCAACAAGCACAAAAAAAGGTTTAAAAAGCAAAACTCTGAATTTAAGAGGATCTTTGATGTATATCACAAGAGGAAAGCACAGCCCTGTGACTGGGATTAGAGCAACATTAAGTCGAAGCAGAAGGCTCGCTGGCCACGGGGCTTTGATGGCGCTGTTTGAAGTGGTTTTCGGGGGATGGGAGCAGCGTGTGGCGTCAGCGGGACAGAGGCACTCCGGGGGGAGCCTGGGTGGCGACAGCACGGGGCTGGGGGTGGGGGGGAAGAGGGTGGTGGTGGTGGGGGGGTAGACACCCAACCCAGGGAGTGAGGGTTGAGAGCGAGGGAGAGAGAGGGAGAAAGAGGGAGAAAAGAGGGGGGGGGGGAGACAGAAGCAGAGAGGGAGAAAGGGAGACGGAAGAAGTGAGGGAAAGAGGGGGAAAAAGAGAGGGAGAAAGGCAAGAAGATGGAGAGAGAGAGAGGGGGGGGGGAGAGAGAGGGGGAGAGAGAAAGGAGGTGGAGAGAAAAACATTAGAAAGAGAAAGAGGGGAGAGACCAGACTACCTTCCTCTCCCTAGTCCGCCCCCCCACCCCCCACCCCACCACCCCAGGCTGAGATCGGTGCCCACAGTGTGACAGTGTGGGGTGGCTTACAGATCTGGAGGCCAACGTTCAGCTCACTGTTCTGGATGTATTCACACCTACCCATTACTTACTTAATGTCATTCTGGATGACGCAAGACACCCTCAGATAGAGGTCCAGGTTATGTGTCATGACTTCCTCTAGTCTCCCTCCCGCTGCCCTGCTGGAGGCTCGTACCGTATAATCATAACGACACTGGGTTGCCGGGGTACAATGACCACATGAAAAAATAAGTTGTTTTTTTCTTCCAGTATGTTCTTCTGCTAACTCTGGTCAGACCTTTAGCTACCCCTGTGATCACCCCATCAACTTCCACCATTCATGGATTTCGCAATAAAAAAAAACTAATTGAAATCAGGAATTGAAATCAGGAATTGAAATCATCTGCAGGAGGTCGACGTACACTTTTCCTTCGAAGGGCAGATAAGCGAGCAGCGTCGTGGTGGTTGTCAGAGTGTGATAGCGGTTGATGTTTGCGGACGAGTTTAGTTGTCACTGTCACTGACATATGACCTTCCGGCTTCCTTTGACACCCCCATGCTTCCGTCCTAAAGGATCCTGTCCCTTATCATACCTGAACAGCGACGCAGATCATTAACCTGATTCCCGTCTATATTCTGTCCAAAAACAGTGAATACGCATGTTGTATTCGCTACAGCAGGCTAGCTGTGAGGAGGACCCCAGGTGAAGCCTGATTCTTGGAGATTAAAGATCTGTGGATAATCTCCTCATCCAACAACAGTGGTCTTAATCTGTCAAGGGGAAACCATCTATTTATGTTCGTGGTGGATTTATTAGGCTAGTAGTTTGGACACAGGACTTTGCAGGACCTTGCAAATTGTAGCAACGTACAGTACGTGACCTCACAGTGCTAGCGAAGCATAGCATTCTTCGGATCATATTACAGTGATATCAGAAGGGCTACAACACCCCTCTCTCTCCCTCCCTCCCTCCCTCTCTCCCCCTCTGTATTTCTGTCAGGGTGTCAGTGTCGGTAGGAGAGAGGATCCAGGTGTGGGTGTGGGAGCGGAGGTCAGGAGCCGTGTACAGGGAGGATCCAGGTGGTACCTGTTGATTATAGGTACTGGCAAGGGGGAGACAGGTACTGAGAGAGGGGGAGACAGGTACTGAGAGAGGGAGACAGGTACTGAGAGAGAGGGAGACAGATACTGAGAGAGAGGGAGACAGATACTGAGAGAGGGAGACAGATACTGAGAGAGAGGGAGACAGATACTGAGAGAGAGAGACAGATACTGAGAGAGAGGGAGACAGATACTGAGAGAGAGGGAGACAGATACTGAGAGAGAGAGACAGATACTGAGAGAGAGGGAGACAGATACTGAGAGAGAGGGAGACAGATACTGAGAGAGAGGGAGACAGATACTGAGAGAGAGAGACAGATACTGAGAGAGGGAGACAGATACTGAGAGGGGGAGACAGATACTGAGAGAGGGAGACAGATACTGAGAGAGAGAGACAGATACTGAGAGAGGGAGACCGATACTGAGAGAGAGAGACAGATACTGAGAGAGAGGGGAGACAGATACTGAGAGAGAGAGACAGATACTGAGAGAGGGAGACCGATACTGAGAGAGAGAGACAGATACTGAGAGAGAGGGGAGACAGATACTGAGAGAGAGAGACAGATACTGAGAGAGAGGGGAGACAGATACTGAGAGAGAGGGAGACAGATAGTGAGAGAGAGGGAGACAGATACTGAGAGAGGGAGACAGATACTGAGAGAGAGAGACAGATACTGAGAGAGGGAGACCGATACTGAGAGAGAGAGACAGATACTGAGAGAGAGGGGAGACAGATACTGAGAGAGAGAGACAGATACTGAGAGAGAGAGACAGATACTG
>NC_137691.1:17527666-17542666 GCF_963989245.1 Nansenia antarctica
CTTCAGCATTTAACCTGGTAGACTAATTCTGACTCAGTCATATACCTATACAGTTTCTGTTTTGGTTTTATGTTCCTCTGCTCTGTATCCATCCAGAGGTATGCTTTAAGGGCTGACATGTAGCCGACAATGGGCTGAGACGCAAAACAACTTAAACAAGGTCTAAAACTGATTGGAAATCAATGACATATCGAAGCAGACGATGTGTGCCTGGAATAGGGTACTTCACTAAAGTGAGAAACCCCAACCGTGACTAGGATTATATTAATAATCAGGATTATATTAATAATCCTAGTCCCAGATGGGGCAAAAATGTTAGCTGTTTATCCAACTTCAACGTTTCTAAGGTATACATCATTAAGTCATTTGAATGCGTAAAGTTCTATTGACGCAAAACCTTGACTGTTTTCACAATCGACTTTTTTGAAGTTTTCAATAATGAATTCGTCGGTCCGCTACACCTTTAGAGTGAACGGCAGACAAAACAAGGTTCATTAACAAACTTCTGAACAACTTATTCTGCGGAAACAACATTTCACATACCTTGGTTCCTTCTTGGGTTGGCCTGTTTCCTTCGTTTGCCCCTGCTCTCCTCGGCCATCATGTCGCGCCGGGGTTCCGTTAAACCGTCCGAGGGAGTGCACCGTGCCGTGGTGTCCGTGCCTGAGAATGAACGGTGTGAAACATTGAGCCTCCGTCCTCAGCGGGTGACTGAAGCCTCGTCGGGACTCCGAGCCGATGAGCGTGAGTAGAAGTGATGTCATCAGAGCTGAGGTCTGTCCCCCCCCTGTCCCGTTATGTGTTCCCCTGTCCCGTTATGTGTTCCTCTCCCCCCCTGTCCCGTTATGTGTTCCTCTCCCCCCTGTCCCGTTATGTGTTCCCCTGTCCCGTTATGTGTTCCTCTCCCCCCCTGTCCCGTTATGTGTTCCTCTCCCCCCCTGTCCCGTTATGTGTTCCCCTGTCCCGTTATGTGTTCCGCTGAAGGTGCGAACGGGAGGCGCAACTGCGCGAGGAGTCTTCTATCCTCTCACTGACGCATTTGATCGTTATAGACAGTGACAGTGTCACCTCAAAATGTTAGCGCCTATAAGTGATGGTACACCTATTAAGAGTCTTCTCTCGCTATTCCATCAAGTGCCCATGGCACAAATAAAGCATGACTGTCTTGCACAAACACGCTGCAAACTGTGTGCGTAAAGAGGAACGCTGTATACGAGGGGTCCATCCATAGTCGACAGTCCAGAGTTTATTATGGTGGTCAAACCATCTTTATATAGAGTCTGATGTGTTCACATTCACTGTGAGCTATTATTAATACGTGCGTGAAACACGTTTTATTTTTATTTAATTTTTTTACTTGTCAACAACTTGGTAGGCCCACCAGCCACCCTCTACAAATACAAAACAGATTATTATTATTTTATATTATACCTATTATTTGTGCTCGTTCGTTACTTCAATCCTCTGCATAATAAACGGTCAAAGGCGAAAATGTGGACTAACCTTCTCAAATCACATTTAAGGCTTAAATGCGAATCACAAACGCATGACTAACAGGCATTATCAAATGCAAACGTCTTTACACGGGCAGGTATTTTAAGAAATGCAAAGCCCCCCCTGATGGTTTAGTGACTGAATGTGACGCATCGCACCTGCGCTAAGTGCCCTGCGGAGCCCCCCGCGCGGCGCGTCTTTCTCTCCCGGATAGCTTAAGGAAGTCGTGAATTGTCAGTCTTTTGTGTGAAAACCTGGATCGTAATCTGTTTTGCAACTGAAAAAAACATCCCCAAAAACTCTAACACTTCGTTCAGGACCCCCACCTTGGCATTCTAACCCAACCAAGGGAACCCCCCCACCTCTCTCAGGAGAGATCTCTTTGAGTTCCCCCGTGACCGGTGATGATAATGAGAGCGGGCCAGGGGGTCTTTCACCCTGACTTATAGAGTCTCTTACCGTGCAACGTATAGGTGTAGTGTAGGGGTCAACAAGCCTCAATAAAACGCAGTGGAACGGACCGGCGTGACATTGTCACAGATTAGTAATGACCAACACAAGCTATTTATAATTGTGAAACAAGAACATGATGTGTTGACCATTTCAAAAAATCGTGTCTGATTGATAAATAATGCAATGTAATGAAAAAAACACTTTTATTTTCAATTCAATGTTTGTTAAGTTTTTTTAAATATTTACCTCTGGTGTTTAACCCCCATTTAACTTTCCAACCACCTTGTCCAAGTTTGGGGTCAATATTTGTACACGTTCTACTCCCTGAAGACAGCCGAGGTGTCGTTTTCAATAAAAGGCTCATCCATGAAATGAAAGTAATTAATTAATTAAAGCCACTATCGTTTCTACTGTATACATCCAAACTCCAAATACATCCAGCTCAGTCAGTGGTCTTACAGAGCTAGTGATAACCATGAATAAAACCTTAACCCCAAATGCATTCTTGTTGACTCTGGGAGGTTGTTGGCGTCTTAATGGATTCTGTAAAAGAAAGCATCTCAGAGGCATGGAGAAAGGGAGAGGGGGAGGGGGGGGGGGAGAAAGGGAGTGAGATAGGGACAGAGAGGGGTCACAGGCCTTTTGTCATGGAGGAGGAGGATGGGGGGGCAAGGGGGGGTGGTGGTGGTGCAATAAACCACCGTCCTGCTGAGGGTCAGAGATGAGCTGAGAGAAAGGGGGGCGGGGGAGGGGGGGGGGGTGTTGGTGTCCTGCGAGAGCTGCTGCTGCCACCATCTCTGGGTCTGTGTTGACTAGTGGAATATAGAACACATTGTAGTTCCACAACAACACACTGGAAGCTACTATGAGTTCACATCGAAGAAACATTTTTGTTGGCAACTGTCGGTTGTTGAAATTGGGGGTTATTGTTATCATAGATACATGTTTTTTTTTCAAAACACACACACACACAGACACACAGACACACACACAGACACACACACACACACACACACAGACACACACACACACACACAGACACACACACACACAGACACACACACACAAACACACCCACACCCACACACACACACACACACACACACACACACACACACACACACACACACACACACACACACACACAGACACACAGACACACAGACAGACAGACACACACACACACACACACACACACACACACACACACACACACACACACACACACACACACACACACAGCAGTGTGGGGTGGGGCTTGGAGGAAGCGGTCCTACTGGGGTTTTGTGTGTGTCCGCGGCCCAGGGTTCAAAGCTGCTAACACGGGGAGGAGACCTTCTTAAACAGCATATTAAGCAGGAGTTAATTATATGCCAACCTTTGTCACAGAAGGGAAAAGAAAAAGCCTTCCCATTGAATGGCAAGACAAGAAAAGAAAAAAAGTCATTATACCCCTCTCTCCCAACTTTTTTGCATCTCAAAACCTCAGTTCTTATTTTGGCATTTCCATTTGTATTCTACGAACCGGCAGAGCTTAAGTCATGTCGTCGATGTGAGGCCAAAGTGCCTGAGCTCACGCTATCACCTCCTCTGTCTTGTTGCTCTCCAACAATAGAGGTGGCTGTGTACAGGGTGGAGACAGGGAAGAGCAACGCTGCATATCCCATATGGAGACCCATCTTGCTCTAATATGTGGTCGTATGATCCAGAATCAACTGTGTGCAGCATGTGTGTGTGTGTGTGTGTGTGTGTGAGCATGCGTTTATGTGTGTATGTGTGTCAGATGAACCGGCATCAAGTGCTGTGTAACATTCACCACACTAAAGCACAGCTCTGACTTTCATAGAGTGAGTGAACAGACCACAGCAACACGTGTATCAACTTACACATGTCCTGTCAGATGTCAGGACGAGCTCCGTGTTCCAGAGCTGCTCATGCTGTGATTGTCAGAACGACAGAACTGTGGGTCTACCAAGTTGTGAATGGGGGGGGGGGGGGGGGGGGGGGGGGGGGGGTTGGGGGGGTCGCTATGCCAGGGGTTGCTAGGAGGAGCAAGGAGAGGAGAGGGAGGAGCTTGGGGTGCCACCGGTGTGTTCGTGTGCCTGCCTGCCTGCCTGTGTTTTGTGTGTGTGCCTGTGTTTGTGTGTGTGCGTGCGCATGTCTATGTGTGTGTGCATGTTTCTATGTATGTGTGTGTGTCTATGTGTGTGCATGTTTCTATGTGTGTGTGTGTGTGTGTGTGTGTGTGTGGGTATGAGTGCATGCGTGTGGACAGGGGGGGGGGAGGCCTTAGGGAGAAGTGAGTCAACCCCGGTCCCGGTGCCAGGCTAGCGGAGGCTGTCCCCCAGCCACAGTCCTCTGGGTCCTGGATGAGCCCAGCAGGCCCAGGGTGCCACTGCCAGCCCCTCCTGACCACACTGGACCCCAGTCAGACGCTGATGTCACTGGCCGCGGCCACACTCGAGCCTGCCGGCTTTTACACACAGACACACACACACACACACACACACACACACACACACTGCAAGCTTTTAATGGAGGAAAGGCGACAGGAAAGCAAAGGACTTTTTAATTATACTTAACGTTATTCTTCTTTTTGAAGACGGCCAATTAAAAGACAGCCAGTTAAAAATGTCAAACTGGCTAGGCTAACCTATGCTTCGTTAAGCCTTGGTGTTGACTAATTAGTTAAAACTATATATTCACTAATCTCTGGGTTAAAGAGTGCGGCTGTGCGCTAGGCCATAATAGGAGAGGAGAGAGGAGGTCTGTCTGCTAGCTAAACTAAGACCAGTGTTTCTCTAAATGTAGAGAGCGTCAACCCCCCAGTGATTATCAGACTACACTGCCATCTAGTGGATATCTTAAGATACTGTAATTATTCTGGGAATTCTTGGGGATTCAATTAAACTAGAAACTTCATGTAATAGAAAAGGTTTTTGAAACTTAATGCAATATGAAATACAATTTCACAAACATTTTGCATCCATCCCAAGCTGAACATGTTTATTCATTAACTGGTAAAATATAGAATACATTTGTATAAAAATGTAGAAAATTGTACACAAAATATAACACTTGGCTTTCGTGTGTATAGTAAACGCTACTATTATAGCTTTTTGTTGCTAAATGTAATATTCTTTTGCCAGCAAAAAGTCTGATTGAATGGTGACAGTCAGGTATCATAACAAACACACAGAGAAGGCAATACCCATGAAGGTCCAAAAAAACATGTTACTTCTATACAAAAACCAACTCATACATTCTAAGTAACAGCACTATCAAACCATTTTCACATATTTCTTGCTGTGACCGTGGTTAGTGTTCTATAAATGTAATTGTGCATCTTTTATTTTTCCTTATGGTCAGTTTGAACTGTCTTTGGTAGGCCGTACAGGGTGTCTGGACCAGATGAAACATCAATGTTGATCATGTTGATCATGGGTTAACAACGGACCTCTCTGTTGGCAGGAATAACAAATAACAGTACTCTTGAGTTGTTAAGACGAAGCAAGATTAGAAGGCCAAAACACCTTATAGATCTCTATAACAACACAGCTGTACCTTACAGATCTCTATTTGTATTTAAAGATGATGTCTGTTTCCATGCACAGACATGAACATTCTTATCTCGGGGAGAGGCCACACACACACACACACCCACACCCACACCCACATCCACATCCACACCCCCACCCACACAAACACACACCCCCACACACCCCCACACACACACACACACACACACACACACACACACACACACACACACACATCCACATCCACACCCCCACCCACACAAACACACCCCCACACACACACACACACATCCACACCCCCACCCCCACCCACACAAACACACGCACGCACGCACGCACGCACGCACGCACGCACGCACGCACGCACGCACGCACGCACACACACACACACACACACACACACACACACACACACAGTGCTGCAGTCAGTGCAATGCTACAGTAACAGCATGATGTTGTCAGTTCTACCGGTCAGAGTGGGGATGTGCTTCCCCTTAGCTTCGTCCTAAGAACACTGAGGTCATCATTCCTCCACTGCCTTGAGTGGACTGAGGATGATGTTGGAGATCAGCCCATCGCTGTAGTCAGGATATCAGAAGACAGCTTCAGATGACAGATTTCAGCTAAACCAGATTACAGATACAGATCCAGTACCTCAGTGCCCCAAACATTCAGCTGTTGGTCTGATTACACCTGCACAACAGCTGACTGAAGGCTTTCGTGTGGTGAAATGTGTTAATTATAGATCCTGTTGAAGGTTTTAAAGGTTTAGAGTGGGTGAAGGCTTTATGTACAGAATGTGTTCAACTCTCATCAACAGGGTTTATGTAGTACCACTCTTTCATACTCTGAACATACTCTCTCTCTCTCTCTCTCTCTGTTATCATGCCCTGTTTGGACAAAGGCACTTTGTAACATTTTTCCTCTCAGATAAACCATACCATTGTAAAAGAGTGAGCTGCTTTAAGAAACACTTTATGATATTACACGGTAAACATCTACAGTATGGAGTGCAAACTCTCTGTCCAAAAGCCTGGCCCGAAAGACTGAGCTCGGCTGCTTGCCACTACTATACACCTGCCAATGCCTGGCCTCTGTTCATCACTACAGTCTTAGAACAACAGGGTTCTGAAAGGGTTCTTCATTTGTCCCTGTAGGCCGGGGATAACCCTTTGAATAACCCTTTTGGGTTCCATGTAGAACCTTGTACAGGACCAGTCAAACGTTTGGACACACTTTCCCATTCCATTGATTGGGGACGTGTGTCCAAACTTTTGACTGGTACTGTAGAACCTTTTTGAGTTCCATGTACCGTAGAAACCGTTTCACAGAGGAAAGGGTTCCACTGTGGAACCGGGGTTCAACACGGAAACCCCCAAAAGGGTTCTTCAAAGGGGTTCCCTTGGCAGGGACAAAATGAAGAACCCTTTTTTATTGTTCTATGAGCCTTGGCCTCTGTTCCTCACTACCACGAATCTCCGAAGAGTTGTGAGTGACTCTGTGTGAATACTGATATGTCATGGTGTTGTGTTTCCCTGATAAGGGAGCTGATTCCCTGGGACCATGGATGATACCTTCAAGGTATTGAGACGTGTTTTTTCAGTCACGATTATTTCAGGCACTCTTCTGAAACATACAGTACAGCATTCCATGGACGGCTTCTCCACGGGGTTCTCATTCTGTAACTATCTGAAGTGAAGTATGATTGACTTTCGGAAAAACACGAGCGTTCCGAGAGTGTAGAGAGACACAGTAAGACGTTCTTCTCCACGGTTCTGTCCACATTGTCATATACACAGCATATATAAATGTATAACTTATTTACATAATAATGTCCTCCTCTCTGTCCCTCTGCTGTCCTATACATAGACCACACCTCTGTGACTGGAATGCCTGTTTCTTTAGGTGGTGGGGGCGGGGGGGACGACAGTTTACAACCCCCATGGAAATGTTCAGAGTTCATTTACAGGCAAAACAGTTGTGCTGCGTCGTCGTACAGGCGACACAGAGGCCACGCCCCCTCCCCGGTGGGACGTCCTGTACGCAACACAGGGAGAAGCCTCTAGTGCAGTGAGGAACACTCCGTCGTGGATATAGGCACCTTTGGTTTAGGGCTTTAGGGGGCAACAAGACCTTGTAGTCTTGTAGTGTTTCTGTATTTAGCCCATCCTGGTCAAATTCATGAAATTTGTTCATGATTAAGCCTGTCTTTGTTGATCTGGGATGAATAATGAATCAAAGTGGTTCCTTTTATGAGAACCGCCTGTTCCTGTGCTAGTGCAGTGATACCGGCATCAGTGTGTGTGAGTGAGTTGATAAGGGGCTGGTGGGAGGAGTGGTGGGCCTGTCTCTAGGACAGTGTGTTCAGGTACTTGTTCTCCCCGGCCAGAGAGGTGAGCATGGAGGTCATGTCTCCCACGGCCATGTTGGAGAGGCCCGTCCCGGGGGCCAGGGTGATGGACGTCTGGGGGGTGGTGAGGCGCGAGGAGCTCTGGGAGCCCTGGAGGAGGAGGAGGGGGTTGACGGGGCTGAAGGACGAGGGGTCGGCCTCGTCGTCGATGATGGAGGTGAAGTCGATCTGCGCGTTGTCCAGGTCCAGGTTCTCCAGGGCGTTGGAGATGGGGCCGTGGGACTCGGGGGGGTAGGCCAGCGAGGCCGACTTGATGGTGACCTGGTCCATGGGGCCAACCATGTGCTGCTGGTTCAGACACGGCCCCGCCGGCAGCGAGTCCTTGTCCAGGTCCGGGTGCATGTGGATCTGGCCGGAGTAGTAGATGTTGTTGTTGTTGTTGGAGGGGAACATCTCCGGGTGCTGGACGGGGGGCAGACGGACGGCTCTCCTGGGGGAGACGCTGGAGTGGACCGGGCTGAGGTGCGGAGGACTGCCCAGGTAGACCCCTCCGGCCTGGGCTTGCTGCTGCTGCTGCTGCTGCTGCTGGGACAGGCTGTTCTGCCTGCTGAGGGGCTTACGTCCCTGAGGGGGTCTGGGGACCACCACCATGTCCTGGCCGTAGCAGGAGCCGGGCAGACCCAGCAGACCCAGCTGCTCTTTAGGGGGGACGGAGCCGGGGCCGCCGCGGCTGTGCGCCGGGGGGCTCATCAGCAGGTTCTGGTTGGGGAAGGCCGGGTAGGCCGGGCTGGGGTAGAGGTTCTGGTTCTGCTGGGCTTGATGCTGCTGCATGGTCTGGGCCTGCTGGTGCTGCTGGTGCTGGGGGCTGTGTTGTTGCATCATAGCTGCTTGCCCGCCGATCATGTCTATGCTGGGGTCGGCGAGGAGGGAGGGTTTCCCCCTCTGCTCCTGCTGGTGTTCCCACATCAAGGCCTGCTGGGACTCCACGTAGTTGCGCACCATCATCTCCTTCACCTGCATCATGGGGGTCTGCGAGCGGCCGGGGAGGGCCAGGGCGGAGCTGCCGCCGGCGCAGCCCAGACTCAGGCCTCCGCTACTGGGGAAGCCCCCCTGCTGCTGCTGCTGCCCCTGCCCCCCCTGGCCCTGGAGGTGGTGTGGCGGCGCCTGGCTCTGGGGCTCCACCATCCCCACATGGAAGTCACAGCTGGGGTTGGCGGTGGTCCTCATCATGCCCTGGGTGACCTGCCCCCCCTGCTGGGCGGGGTAGCTCTGGGGGGACATGGGCATGGGGGTCTGCTGGGGGTGTGGCCTCTGCAGATGCTGCTGTTGCTGGGAGTGGAGGAGCTGCTGCTGCTGCTGCTTGGCGTTCTGGCAGGCGTCGGCGCCCCCTAGGGACGGGTGGTGGAACTGCTGCTCCGGTTTGATGGTGAGTTTGTGGCTGCTGCTTCTGTCGGGGCTGTTGTAGAGGCCCTGTGTGTTGTAGAGGCCCTGGGCCTGGGCCTGGGTCTGGGACGGGTCCTGGTACTGCATGTCCCCCCAGGGCCCGGCCCCCCCTGCCCCAGGCCCGGTCTCTGACCCCTGGCCCAGGCTGGGGTAGTGGGGGCCGGAGGGGCTGAGCTGGCAGGTGCTCATGCTGTATTCGGCCTGTTGGAGCAGGGCGTTAGATATACCCTCTGGATGGATGGGCCCCGCCTGGCCCATCTGGCCCCCTACTCTGGTCCCCTGGCCCTGGAAGTGGCCCTGGCTCTGCATGCCCACCTGGGTCACCTGGAAGGCCTGGTCAGGGCAGCCCAAGCCCTCGTGGCTGGGGGACAACTGACTGTTAGGGCCTAGGTGGTGGTGATGCTGCTGCTGCTGCTGCTGGTAGCCCAGGAAAGCTCTGTCTCCCGGGGGTAGCATCATGGCGTGGTCCCTGGCCTCGGCGGAGGACCCGCCGTGGTGGGGCTCCATCGCCATTGCCTCCATCATGACGTTCTCGGTGATGCTGGGCGGCCGCGGCGAGTACATGTGGCGGGCGATGTTGGCGTCGGAGCCGCAGTGCTGCAGGGCGTTCCGGCGGCCCATCATGGCGTTCACGTTCACGTTGTTCAGGCTGTTGAAGCGCTGCACCTTGGGCAGGGCCTGGGGGTCGCAGCCGGCCGTGCGCACGGGTTCGCTGGCGCGCCGGACGGCGTTCCCCGGGGCCTGGTGGGGGTAGATCACGCCCGTGCCGTATTCGGTGTTGGCGCTGTGTCTCCGGGGGCCTCCCGCGTGTTGCAGGAAGGGGGGCAGCGGCTGGCCCTGGTACTCGCTGAGGAAGCGGCCCCTCCTGGACGTCCCCGGCTGCTCCATGTTGGGCAGGGGGGTGGGGGGCGGGCCGCCGGTGGCCGCCGCGTATTTGGCCTTCAGGCTGTACTGCTGAGCCGGGGTGAGGATGGGCAGACCCGGCAACGTGGTGCCGCCGCCGCCGTGGCAGGGGCCGCCTCTGCGGTGTGTCTCCGGGGAGAGGGGGTGGTCCCCCGCCCCCCCCTGGTCACCCCCCAGGATGCCCTGACCAGGAGCGTCGCTGGAGCGACGGCTGGAGAGGTAGGGAGACACCATGGACGAACGGCGGCTGACCGTGTAGGCGGAGCTCAGGCTGCTGGTGCCACTCCCCCTCCTGTCGCTGGTCGGACAGCCCATGGCCCCGGCGACGCCCCCCAGCTCGTGATTGGACAGCTCCATCACGCGGCGGTTGGAGAGGAGAGGAGACGGAGCACACATGCCCATCATGTCACCGGGACCTGGACACATAAAGACAAGATGGAGGTCAGGAAGGTCAGGGGTCTAGAAGTGACCTTGTCAACTCTGGGACAGGACATATTCAGTATAGGGTTGATAAAGTCTAGTTTTATTCACCCCTTCTAAAAGAGTCCAAAAGAGTTTCAGCGAGATGCAGCCATGTCCTGTGATAATGTGACGTGAAAGCATTAAGTCTTAAAAAGTTGATTTGTATAATCTGATTATAGAGTGTTTCCTCGGTACGTTTTATGGAACGTTGAAAAGAAACGGGAGAAAAACTATTGCAACTCACAACGCTGCAGTGATAGTAAATGACATGAATGACATGGACACCAGAGCGCATAATAAGCCATTATTACTCTTGTTATACCATTGTTATTACTGTTGCTATACCATTGTTATTACTGTTGCTATACCATTGTTATTACTGTGTTACATGTGTGTATGTCGAAATGTAAAGGGTGCTGAGACTGGGTAAAATGCACTTTTAAACTCCAATAAAGCCCAAACTTGAGACCCAGCCTCTTCAGCCTCTTACCAGTCAGCGCTGGCAGCTTGTTGTTGTTGCCAGTACAGCGTCCTGGCGGAGTGGGTCGACGGATCTGTTTCAACTTGTCAGTCTTCAGATTCTCCAGCCTCTTCAGAACCTGAGCGGACATACCCACCCCACCCCCGACCTCCCCCCCTCCTCCTCCTCCTCCTCCTCCTCCTCCACCCGCCCCTCCATCCTCCAGAGCTGTGAGGTCCTCCAGACTGCCCGCCGCGTTGAGATTCATTTCAACACCGCTGTCGTTGTTGTTAGCGCTCCCCAGTGGAGAACGCTCGCTACTGCAGGACGACTGGCCCCCCGGGCTGGGCTGGGACTTCTGAGAGAGGAGGAGAGACAGAGAGAGAGATGACATGTGGTTCAACACACACGCACACGCGCGTGCACACACACACACATACACACACACACACACACACACACATACAAAAGGTAGACTAGAGGTGGAACTATGCAGTAGGTGTATGAGATAACAAACAAATAACCCGTAAATCAGTTAAATCTCTCTTGATCATTTGGAGAAAGAAGGGACCACACCGCACCATGTATTTCGCCCTACACCTTACAACACTGGGTGTCTCTGCATCTGATCACACGGACCCGGTGAGTACATTTCTTTTTATATCTTTACACTCGATCAAATTTCAGAACCCTCCTTTCCTGACCTTTCCTAGATATGTGCGTTCTACCACCCAGTATCCTTACATTTTCAAAATCACATCAGGATCAGCTAGTATTAAGCTATTTCACAGTTTTTCTGTGTAGGAGGCAGGCCAACTAGTGGTCGTTGTGTGTAAACAGCAGCTTACCATTGTAACCCCCGAGGCGGCTCTTATAGTAGGTAAAAAAGGCACGGCTGTTCTAGGGTTAACAACTCACCAGAGCACTCTCTGGAGCCAACAGTTTACAGTCTTCCCTGCCTCGAGCCTCCTCCTTCTCCAGCAGCAGTTCAGAGTTCTGGCCACCAGGGGTCATGATGGAGCCGGGCGGCCGAGGGCCGGTGTCTCCTCGGTGCTTCTTGGTGATGTGAGCCTCCGGACCGTGGACCGTCTTCACGTGCTTACGCAGGGAGCTGGGGTCCGTGTAGCGCTTGGTACAGCCTGGGATCTTACACACGTAGGGCTTCTGTATGGGGGGACATGGGAGGCGACATTGTTGAGATCATGAGATACGTTATTCGATTCAGTTGGATCTTTATTGTCCCAGTGGGTAAAATCACAAGGCGAATGATTTCCTAGGCAATCGGTCATATAAATGGTCTGTCGTCATTTCAGTTCATGCAATACAGTGAGATACCCTCTGGAGGTAATGTGTATTGTTGTGTGTGTGTGTGTGTGTGTGTGTGTGTACTGGTACTTGACCTCATTGGATTGTGTGTGTGTGTGTGTGTGTGTGTGTGTGTGTACTGTTAGTTGATCTCATTGGAGTGTGCATGCGTGCGTCTGTGTGTGTGTGTGTGTGAGTGTACTTTACCTCATTAGAGTGTGTGTGTGTGTGTGTGTGTACTTGACCTCATTATAGTGTGTGTGTGTGTGTGTGTGTGTGTGTGTGTGTGTGTGTGTGTGTGCGTGCGTGCGTGTTTTTGTGTGTGTGTGTGCGTATCGGTGCCTGACCTCATTGGAGTGAGTGCGGTTCTGGTGCTTGGCCCGGTCCGAGGCGTTGGAGAAGGCCTTGTTGCAGGCCTCGTGTTCACACACGTACGGCTTCTCCCCTGTGTGGGAGCGCAGGTGGGTCTTCAGGTTCTCCAGTCTGGAGTAGGCCTTGTTACAGCCCTCAAACTGACAACACAGATCACCATTCATGGTCAGTGTGGCAGAAGGGGGTTTGAACCCAGCTCAGGGTTCTGCCCGAAGAATGTAAGCACGGCGCCCACTACGTAAACATCTCAAAGCAAATGAAACTCTATATTTAGTCACCGTAGAGTAACTATCTTTCGTCGCCAATGACGTTGTTGTTAATTTAAAAAACTAACAAACAACGAAAGCGAAAGTGAAAGCGTTATGATGTTCCTCTGTGAATTCTGAGTTTTAGCTGTGTTTTGCTTTGCGCGTGGTGAGGCATAAACGTGAGTCGTGTTTTCGATCGTTCAATCCAGTGCCACGCTGTTGAGCCATAAACCCTGCGGTTTATACTGTGTGTCTGTCTCAGGCAGGGCTACATCGTCACGAGAGCGTGATTCCAAACTCCCTCCGCTACATTAGGGAACACACCGGAACACAGGCCTATCAGGTCACCATTAACCTAGTACCTCCTCGTCGAGCCCCACGGTTTACCTCTAAACAACCCGTCTGTCTCTTAAACATCACACGCAGGCCTGTTATGAAGGGTTGTAGACGACGAGGACAAACGATGAAGGCGGTGATCGTGAATCACGATACTCTTGATGATTCGTCAGCCTATTCATGTTCATTGTGAAGATGAATGAGACAGACAGAGAAAAAAAAAGATAGAGAGAGAGAGAGAGAGAAACAGAGACAGAGACACACGCACACGCACACACACACACACACACACACACACACACACACACACACACACACACACACACACACACACACACAGAGAGATAGATAGAGAGATAGACAGACAGACAGACAGACAGACAAGTTCACTGTGAGTGTCTGTCTGTCAGTCAGTCTGTCTGACTGACACCAGACAGACAGACAGACAGACAGACAGACACTCACAGTGCACTTGTGTGGCTTCTCCCCTGTGTGTCTGCGCATATGGACCACCAGCATGTACTGGGCCTTGAAGGGCCGCTGTTCCCGGGAGCACTCCTGCCAGTGGCACACGAACTCCTTCTTCTCCCCGTGGATGTGCTCGTTGTTGATGTGCTGGGGAGGGGACATGGAGGTCAATAAATGGTAAATGCACTGCACACACACAGTATATCGTGACGTTAGAATTATAAGGTTCTATACATGTTTTGTCAAAATTTAGTTTTTTTTACATAATCTGATCCATTAGGTGTTTATTAATGCCTGTGTGGTGTTATTTTTAAAATGTTGACATTTTTGAGTTAGTAATTCATAAAATACAAAGGTTCCATCTCACAAAACATAATGGAATGTAAAAACGTTGACGCTCAATATCTCTGAACTACCCTAAACGGAGATAGAACCTTATAATTCTAAAGCCCAATGCACACGGCGTGCGATTTTGTCGCACGGCAACATTCGATTCTCCATTCACACCACCGAAGTGAGTGGGTGTGAATGGAGAATCGAATGTTGTCCTGCGACAATATCGCATCGCACGTCAATGCACACGGCATGTCCTTATTCCAAAGCACTTTACAACGGCCTCTCATTCACCCATTCACACACACATTCGTTCATTCACACCAATGGCGGCAAGCTACCATGCAAGGTGCCGGCCCGCTCATTGGGAGCAATTTGGGGTTCAGTGTCTTGCCCAAAGACACCTCGACATGTGATCAGCTGGGGTTTGAACCGCCGATCTGCCGACCTTGCAATCATTAGACGCCGGCTCTACCTGAGCCACAGACGCCCGCACAGTCCATGTGATTAGCCCTGGGTGGTGGTCTTACAGAACGGAATACCATTTGATTGTCCATCTACGGATGCCTGAACGATCACATGGATCAACACAACGGATGACCATGTTTAGATCAGATCAGATTAGATTCAACGTTATTATCGTTGCAGAGTACAAGTACCAGACAACGAAACGCAGTTCGAATGCAGTTGTGATAAAAGTAGTGATATAAAAACATGATATAAACATGACATAAAAACATATATACAATATACTGTATATATACTGTATATGTATCATGTTTATATCATGTTTTTATATCACTGCTTTTAGCACAACTGCATTTCGTTGTCTGG
>NC_137691.1:17547666-17554881 GCF_963989245.1 Nansenia antarctica
GGGGATAGAAACAGTACAGATTGACAGGAAGGAAGTCATGCAGAATAGGTTGATGGCTGCCGGAATCGAACCAGGGACCCTGGCTATGCGATGCGTTATGTGATGTTTTCAGCAGTAGCACTTTAAAGCGTCAAAGACAAATTTCCCCTCTGGTTACAATAAAGTTGATTTTATCTTTAGAATTATAAGGTTCTATCTCCATTTTTGTTTTTTACATAATCTGATTCATTAGGTGTTTATTAACGCCTGTGTGGTGTTCTTTTTAAAATGTTGACATTTTTGAGTTAGTAATTCATAAAATACAAAGGTTCCATCTCACAAAACATAATGGAATGTAAAAACTTTGACGCTCAATATCTCTGAACTGCCCTAGACGGAGATAGAACCTTAGAATTCTAAGCTCACGCCCCGCGGTGGTGTAGCGGTCTACGCACTGGCCGCTAGTGCATGCTGCCCACCGGGGCCGGGGTTCGTATCCCGGCTCGCCAGATCCAGATATGGCCGAGGCACACGGGAAGCGGCATATTGGCCGGCCGCTTCCGAGGGGGGTATAGGAGTATTTCTGGACTAGGATCCGTCGCGCAACACCGCCCCCTGGGTGCCGGAATAACGGTACTGGGCTCGAGGAGCCAGTCAGCCTAGTCTGCCTGGCGCCCTCCTCTGGGACTGCCGGCCACGGGGTCGTGCGGCGGATCCCATGCAATAGGCAGGGGATAATTGGATGCTAAGTTGGGTTAAATTGGCTACCAAATTGGGTGAAAAAGGGATACAATCTGAAAAAACAAATTAAAGAAAAAAAAAAGAATTCTAAGCTCACGAAATGGTGCACTCATTCACTACTCATGGATGGATCTAAACGCATTGTACAGGTGTGTAAGCAAGAGCAAGACAGGGTTTCCATGAATGGGAGTGAATGAGTGAATGAGTGGACACTGTGCAGGAGCAAGAGGAGAGAATCTGACCCCAGCCCCAGTGAAGGGGATTTCTACACACCTCTGAGCTGTTGCGATATTTCCTATTGGCCAGCAGATGGCGCCGAACCCTAATTCAGAAAGTTTCTGTGGAAACTTCCCCCAGATGGGTTTTCCCCAAGTCGAGCTCAGGAGGGAAGACTAGGCTGGAACTTTCCAATGTTCTCATGAATTTCAATGTGTTCTCTGCCCTTTCCTCTGGCTCTCAGAAACGCTCCATCTTTTCTCTCTCTCTCTCTCTCTCTCTCTCTCTCTCTCTCTCTCTCTCTCTCTCTCTCTCTCTCTCACACACACATACACTCTCTCTCTTTCTCCCTCTCTCTCTCCTGTAGAGCAGACTTCATTCATCTATATACCTTCTAAGTCTCCTTTTCAGTTCTCTAATTCTTTCACCACAACGTGTATTCCACACAGGAGCTTAATCTGTTCACCCTAATCCACTATGGCGGGTTCCCCCATCTCTCCCTTCTTCTATCCCTCCCTCTCTACCTCCCTCTGTCCCTAACTCCCTATATCCCACCCTTGCTCCCCTTCCGCCCACCCCTCCCCTCTCTCTCTCTCTCTCTCTCTCTCTCTCTCTCTCTCTCTCTCTCTCTCTCTCTCTCTCTCTCTCACTCTCTCTCTCTCTCTCTCTGTCTCCCCACTTCTCTCACTCTCCCCTCTCTCTCTACCACCCCCCCCAACACACTCTCTCTTTCTCTCTACCCACCCCTTTACTCTTCACCCTCTCTACCCCCCCCCACACACACTCTCTCTTCACCTCTCCCCCTCACTCCCTCCCTCTCACTCCCTTCCTCTCTCTTTCTAACTGCCCCTCTCTCTCTAACTCCCCTTCTCTCCCTCTCTCTCTCTCTAACTCTCCCCCTCTCTAACTCCCCTTCTCTCTCCCTCTCTCTCTCTCTCTCTCTCTAACTCCCCTTCTCTCCCCCCCCTCTCTCTCTCTCTCTCTCTCTCTCTCTCTCTCTAACTCCCCTCTCTCTGTCCCTCTCTCTCTCTCTAACTCCCCTTCTCTCCCTCTCTCTCTCTAACTCCCCTTCTCTCCCTCTCTCTCTCTCTAACTCCCCTTCTCTCCCCCCTCTCTCTCTCTAACTCCCCTCTCTCCCCTCTCCCCTCTCTCTCCCCCCTCTCCCCCCTCTCTCTCTCTCTCTCTCTGGTAGGGAGTGAGAGGCAGGGTAACCTGAGCGGGGCGAGGGCAGTCATGCAGAGCTCAGCGGGGCCTGGTCAGCCTGTAATTAGCAGCTGTCAGAGAGAGAGAGGGGCTGACTCGCCTCGCAACCTGGGTGGCATTGGGGGGAGCAGGGGGGAGGGAGGGAGGGGGGGGAAGAGGGGAGAGAGGGGGCTGAGCTAGCTATCTCCACAACAATTGCAGGACCTGGGCTTTTTGCTCTCTCTGAGAATGCCTCGGCCCGTGAGTAAGAGAGAAGATTAGAGCCGCTCTCTAGAACTAGCGCTGCGAGGTTGTTTTATGAGGGGGGACAGAGTGAAGCGCTTGGGTCTTTATCTAGAGGTGTGTTGTTGTTGGGTTCAGAGAGCTGGACGGACACAGAGGGGAGAATTAGTAGTGGTCACAGTTGCTGTTGTTGTTGTTGTCCCTACCCCTACCCCTACCCATCTCCCCTAACCCTGCCACCCCCCCTCCCCCCCTGACATGCATACAGCCTCCCCTACCCCTAACCATCTCCCCCGTCCCTACCTACCCCACACCCCCCCCCCCCCCCCTCCCCGTTCGCTAACTCTGTGTTCTATGTGCTCATGTTATCTGTCGCTTGTTGTTTCTGTGTTTTACGTTTCTCGCATATTGTCAGCGTCTTTGAGCCTCGGAAAAGCGCTATACAAATGTTATGAATGATTATTATTATTCATTATTGTGGTGGTGGTCTTACCCTCTGGACGGCTGGCTGGGGGAGGACTCATAGTGATACAGCCCCTGATGTGGCTGCATGTCCACTGGCATCACAGGGGCTCACAGGTCTGAGACAGCGGCAGCCTAACGCCCTGCAGACACACGGGGGGAGAGAGACACGGTCAGGACCAGGACCAGGGAAAACATGACTATACACACACAATACACACACACGCACGCACATGCACACGCACACGCGCACACACACACAAACTATACACACACACACACACACAAACACAGTTGGATCGAAATGATCAGTAATATCACATCAAAAGTAGTCGCCGTCATAGTCTGGTGTCACCTAGCTGTGACTGTGTGTCTGTCCTTGTTCTGGTAAGGTGATAGTGTTGATAAGGCCTGCAGGCTCTCAGAGATGAAACCCCTTTAACAGACACCAACAACGTGATTCACTGTCACCTGTCATCTCTACAGAGGCTGTCCCTAACTGGCCCTAAGAGACAGAGAGACAGAGAGACAGGTCTGACACCCAGAGACTAGTGATCAACAGGTAGAGGAGAGTGATGGTTTCATTTTATACAGAAACTTTCAGAGACACAAGATTAGATTAGATTTAGATTAGATTGGATTAGATTAGATTAGATTAGATTCAACTTTACTGTCATCGCAGAGTACAAGTACAATACAACAAAATGCAGTTTAGCATCCAACCAGAAATAGAACAAGAATAGTAAGTAATAGGTAACTATGTAATATACAGTATGTGCAGAGGTAGTATTGTAAACATCAGTATAGTTCAGAGGTATATACAGTTATGAGCTATGTACAGTGAGGTAGTTTATGTACAGTATCTAATGTGCAGAAGTATAAAAAGCTATATCAGGAGACATGTGCAATGTGCCACATACATACGTCCATATACTGTATTTCAAAGGCAGTAATGTAAACATCAGTAACACAAGGTGAAGGATGACTCTCCAGCTCTGTACTTAGTTACAGTTACCGTGTGAGGGTAATGTTAGTGTTAGTCTGTCAGAGAAAGAGAGAGAGAAGGGAGAGTGTGTGTGTGTGTGTGTGTGTGTGTGCGCGTGCGTGTGCACGTGTACAGTAGTGTGTGTGTGTGTGTGTGTGTGTGCGTGTGTGCGCGTGCGTGTGCACGTGTACAGTAGTGTGTGTGTGTGTGTGTGTGTGCGTGTGCACGTGTACAGTAGTGTGTGTGTGTGTGTGTGTGTGTGTGTGTAGTCTGTAGGCAGGTGTGTGTGTGTGTGTGTGTGTGTGTGCGCGTCTAGTGCGTATGGGGGTAATTGAGCTCAGAGATCTAAAGAGCACCTGCTCATTCCACCACCACATCACTGTAGGTACTATTAGTCAGCCCTGGCAGCTCCTGTGTGCTCAGACAAGCAATTAGCACAACACACATAAGATGACAGCTCGCAGAGGGAAGCACAGGACAATTTCACTTCTCCCACAGTTAAACAGCACTTTCACAATTCGTACTTGTGTCAAAATAAAACATAAGATAGATCTCCGGCACGAAGCGTGAGATTAGATAACTCCACATCCCAAGACTGCTACGGTGCGTGTTGTTTATATTCTTATATAAGTGGTTAGTGTGGGTTGTGGTCCCACACGGCTACAGGTGGTTGAGCTCTTCGGTAACCCGTACACGTCTTAAGAGGGCAGTGGCCAGTCTTAAGAGGGCAGTGGCCAGTCTTAAGAGGGCAGTGGCCGGTCTTAAAAGGGCAGGAACCCTATTTCAGCCACAGGACCACATGGAGGGGTGGATGGTCAGGGACTGATGAATGAACCCTATTGGGTTTTAAAGAACCCCATTCGGTTCCAAGGTCGAATCGACAACCAACTAGAAACCTAGAACCCCCCAAAAAACCTGTTCTTCAAAGGATTCTCCTGGAGGAGTCCTGACCTGCCGGGAGGGACACCGGCCCCCCCGAGAACCTATTTCAGCCACACGGACCACACGGAAGGGCGGACTGGTCAGTGACCGACCGGCGAATGAATGACGTCGGCGTTCTTGTGTAATTGGCTGTTGTTCAGCACACAGCTCACAGCTCACATGTTCAGATGCTAGCCTGATAATGAGGAGGAGAAGTGTCTAAATAGAGATCTCTTGTGCCCCTCCAGCTGTCCCCGGCCCCCCAATAAATACCTACAGGGGGGTCCCATCGGCCCCCCCGCCCCACGGCGGGAACACTGATTGACTTACAGCTCTACTACACCTGTCAAGCGCGGCAGGGGGTCGGACGGGAAAGACCAATAGCCGCCCCACATGTCGAGGGTGTGTGTGAAAGAGCGAGTGTGTGTGTGTCAGTGTGTGTGTGTGTGTAGCCCCCCATAGCAGGTGTGTGTATGAGCGTGTGTGTCCATGTGTGCAAGACAGGGAGTTTCGAAAATGTGTGTGAGATGACAAGGGTGTTTGTGATTCAGCATGTGGTTATGCAAGTGTGTGTGTGTGTGTGTGTGTGTGTGTGTGTGTGTGTGAGTGTGTGCGCGCGCTCCATGTGCACGTGTGTGTGTGTGTGTGGCCCGATAAATCGTTGTGTACAGTATCGGAGCGTGTGAGAGAAAAGGGGACAACCTGTATATATAGACGTGTGTATTTCCAGAGACGCAACTGTATGTGAGTGAGTGTGTGAGTGAGTGAGTGAGAGAGACTTATGGAGGGAGTGTGTGTGTGTGTGTGTGTGTGTGTGTGTGTGTATGTGGTGCTTTCACAGGTGTAGTGGTATCCTCTATCTCTCTATTTTAGGTCAATATTTTGTAGGGAGACATTGAGCTGCAGCAGGAGTGACTTCACTGTGTAATCTTGTGGCGGAGAGTGGGGGAGGGGGGGTTGAGAGAGAAGGGGGGGGGGGTTGGCGAATTACAAAACCCAACGTCATAAATCAGACTGTTAACCAAACAAGTCCTGCCCTGCGGAGGGGGGGGGGGGGGGGAAATGGGCAGAGGGGCACGGAGGAGTCCTCCTGGATGCTATCCTGCTCTCCGCACACACACAAACGCTGGCGCACAAACACACACACACACACAAACACAGCCTCCTATTCATCACCTTCTGTCTTCATAACACCAAACCTGCCACAACATTGCACCACACACACTTCTCACCTCTATGCCTGCCCTGACATTAAAACACACCACACACACACACTTCTCACTCTCTCTATACCTGCCAACAACCATCACACACACACACACACACACACGCGCACACACACACACACACACACACACACACACACACACACACACACACACACTGCTCTACCTGCCCTGACATTACACACTCCTCACCAACATCACACACACTCTTAACTAAAATCACACACATTCTTCACTAACATCACACATCAAACACACTTTTCACCACTATACCTGCTCTCAGCGTCACACACACGCATGCACACACGCACACTTACACTCACACACACACACCCACACACACACACACACACTATCTAACAGAGCTTCTCATGTGGTGGCGTGGTACATCAACAGCTCAGCAGAGAAATCAACAACGTCAGCGAGATGAAATTACCACTGAGCTCACATCATCACGACTACATCAAGGGCAGCAGCACTACTAAATCTGTTTTACTATCCCTTTTCTCTGGGAAAAGAGTTCCATCCTAGTAGAGATACAACCATGTATTAACTAGAAGAGCAGAACCACTGAAAAGCGCTTGTAAGTTACGCCTTTTCCCCCCCCCCAAAAATGAAAATAACAAATCAAATCTAAATGTTTCTTTTTCAAGTTCTATCATTCTCTGTCATTGCCCCAGGATTGTGTACTGTCTGCAGGCCGATTGTATTCATCACAAGGCGCTGGCTGCGTGGAAAGAGAAAGGTTCCTTCGTTCCGCCCTATCACTGTCGGAGAACACCCTTTTAAAAAAAAAGAAAACCCATCTGGGTTCCGTATCTAATTGACAACCCCCTCTAGAACCTAGAACCGAAAGAAGAAACGTGTTCTTCGAAAAGAGGTTCTCCAATCTCCTGCAGTCCTGACCTGCAGGGGACCACGCCCTGAGATGCCCCCCCCCCCGGCCCTGTTCTGGTTTTAGGTTTTTAGAACCTTGTTTTGGAAGGCCGGCTCCTCCCCCCCCAGAGACATCTCCTGAGTGGACAGCGTTACTCCAGGTCACTGCCTCTCCTGGCTCACAATAGGTCCGGCTCCGGCCCTGCTCCCCACCGTGTAACACTAAACTGTCTCTCTCTCCCCCCCCTCTCTCTCTCCCCCTTCTCTCTCTCTCTCTCCCCCCCCTCTCTCTCTCTCTCTCTCTCTCTCTCTCTCTACCCCTCCACCCACCACCCACCCAAGTAAAAGGGGCACTTCATGACAACTGCTGTGTTCCTCTAGCCC
>NC_137691.1:17555081-17557581 GCF_963989245.1 Nansenia antarctica
TGTGTGTGGGGGGGGGGGGCTGTGTCTGCATATGAGGGCTGTGTGTGTGCATGTGAGTGTGTTCATCATGAAAACAGTGTGTGTGTGTGTGTTCATGCGTGTGTGTGTGTGTGTGTGTGTGTGTGTGTGTGAACACACATGGTGTGTGTGGAGGCCAGGCAGTGTGTGGGTGAAACCGCGGCGGACCTTTGGATTACCATGGCAGCATGACAGGCGAGGCGGCAGACTCACAGAGACCACAGCCACCAGCGCCTGTCTTCACTGTTCCCCTCTCTGCCTTCCATCCATTCCCCCTCTCCCTGCCCTCTCCTACCCTCCATAGTCTCTCTGCCTTCCATCCATTCTCCCTCTCTCTGCCCTCTCCTACCCTCCCTAGTCTCTCTGTCTAACATCCATTCTCCCTCTCCCTGCCCTCTCCTACCCTCCCTAGTCTCTCTGTGTCCTGTTCAGACACCGAGACACTGAGTAGAGCAGAACAAGGAAAGAAAAATGAGAAAAAAGAAAGTGGCAGAATTCAAAAAAACCTCCCAGCCGTCGATGAGGAAGGCGTGATGCGGAGAAACCGCTAGACCGGACCACTCTCACCCTCTCTGACACTCACCAAGGACAGACAGACAGACACCAGAGTCCACAGACAGACAGACAGACAGACAGAGACACAGACAGACAGGCAGAGACAGACAGACAGACAGACAGATAGAGACAGGCAGGCAGGCATACAGACAGACAGACAGACAGGCAGACAGAGACAGGCAGACAGACAAGTAGACAGACAGACAGATAGATAGACAGACATAGAAATAGACAGAGAGATAGACAGACAGACAGACAGACAGGCAGGGAGACAGACAGACAGGCAGACAGACAGGCAGACAGACAGAGACACACAGACAGACAGGTAGACAGACAGCCAGATAGACAAACAGAAAGTCTCCTTTCTAGAAAGTCCCTCCCTCTCTCTCCACTAGACAGACAGACAGACAGACAGACAGGCAGACAGAGACAGACAGACAGACAGACAGACAGACAGGCAGACAGAGACAGACAGGCAGACAGCAATAGACAGACAGACAGACAGAGACAGACAGCGACAGACAGACAGACAGACAGACAGACAGACAGACAGACAGGCAGACAGAGACAGACAGACAGACAGACAGACAGACAGACAGGCAGACAGACAGGGACAGACAGACAGAGAAGCAGACAGACAGGCAGGGAGACAGACAGGCAGGCAGGCAGACAGTGACAAACAGACAGACAGACAGGCAGACAGACAGGGACACGGCCAGCTTAGACTTGATGCTCACTGACCCCACGGTGAGGGACTTTATCAGGAGTACCAGTGGTCTGCAAGGTTCCCCTTTTTTCAACAACTCCACACTTCAAAACAACCGTTGTCCTTGGGAAGCAACCAGCAAGGACTCTCTTGAACTTGCACCAGCAGCTGAACGCACATGTTAAGACATGTCTTCATCAGATCACAGACAGTGGAGGGGGAGTGTGTGTGTGTGTGTGTGTGTGTGTATGTGTGTGTGTGTGTGTGTGTGTGTACCATTGTCTTTCCCCCAGAACCCCCCACACAGTGATCACAGCACACACACACACACACTCTCTCTTTCAAATAGTGAGAGATATATTTCACAGACCACAACTACACACAATTACTCAACAAAAGAAAAAAAGAACTCGCTGAAAATGTAAATAACTTCACGACTGTATAAAAGAAAGCCAAAAAAAACACAAGATATTTTTCCACTGATCTTGTGTTCACTCGTTTCACTCCGCCAATAGTAAGTAAGTGTTCTGATCAATGTGCCAGAGAGGTTGAGACTACTTCTTTGGTAAGCATAAATCAAAATGAGAAACAGTGACTGCACTGATCCCGAAACATAGTTGTTCGGACGAATAATACAGCTGGAAATAGAATCCTCTTACCCTGCTCTCCCTCCCCTTAGCCTCCTTTTCCATCTCTTTCTCCATTAACTTAAACAAACCTTCAGAGCTTACAGAATGTACAAATTACAGGACGACTCTCCCAGCACGCTAACACGCGCACGTACACACACACACACACACACACACACACACACACACACACGCTCACACACACGCTCACACACACACACGCTCACACACACACTCACACACACACACACACGTACACACACACACACACACACACACACACACACACGTACACACACACACACACACACACACACACACACGCTCACACACACACTCACACGTGCACACCGTAATTCGCACGCCTCGCGATGTGTGGTCCCCCCTAGTTCATAACTAATATAGCCCAGCCTGTTTCATGCCCAGATGTTCGCAGAGCGAGGGCTATAAGCATCCGGAGCAGCATTAGCTTTTAATTGGCTAGGCTCACTGGGTTGATGTTTGGGGCTTGGCGTGTCTGAGTCAGAGCCTTGGCTGGGCTAGGCTGAGCTGAGCTGGGCTGAGCTGGGCTGAGCTGGGTTGGGCTGAGCTG
>NC_137691.1:17565081-17570081 GCF_963989245.1 Nansenia antarctica
GCCTTTGATGGCCGGAGGAGAGATGGTTTCTAATGTTATGTTCAACAGGGGCTATGCCCTCCATCTCTAAGGGGGGGGGGGGGGGGGGAGATGACAGTGTGGAGAGAGGGATCATTTTTTAAACGTCCCTCCTTCATTCAAGAATTCTGTGTTTGCACAAGAGCTTTAGGATTCTGTTCCCATTGTGACGGCTGATCCCAGGGGACAGTACATCCCTGGTGCTCTCTCTCCGACCTCCCCCCCCCCTCTCCCTCTATCTCTCTCCCTCTCTTTCTCTCCCCCTCTATCTCTCTCTCTCTCTTTCTCTCCCCCTCTATCTCTCTCCCTCTCTTTCTCTCCCCCTCTCTCTCCCTCCCTCCCCCACCTCGCTCTCTCTCCCTCCCTCCCCCACCTCTCTCTCCTTCCCCCATCTCGCTCTCTCTCTCCCTCCCTCCCCCACCTCTCTCTCCTTCCCTCTCTCTCTCCCTCCCTCCCTCCCTCCCTCCCTCCCTCCCTCTGTGTATAGACTGACCAGGGGTGGGTGGGGGGGGGACCAGTGTTGGTGACTTCCTGGAGTATGACCCCCACTCGGCACAACCGAGCAGGTCACTTGTTGTCACATGTTGTTTTTTACGCGGTTCCACTTGCCTTTCACACACGTCCTCAAGGTGTCTCCCAACAGCCGTCCTGCACATTTGTCCCCTTGTCATATACACCACGAGACAGGGTGGCAGCCTTAACCAGGGTCCCCAGGACATCACAACCACTCTTCTACTGAGGGGGTGGTGTGTGTGTGTGTGTGTGTGTGTGTGTGTGTGTGTGTGTGTGTGTGTATGTATGTGTGTGTGTGTGCGTGTGTGTGTATGTGTGTGTGTGTGCGTGCTAGCGTGCGTACGTTCACACGCACGTGTGCGTATGCGTGTGTTTGTACACATACGGTCCACAGGAGTGCGTACGTCGGACCCTGACACCCTCACCCTCTCTCTCTCTCTCTCCCTTTCCATCCCTCTCTCCTCTCCATGTCGACTGTTTGTTAGGAAATCCTGAGCAAACCGCAGCTGTTTGTCTTCTCTTTGTCAACGAGGGACTTTTATAGACTTCCACTATTGACAATCGCACGACTCCCGGTTGCCCTCACACAAGCTGGATAACACTGTGCAAATAGGTGTATGTACACACACACACACACACACACACATACACACACTCGCACACACACACTCGCACACACACACTCGCACACTCGCAATCTCTGAAACACACACATTCAAGTGCACTGCGTCGCCTCGCGCGGAAGTCACCACGAGCGGCGGTGGGGACAACTGAGAACTTGAACTCCGAGAAAAGCGGAAAAGAGGTTTGACCTTTTCACAAGTGATCATTGATAGGATGACACCTGGGGGGTAGCGACGGGAGGATCTCCAAACACAGAAAAGGCATTTCTATTGTTTTACTAAAAACCGGTTGATCGTGTGGAGGACCTGTCGAGGCTGACCAATGGGACAACGACGATATGCTTCTGAGAGACAGACTGTCCCCTGGTGTTACCCAACCTATGAACCCAGCCTACAGGCCAAGACAGGAGAGGAAAGAGAGGAGAGGAGAGGAGAGGAGAGGAGAGGAGAGGAGAAGAGAAGAGAAGAGAAGAGAAGAGAAGAGAAGAGAAGAGGAGAGGAGAAAAGAGAAGAGAAGAGAAGAGAAGAGAGGAGACTATTTGGGAGGGCCTTGTCAATTAGGGGGGAGGGGAGGGGGGCTTGGCTGTGACATAGGCGAGGGAGCGGAGCTGCCATTCATGTCAATGGGGGAGATCATGGAAACCAGTAGGGGGCTCAGCCAGGGACACAATGGACCCCCGACCGAGCCAAGACCCTTAATACCGATGCTCCCCATTTCACACATCCTTTCAAAGCACTATATACCCTCTCACCCCCCCCCCCCCCCTGCCCCGCCACAAACCCCCACCCCTGCCCCCTCCTCCCCCCTCCTCCCTCTCTCGACACTCTACCTCCGCATGTTCCCTGATCACAGGCACATGACAATGGTGAGAAAGGGCCAGGGTTGTGGCCATGGGGACACCTTGTCTTTGTGTATTGGAGGAGACAATGCCACCATCTCCCGCGACCGTAGTAAACACTTCCTCTCTCCCCGGGGACCAGATGGTCACACTGTCACCCCTAAATGGATCATTATCATCATCACAGGCCAGGTGGTGGCAAAGTGTGGACCTGATAATGACACCATAATACTGGATCAGGAGAGAGGGAGGGAGGGAGTGAGGGAGGGGGGGGCGGGGGAGAGAGAGAGAGAGAGAGAGAGAGAGAGAGAGAGAGAGAGAGAGAGAGAGAGAGAGAGAGAGTGAGAGACCTGTTGCGTTTGACACTTCCAACTCATTGGGGGAAGTTGAGATCATTGAGATCATCTCTAGAGCACTGATGATCCTATGAATATCAATTAATGTTTGAGAATGAGTTAACATTCATTCTAAAAATCTAAGCTACACTCATTTGCCACTCAGTTGCCATGCTCACACAGTATTTATTTACTGTTGCAATATACCAGTACTCCATGTAGACAGAGGAGAGTTAACCCTGATATGTGACACGTTCTTGTCTTTTGGTCCCCATATCGGCAACCAATCAAAATGTTCAGACTTTTCTTTTGAAACACGGAACTACGTTTCAACATTGTTGAGAATCACAACACAAACTCACTAGTCAAGCCAAAATATTGCAACGCAATGGTTTGGGTGAGTAATCCCCACTGCTACCAAGTTAACTAGAACACTACTTTACATTGTTAGCAGGCTGTTGTGTCAGTGATTTTCAACAACGGCAAAATGTATTCACATTCCCCCCCCCCAAAAAAGAAAAGTCTCATCATTACATCCGATCCCAATATGAGGACCAAAGCATTAGAACGTGACACACATTTCATTGCCATGTTATAAGACTGAACTATTTCAAACATTTACAATAAATATTAGGGTAGTACTGAATGAATGCTGTTCGAGTGTCTGGGTCTCAACCTTCCCTTGCAGAGAGCAAGAGAGAGAAACAGGGGGAGAGAGAAAGAAAGAAATATTCAAACTTTCCCCCCTTTTTCCCCAAAAGAAAATATTTAGAAAAAAAAACTGTAATCTTTGGGTGTTGGGAGGAAAAATATACCTCAACATCCTGGGCAATTCCATGGGAACCACTGGCTAGCTCATAGGTTCTAACGAGAGAGAGAGAGAGAGAGAGAGAGAGAGAGAGAGAGAGAGAGAGAGAGAGAGAGAGAGAGAGAGAGAGAGAGAGAGAGTGAAAAGAGAGAGGGAGTGAGGTGGCTCTATGCTGACTGACGCCCGGAGAATGGAGAGCAGAGGGGTTGGCAATAGCACTGCAAGCAGGTAGCATGATTGCGCTAGGACTTCACTTCACTACACTTCACGAGCGAGCGAGCGAGCTAGCTAGCCAGTCTGAGGGGCATTAGCATTCTAACTGCTTGGCCACAGGCCCAAGGGGAGAGGAGAGGAGAGGAGAGGCTGCTGCTGGCCTCCACTCAACAGGACCTCCCTCTCTTTACACGGCTCTTCAGCAGGGCCCGGCTGGTTGCTAGACAATGCCGCTTGGTTATGCGGGTTATGTAAAGACCCTCCTGCCTCACAAAAGCCAACGTGGGCGCCTGTTATGTGCAGCTCTTCAGAGCCCAGGGTCAGTTAGCAGAAGGGCTCTGGTGCTAGCACTCCAAGTTAAAAAACGTTTGCTCTCTGTGTGGTGTGTGTTTACGGAGAGTAAAGGAGAGGAGAGGAGTGGAGGGATGAGGCAGTGAATTATCCCTCCCCCTCCCCGTGAGAGGCTCCTGCGGTGGCTTCTCCTCGTCTGGGGGGGAGTCCCCCCCCACCCCTCTGAGCCCAGGTTAAAACAACTCCCTTGTTGACCAGTGGGTGTATTAATGGGCTGGAGGAGTGTGTGTGTGTGAGTGTGTGTGTGTGTGTTTAATATGTGTGTTTAATGTGTTAGAGTGTGTACATGTGTACGCATGTGTGTGTGTGTGTGTGTGTGTGTGTGTGTGCGCGCAATCCTGCCCACCAGTGTGTTTATGTGTGTGTGTGTGTGTTTATATGTGTGTGTGTGTGTGTGTGTGTGTGTCTGTAACCCAGGGGCGTGTGTGTGTGTGTGTGTCTGTGGCCCAGGGGCTTCCCTGGCGGAGCCGTCAGTGACTGTGGGGGGAAACCCGACACCTCCTCCACCCTGTGTGCAGGTACAGGTGACAGGAGGGAACATCTCTCCCCGGGGCGGTGACACTGTGGTGACCCACACACCTCAGACACACCAACCACTAAATAACTACCACTAGATAACTACCACTAGATAACTACCACTAGATAACTACCACTAGATAACTACCACTAGATAACTACCACTAGATAACTACCACTAGATAACTACCACCAGATAACCACCACCAGATAACCACCACTAGATAACTACCACTAGATAACTACCACTAGATAACTACCACCACTAGATAACTACCACTAGATAACTACCACTAGATAACTACCACCAGATAACTACCACTAGATAACTACCACCAGATAACTACCACCAGATAACTACCACTAGATAACTACCACTAGATAACTACCACTAGATAACTACCACCAGATAACTACCACCAGATAACTACCACTAGATAACTACCACTAGATAACTACCACCAGATAACTACCACTAGATAACTACCACTAGATAACCACCACTAGATAACTACCACTAGATAACTACCACTAGATAACTACCACTAGATAACCACCACTAGATAACTACCACCAGATAACTACCACTAGATAACTACCACTAGATAACTACCACCACTAGATAACCACCACTAGATAACTACCACTAGATAACTACCACTAGATAACTACCACCACTAGATAACTACCACTAGATAACTACCACTAGATAACTACCAGCAGATAACTACCACTAGATAACTACCACCAGATAACTACCACCAGATAACTACCACTAGATAAC
>NC_137691.1:17577581-17580081 GCF_963989245.1 Nansenia antarctica
ACCTGGATGAACCAACCTGTAGCACTGTGGACCTCCAGGACTAGGGGGTGAGGATCAGAGACCCTTCCCCTGTGCTCTGGTGCGCCGGTCGGCCATCTTTGATGCTGACTCTGCTCTACAATCCGGAGGTCTTGGGGAGATCTTTACTAGTCTCTAGCTGTTTGTTATTGGCTAGCGGGAAGCTGAGGACCTCTTGGTGTAATTAATGGGCACAATTATGTAATTGAGAAGGGGGGTGGGTCTACTCTATTCAATGAATACCAGATGTCTTGGACCCCCGTCCCCTCCACCACCCTCCTGGCCTTTCAAGACTGCAGTTGTTCTAAACTCTTAGAGTGGGGGGTCACAGACACACACACAAACCTCCCCCTCACCCCATACCAGAACCTACAGTCCAGACCCCCTTTTCTTCAGTAAATAACGACTTAATGGTTTACAAGTCTTCCAATAACCATAACCCCTTCACTTTGAATTAAGGAACAGAGACACAGACATACTTGAACTGGGGTCAGGAGGACACGGCGTGTGTAGAGCAGGGGAGGCTGGCGGAGGTAGAAGATAGGCTCACTGTAGCGCATGGAAGACAATGAGGAATTCCTACCATGTTTGATACCCTTCCTCATTCCATTCCAGACATTACAATGACGTCTACCTCCGCCAGCCTTCCCTGGTGTTCTACCTCCGCCAGCCTCCCCTGGTGTTCTACCTCCCCCAGCCTCCCCTGGTGTTCTACCTCCTCCAGCCTCCCCTGGTGTTCTACCTCCACCAGCCTCCCCTGGTGTTCTACCTCCACCAGCCTCCCCTGGTGTTCTACCTCCCCCAGCCTCCCCTGGTGTTCTACCTCCACCAGCCTCTCCTGGTGTTCTACCTCCCCCAGCCTCCCCTGGTGTTCTACCTCCACCAGCCTCCCCTGGTGTTCTACCTCCACCAGCCTCCCCTGGTGTTCTACCTCCCCCAGCCTCCCCTGGTGTTCTACCTCCTCCAGCCTCCCCTGGTGTTCTACCTCCACCAGCCTCCCCTGGTGTTCTACCTCCCCCAGCCTCCCCTGGTGTTCTACGTCCTCCAGCCTCCCCTGGTGTTCTACCTCCTCCAGCCTCCCCTGGTGTTCTACCTCCACCAGCCTCCCCTGGTGTTCTACCTCCACCAGCCTCCCCTGGTGTTCTACCTCCCCCAGCCTCCCCTGGTGTTCTACCTCCCCCAGCCTCCCCTGGTGTTCTACCTCCCCCAGCCTCCCCTGGTGTTCTACCTCCGCCAGCCTCCCCAGGGCGCTTTCGTCCGCTTTCAAAAGAGTAGTGAAGAAAGAAACTCGAACACATTTGAGGTTGAAAAATGAAATGAAAATGGCCCACTTTCCCTTCTCTCCTCCTCCCTCCCTCTCTCCCCTCCTCCTCCTCTCCCCGGTACTTTGAAGCCACTGGCGTATTATGACCCTGTCAGCAGTGCGTTGTGGTACACCAAAGTCTTCACTTCAGATTATTCCTCTGCCGAGCCAGCTGATTCTGACACAGCACTGATGTCACCGTCTGTGAGGCCACTTGTGGCGGTTCAGCGCCTAATACTACTCGCTTGAGGGAAAATGTCTGTTTCCCTCTCCCTTGAAGTCTGTCTTGAAAAAATAGATGAGAGTAGCAACCAAATGTTTCGACTGGCAACCAAACCTCTCGCTCTCCGGCACGGTTACTGGTCACACAGAACACCGTGGCAACGCAGTGAAAGACCAACAGAACACCAATATCTCTTGATCGTAAACGGTGAACGTTCGGCTGGTGTATAGAAATCAGTCAAATCGAGAAGTCATCATCATAGACTGTCTGTGTTATACAATACAAGACAACAATTCCCTTGATGTTTTAGGCTATGTCCACATCAATACGTTTTTCGTATATAAAAATATGACCGTCCACACCAGCATGTTTAAAAGCAATATAAACGCTGGCATTGAGCATTCCACACCAGTAGTCGGCGATATAATTTAACCTCATAGCCCCGCTGGCCAATCAGACGCCTCTGTCTCTCAATGTTCTCGATCATTAACTGTGCATTTATATGTAAACAGGTTAAAAGTCCAGTTAACAGTGAAAGAACTAGAAGCACTTTGTTCACATCCATTTTCCTCGCTTGTGTAGCCTCGACCACCGTTGCCTGTTGTAAACATAGTAGTTACTGGTGGCAGGATATGACGTTGGAGGGAACAGCAAACAGCTGCAGTGCGCATGATCCTAGAAATCTACGCGCATGATGACGTGACGAATACAAAAAACTCTGTCTATCTCGTCCACACGTCAAAAATATACAGCGTTTTTTAAATTCTTCACTCTGGCAGGCGTTTTTAAAAATCTTCGTTTTCATGGGGCAAAAACTCGTTTGCGTCTGGACGAACCCCCCAAAACGAATATATAAATCCACGTTTATCAAAAACGTATTGGTGTGGACAGGGCCTTAGCCACTAGGTGGAATTCTTTGACACGGGTGTTAGCATTTAGCTAATCAAGTGATGTTG
>NC_137691.1:17585081-17652581 GCF_963989245.1 Nansenia antarctica
GGGGGGGGCGGAGCCTGAGGAGATACACTGTCAGCAGTCAGCACACACACACACACACACACGCTCTTTCTGTCAGCAGTCAGCACACACACACACACACACACACACACACACACACACACACACACACACACACACACTTTCTCCCTCTGCCTTTCTCACTCTCTTTCTCTCCCTCTCTCCCCCTCACCCTCACCAAACAACCAAACTACTACACCACACACACACACACACACACACACACACAGACACACACACACACACACACACACACACAGACACACACACACACACACACACACACACACACACAGAGACACACACAGACACACACAGACACACACACACACACACACAGACACACACACACACACACACACACACACACACACACAGAGACACACACAGACAGACACACACAGACACACACACACACACACACACACACACACAGACACACACACACACACACACACAGAGAGACACACACACACACACACACACTACACCACACATTCTTCATGCACATGGTTGTGCACAAACACACATGTGCATACCAAACATACGTACACAAACGTACGCATAAGCCACACCCCCCCCACAGACACAAACCACAGATAGAAATACACCACACACAGTCATACTGAATCTGAGTTTAAACTCTGAAATACTTGACACTCATGTTGAGCAAGGATTTGATTATCATCAAGTCACATCAGATATCGTATCACATACATCTTCATTATGCTTGATTAAAGAAAAAAAAATATTTGAATGGGAAAGTGTGTCCAAACTTTTGACTGGTACTGTATATAATCACATAACACTACTATACTAATACTGGTTAGGGCCTCCCTTTGCTCTCAAAACAGCCTCAATTATTCATGGCATTGATTCCACAAGATTTTGGAAACATTCCTTTGAGATTCTAGCCATGAAGGGATGCACATGGTCAGCAATAATACTCAAATAGGCTGTGGCTTTCAAGCGATGATTGATTGGTATTAACAGTTCCAAAGTGTGCCAAGAAAACATTCCCCACACTATTACTAATAAAGTGTTGGGTGAGTGTAATAGCCCCGCATCAAGCAGGTATCTACTTAGAAAGAAGTTGGTTAAACTATTATTACATCATAATTGCATAATTTGTGACAGCAGCCAGTGAAAGCAGGAACAAGTCGGCAACCAACCAAATGTTCCAACATTTATTCTGAAAAATGTAAATAAATTGATCATTGAAATCAATGATACGCTTGCTAGTCAAGCCAAAATATTGCAATGCAATAGATACCTAGTTAGTGTAGAGTAGTGGGGATTACTTACCAAATCCATTGCATTGCAATGTTTTGGCTTGACTAGCGAGTGTGTCATTGATTTTCAACAATGTTGACATTTATTTCAACTTTTTTGAATAAAAGTCACAACATTTTTGTTTGGCCGACTTGTTCCCACTTTCCCCAGCTGCTGTCACATTTAAACATTTAACTGCATATCCATTTTATGTGCTCTGGTTAGGATTAGTACACTTGTTTGGCAGTGGGGTATAATGTAGGCCTAAATCATTCAATTGAATTGAACTTAACAAATTTGATTGGCAAGATCTCAACGTCACACCCGCGACATGTCACTGCGTATAATGGTAATTAATAATTCTCTAAATATTTCCCATGACTATGACATTTCCCATCCCATTATGCGTGACCTGTGGCTAATGCCATTCAACCTTTCAAAATGTCTAATGCCTTTGCCCCCTTGTGTCATCCCTCTATTTAGCAAAGCTCCGACTCCTCCCCCATTCCTCTTTCACAGTTTTAACGATACTCTGTTATCATTCCATTGTGAGGGGATTTCAGAGTTAAGATGTTTCAGGATGATCAGTACATGCAGATGCTCCTAGTAGACGCAGAGTATCCTAGACTGAAAAGGTAAACAACGTATCAGAGTGAAAAGAAAACATATTCTCCCTATTGGTGAACTTTTTGGATATACCTAGGTAACAATGGAGACATGCAACTGTTTGTTCAAACAAGCGGCGTTCGAGAGGGAGGAGAGGAGGGAGAGGGAGGGAGGACTGAGAGAGAAGAGGGGACAAGGTGGAAGAGAGAGGAGGAGAGTTTCGGGAAAGAGGGAAGGGAGAAGACGGATGAATGGCGTGAAAGCGAAAGAACAACAACGCAACAGGCGGAAAGCTCCGACGTACAAAAACTGGGACGGAGAGACTCAAGACGAGAGAGCGACGAAGTGAACGAAACTACCCTTTCTTTCTCTTCTCCTCGCAGAAAAGGGGAACTCAAGAAAAGATAAAGGGAGAAAAGAGTTGCAAGAGGATAAAAAGAAAGAGAGAGAGAGAGAGAGAGAGAGAGAGAGAGAGAGAGAGAGAGAGAGAGAGAGAGAGAGGTCTAGCAGCATTGTGTGTATGTGTGTGTCCCCTGGAGCATCCCCAGCCAGGCTACCCCCCCGTCCTTGTCCCCAGCCCCTAGTCCCACGTCCCTAGTCCCCAGTCCACCGCCAGGCTTACCCCCCCTCCCCTCCCCGTCCCCAGCCCCTAGTCCCCAGTCCACCGCCAGGCTTACCCCCCCTCCCCTCCCCGTCCCCAGCCCCTAGTCCCACGTCCCTGGCCAAGCGCTGCAGTGCTGAGGGCCTGTGGTCGGGGATAGACAGACAGCTGCTATTAAACCCTGATTGTTTCAGGTTCACAGGGTGTGAAAGGGGCTGATTGAGGGCCTCTGATCCCAGTGAGGGTGGTCTCTCTCTGGGGAAGGTGGGAGGGGGGACGGGACGGGCACGTCACGTGACATGTGTTCCTTTGCTTTTCCCGAGCAGCCCCCAAAATGGAATCTGGACAAAAACACAGCACTTGTTGCTGTGCCCGCCTGGTGTCACATGGTCTTCCGTTTTTTCCAATGTTAATTGCGTTGACAATACGGTTACTCGACATTGCTTTGACTTTGGAACATTTCAACGCTGACTTTCTCTCTATCTTTGCAGGTAGGTTAACATGATCCTCAAATAAAGCAACACGCGCTCCTTTGCAACACTGTCCCCGCCTGTCCTGACCTGCACGACATTTTCATTGCAGTCTACAATCACAGGTTCAACACTCCACCCGCCACCACAGAGACCCCTCAGTGACCCTACGGTTGTCAGTCACTGAATCCGTTGACAAAGATCCTTTTCTTTAGTCAAAGTTAGTCAAAAGTCAGAGTAATGCCTTATTATCACCGATTGGAGAACATACAGTTAGTTAGTTGTCTGCCATCACTGGTGCTGCCTGCCTGCCTGCTACCTATAGGAAGAGAGCTTCTTCCTGTATGGTTTATTTGTTTAAGACCTCTCCTGTTGGGGAGGCCTTTTGGCTTTAACACAGAGCCATCACACACTGATAAAGACCAGTCACAGATAGGAAGCTCCCCTGCCGGGGTGTTCACACATGCCACAGAGGACAAGTGCACTGACTGACTGACTGACTGACTGACTGGCTGGCTGACTGGCTGACTGGCTGACTGACTGACTGGCTGGCTGGCTGGCTGACTGGCTGGCTGACTGGCTGACTGGCTGACTGACTGGCTGACTGGCTGACAGGCTGACTGACTGGCTGGCTGGCTGGCTGACTGGCTGACTGGCTGGCTGACTGGCTGACTGGCTGACTGGCTGACTGGCTGGCTGACTGGCTGGCTGGCTGAGTGGCTGGCTGGCTGGCAGGGCCTGAGACAGTCAATGCAGGTCTTGGTCTGGGTGCATTTGTGCAATCACTATACATGTCCTGACAATGTCCTCTCCATTCTTAGAATATGTACAGATCAAACAATGGTATCTGGTATGGATTATTCTTGAACATGTCCACCTACAGTACCACACTTTTGAATGGGGAAGTGTGTCCAAACGTTTGACTGGTACTGTACATAGACTCATGTATTGTTAAACATGAAACCTGGGGGGGGGGGGGGGGACTTGAGGCCAGTACTGTATGATGTCACCTCTCCCTGTCATGTGGTTGTCCCATCTTGTCCCTTCTGCTGTAGGCCCAGTATGATACTGTGTCACTGCCGGTAAAACCCTTATTCACATTACAGAACCAAACTAAGCTGAGCCGAGCTGTGCTGTACTAGGCTGGCCAGGATATGCATAGACCATAACTTGTTGAAACAGTGGTGGAAAAAAAGGACATTGTGAAAAGAACATAATCTGAGCCAGTATAGTATGACGTGGGTCAGCCCCGTAGTGTGTAAAGCCCCTGAGTGTGTGGTTAGATGACAATTCCAAGGGGAGGCTGGTGGAGGTAGAAATGGGAGGATGGGCTCATTGGAATGCATGGAATGGAATAAGGAATGATATCAAACACACATGTTTGATACCATTCCAAACTCCATTCCATGAATGACAATGAGCCCGTCCTCCAATTTCTACCTCCACCAGCCTCCCTATTTCTACCTCCACTGATTCAAGCAGACCCAGCCTCCCCTCCAGGTCAGTGTGAAGAGGTGTTTGGCTTTTCAATTGAGTCCAATGTTGACACTCTTCAAACGAGAGAGCCACTACATTAGTCCAGTGGTCATGATCTGACCACATTGTCAGATAAAGTGAGTGATTAGTCACTACTGCGATTAGTTAAGAGTATATTATGAAAGAAAAAAAAAGACAAACAGACAGAAAACAAAACGAACACACGAAAGAAAGAATTAACGAATTCAAAAGAGAACATGATTCTATCGCTCGTAGAAACTTTGAGCTTGTGCCAACTAAGTCACAGTCAACAGTTGTTTTTCCAAATGAAAATGTATCTTTTTTCTAGTGTACCTAATGTACAGGTCTCATTCACCTGAGAACACCGAGGGGAATAATGATGTCGTTTTTGCAGTGGGTGTTCTGACAGATATGCCCATTTGTAAAAGATATTGGCAGCTGTAGTGCCGGAGGAAAAAGGAAAGACGTAGGCAACGTAATGATAACTGTTTAATCAAAACAACAACTTGTACTCTCAGTACAGGACCAGAAAATGGTTACCAAAACTCGTGTATCTAAACAGGAAGGTGCAACGTTAATAATCCTCCCCTCTGCCCCTAGTGCCAGAACTGGTTCCCTCCCACTACACAACCAACAGTAAGAGGAGAACATGAACCCATAATGTAGTCACTACACCAGCCCCCCCAGTGTTCACCTCAATATTGGAAATCCTCACGGCGAGGAGGGCGTATGGCCCGGCCCCTACGATCGTAGGTAAAGTCAGGAGGTGCGGGAGGAGGTGTGACATCGCCCATCACGTCCTCCTGCAGGGAAGGACGGGGGGCAGCGACGACCGGGGGCTCGCGAGCTGCGGGGGGTTGTCGGGGTCGGAGGGGGGAATGGCCAGGGCGCGGCAGGGGAGGTAGGACTGGAGGCCGGCCTCTGCGCGGTGGCAGGGCCAAGTCCAGGGGCAGTTCAAGGTCCAAGTGGGCCGGTTTGAGGCGATCAACGGACACACACTCAGGCCTACCCCCCATGTCAACCATGAAGTTCTTGGCTCCGGCCTCGATGACACGGAAAGGCCCGTCATAAGGAGGACGTAGTGGAGTCCTGTGGCCATCATGACGAATGAAAACGAACCTCGCTGAGTGCAGCTCCGGGGGCACCCTCGAAGTAGGGACACCATGCTGCGTAGTCGGGACCGGGACGAAGGTCCTGGCGCTGTCCAGCAGGGAGGCGCGCTGAGCGGCGGCGGACCAGGGCTCCGTTGACTTGGGAATGAAGTCACCGGGGACCCGCAGCGGCTGTCCAAACACCAGCTCAGCGGACGACGACTGGAGGTCCTCCTTAGGCGCTGTCCTGAGCCCCAGCATGACCCACGGCAGCTTGTCAAGCCAGTCGCTGTCCGTGAGGCTGGCTCGAAGGGCGGCCTTCATGGATCGATGGAAACGCTCACAGAGCCCGTTCGCCTGCGGGTGATAGGCGGTTGTGCGGTGGAGCTTGACCCCCAGATTCTCCGCCACCGCTGCCCACAGCTCTGAAGTAAACTGTGAGCCACGGTCAGAGGAGAGATCAGCAGGGGTGCCGTAGCGGGAGACCCACACCGCGATGAACGCCCGGGCCAGGTCGGGGGCTGTCGTTGAGGAGAGCGGAACTGCCTCCGGCCAGCGAGTCGTCCTGTCCACCATGGTAAAGAGATAGGTGTATCCGTGCGAGGGGGGCAGCGGCCCTACCAGGTCCACGTTTACATGATCGAACCTCCGCTCAGGCACAGAGAACTGCTCCAGGGGGGCCTTGACGTGTCGATGCACCTTGGCGCGCTGGCAGGCGATGCACGTGTCAACCCAGGCCCTCACATCCCTCTTGAGCCCATGCCAGACGAATTTCTCTGACACCAGCCGTGAGGACGGTTTCCTACCAGGGTGAGACAAGCCGTGTATCGCCTCGAAGGCGGGGCGCCTCCAGTTGGCGGGGACCACCGGTCGTGGCTGACCCATGGAGACGTCGCACAGGAGCGTGGCCCCTGCGTCACCGAAAACCACCTCTTCTAGGCGCAGTCCTGTGTCCGACAACTTGAGAGCCTGGACGGCGGGGTCGGCGGCCTGGTCTGCAGCCATGCGCGCGTAGTCCAAACCCAGTTGGACCGCACCAACCACCGCCCTGGAGAGACAATCCGCGACCTGGTTGGACTTCCCAGCAACGTGCTGGATGTCTGTGGTGAACTCGGATATGTAGGCGAGCTGGCGCTGTTGGCGGTCGGACCACGGCTCCGCCACCTTGGACATGGCGTGCGTGAGTGGCTTGTGGTCCACGTAGGCCGTAAACTCGCGGCCCTCCAGTAAAAAACGGAAGTGTCTGACAGCAAGCCACAGCCCGAGGAGCTCCCTGTCGAATGTGCTGTACCTTTGCTCTCTGGGAGACAGCTGGCGGCTGAAGAATGCAAGAGGCTGCCAGGCGTCCCCAACCCACTGTTCGTACACCGCTCCCACAGCAAAGTCAGAGGCGTCCGTGGTGAGAGCAGTGGGTGCCGAGGGCGAGGGGTGGGCCAACATGGCAGCGCGGGCCAGGGCCGCCTTGGTGTCCTGAAAGGCTTTGACACGCTCCGCCGTCCAGTCCACCGGCTGCTTCAGAGTCTTGCCCTTCTGGGCATCGTACAGAGGCCGCAGGATGTGAGCGATGTGGTGGAGGAAGCGATAGTAGAAGGTTACCATCCCGATGAACCCCTTGAGCTCGCTGATTGTGCTGGGGCGCGGGAAAGCAGCGACAGCTTCTACCTTCGAGGGGAGGGGGGTCACCCCCTCTGCGGAGACCCGGTGCCCGAGAAAGTCGATGGCGTTCCGTCCGAACTCACACTTCGCCGGATTGACAATCAGCCCATGTTGGCTGAGCCGTGTGAAAAGGGCCCGGAGGTGGGACAGGTGCTCCTCCTCCGTGGTGCTTGCGACGAGGATGTCATCCAAGTAGACGAAGAGGAATGGTAGGTCCCGGAGCACCGAGTGCATGAGGCGTTGGAAGGTCTGCGCCGCGTTCTTCAGGCCGAATGGCATCCGCAGAAACTCGAAGAGTCCAAATGGCGTGATTACGGCCGTCTTAGGGACGTCCTCGGGGTGCACCGGCACCTGATGGTACCCCCGTACCAGGTCCACTTTGGAGAAGAAGCGTTTGCCTGCCAGGTTCGCTGAAAAGTCCTGGACATGTGGGACCGGGTAGCGGTCAGGCTTGGACGCGTCGTTGAGGCGGCGGTAGTCCCCACATGGGCGCCACCCGCCGTCTGACTTAGGGACGATGTGCAGGGGAGACGCCCAGGGGCTGCTCGAGCGCCGAACGATGCCCACCTGCTCCATATGCGCAAACTCCGCCCTGGCGATGGCCAGCTTCTCCGGGTTGAGGCGCCTGGCCCTGGCGTGGAGGGGAGGCCCCTCGGTCTCGATGTGGTGCTCCACTCCGTGTTTCACCGTGGGCGCGGAGAAGGTGGGCTTGGTAAGGTCGGGGAATTCGGCGAGCAGCCGAAGGTACTGGTCACTTTCGGCGAGCGTATTGGACCACCCGCTGTAGACCGCCTCCCCCTGCGTACAGGCGAATGAAGCGAAAGTCTGCGAGTTGACCAGGCGCCTGTTCCCCACGTCCACCAACAGGTTGTGGGCGCACAGAAAATCCGCACCAAGGAGGGGAAATGTGACAGCCGCTATGACAAAATCCCACGAAAAACATTGCCCTCCGAAGCACACGTCCACCGCCCTAGTGCCGTAAGAGCAGATAGGTGTGCCGTCCGCGCCTGCCAACTGCGGACCACGCTCCTCCTTCGCCATATCCGATCTCTCTGCCGGAATGATGCTCCACTGGGCACCTGTGTCACAAAGGAAACTGCGACCAGAGGCGGTGTCTTGTATGAAGAGCAGCCTGTTGGTGACGCCAGCGCTCAGGGCCACTACTGAGCGCCGGCCCCGCCGTTTCCCGTCGGTCCGAAGGTGCAGGGTGAGCGGCACCGTTTGGCCTTGGCGCCAAAAGTGGCGTGGTAGAAACAATGGCCCGCAGCGTTACCCTGCTGGCCAGAAGGTCTGGCGTCATCCTTCGCTCTCCTGCGACGGTCGGTTGGCGGGGCGGCCGCGGGAGCGAGCAGGTCGGGGGACCGTTGAGGCATGGCCAAGACGAACCGGTCCGCCTCCCTGGCCAGGGCGCGGGGCTCCATGATGGCGGTGTTGGCCAGCGCCATCCTAACTTGAGCTGGCAATGTGCGCATGAACAGCTCTGTGAAGAGGATCATGGGGTCTTCTGTACCGAGCAGGTTTAGCATCCTCTCCATGCTCGCAGAAGGCCTCTCGTCACCCAAGTCCGACATGGCAAATAGGCGACGCACCCTCTCCGCAGTGGACAGTTCAAATGTCTCTAGAAGCAGGGCCTTGAGGCGCTCATATTTGTTCGTCGTCGGGGGAGCAGACAAAAAACCTACCACTCGAGCTGCGGTGGAGCTGCCCAACATTGCCACAGCATGGTTGTACCGGTCGTCGTCGTCATCGATGTCACTTTTATTGAAATGCGCCTCTACAATAGCAAACCATGCAGCAGGCGTTGAGTCCCAGAATTCTGGTAGCTTGAGAGTGGGAGTGTGCGCACCACGCGTTACCCTGACAGGGGATGGTGATGGCTGCCGCTGGTTCGAACGTCTTCCTCTCCCGGACATCTTGCAGGATTGTAATGTTCGTCGCTGGTTTTTGTACACAATTACGTTAACAAAAATCCACGTCGGGTCACCAGTGTAGTGCCGGAGGAAAAAGGAAAGACGTAGGCAACGTAATGATAACTGTTTAATCAAAACAACAACTTGTACTCTCAGTACAGGACCAGAAAATGGTTACCAAAACTCGTGTATCTAAACAGGAAGGTGCAACGTTAATAATCCTCCCCTCTGCCCCTAGTGCCAGAACTGGTTCCCTCCCACTACACAACCAACAGTAAGAGGAGAACATGAACCCATAATGTAGTCACTACACAGCTCAAGTATTTCAGGTTACAAGAAACAGCTGTTCTCATGCGGCCCTACGACCCTCGGAGGAATTCTCTAACCTCGACGCACACGGAGGGCCAGGGCCTAGATGAGTTTGGAGTCTGGCTGGGCTGTCCCAACACAGAAGATTGAGACTGGCCCTTACACCACATATGTTGAGGTTGGAACGTGTCATTGAGAAACTCTCATCACACTGATCCCTTTATGCTCGTGCCAGTCGGGGGAAAATGTAACACTACGCAAAAGTCAAACTCCAAGAGAAAATATTATTTGAAACCCACAAAACCTGAGAATTAATTCACAAGCCAAAAGAAGAGAGTGGCAGCGAAGTTGAGTATCACGCTCAGCAGAGAATAAGACTATTTCAATAGTCTAAATAAGGTAATAAGGAAAGACTACAATACTTCATTGACAGCAATAGTCCTTTTCGGACATGTTAAGTAAATAGTGTTTTTTGTTTTGTTTTTTCTTGTTTTTGTTTTGTTTTTTGTTGTTATAACTATTTCTTTTTTCACATGTTCGAAATAAAGCTTTCATTCATTCAAAGCCGCTTCATGTTTTATAGGCGAGATGAACTCACAGCTGTTTATCAACGCGCAAAGGTCTCACGCATCTCCACCTCTGTTACGCACTGACTTGGGACAATAACTCAAGGTAACATCACTGTGACAATTACCTAGTCTTGAAATATGATTGCATATTTCATGGTAACAACAAAAAAACAGATACACTTTTAGCACATTGCCTAAAGAAAATCATCAAAATCGTAAAAACGGATTATAGTTTCAATAATTAGGGGTAGAGAGAACAAGAAAAGTACCTTTTGGGTTAAGTTGAAATAGCCTGCATCAGCTTGTCGTCTGGATCCCAGTCCCAGACCAGACCAGTCCCAGGGAGAGAGGGGCTGAGAGCGTCCCGCTGGGGGTTCCAGAATGTCCAATAAAGCTCTCTCTCTCTCTCTCTCTCTCTCTCTCTCTCTCTCTCTCTCTCTCTCTCTCTCTCTCTCTCTCTCTCCTCTCTCTCTCTCTCTCTCTCTCTCTCTCTCTCTCTCTCTCTCTCTCTCTCTCTCTCTCTCTCTCTCTCTCTCTCTCTCTCTCTCTCTCTCTCTCTCTCTCTCTCTCTCAGACGCACAGATGGAGGTGGTTGAATTCTCCCCAACTTCTTGTCTTTCTTCCTCCCGTGTTTAAACCACGTCTGTATCCTCTTTTAGAAGTCGCTTCCCATAGTTTTCTTTACAGTTATATGTAGTTTTCTTTACAGTTATATGTAGTTATGTACAAAATTGAACCCCATGTTCGGTTACTGAGCGTCCCGCAAGCCCGAAAGTTGGTTGCACAGCCAATGCGGGAATGCGAGCCCTCCTCCTCCTCCTCCTCCTCTGCCCACCCACTCCCTCCCTCCCTCCCTCCCTCCCTCCCTCTCTCTCTCAAAGTCTGCGGGACCACCCCGAAACAGGAAGTTAACTTTTTGTTTTTCTTAAAAAAAACAAAAAAACATGCTGCCTGCTTAGAGAATTTTTCGCCTGTAGCAGAGATTCGGAGTGATCACAGTGTGAAAACAGTATGAATCATAAAGCATTAGGATAATAAATCACATTCATAAATAATCACCATAGCCAATAGTACTCATAATATAACCAAAGCCTCATGATCACATGAAGGGCCAACTGGTGGTTTCAGAATTAAATGAAAACTTTTAGTTTTTAATGTCATGAGAAACAAAACGTTTTTAGAGAAGAACTTTTCCTTTCTTGAGCAGCGTGTGTGGCACTGTCTGCCAGCAGGGATGCTGATCGCTTACTGGGACTAATAGCGCGCCGCAAAACCCGGAGTGGAGCACCACAAAACCCGGAGTGGAGTCCAGGACCAGGGGATGGAGCGCCGCCGGTTTTTAAGGCACATTCCTCCCCGGTGTAGGCTGGCAGACTAGTAGGCTACATTACTGGGACAGATGGAAGTGGACATTAGACCTAACCAAAATGCAGTTGTCCGTCGTTTGTGCTGTCACCGTTGCATGCGTAAGCGTATCTAATAGAGTCTATATAGATGTCTACATAGAAGCGTTACAAATCACTATATTGATCATAATAATGTTGTATTTGTTTTTAAATTGACCTTGTTGTTTTTATACTCATGTTTTATATTGTATACTGTGTTGTAATGACTTGCCTCTGTTTTGCCTCTTGGCCAGGTCGTCATTGCAAATGAGAACCGGTTCTCAATTGACGTACCTGGTTAAATAAAGGTCAAATAAATTAAAATACAATAAAAGCAAATAATGAGTTATGCCATATTTGCCTGTAACGGTTGTAAACATTTGAGGCATTCTCGCGTACGATACTTGTGGCCATGTGTATGACCCCGGATACGTTTATGTTTCAATACAGTGTGTTCTCTATAGGCCTGGCCTACTAATTGCAACTGGCCAAGCGTAATTAACTGACAGAAAACATCAATAATAATGCTGAGACAACACCTCAGGCATAGTATCATTTATTAAAGTTGAAATCATGTAAGTTTTTCTAAACATTCAAATGTAAATGACCTCCTAGAAATTCATATGCATGTATGTTTTCATTTTTGAGAGCATTTATTTAGACTTGTGGCTGAAATGTCTATAGCCAGGTGTGAAATATCCTAATCATGTTTAGTCTGTGCTTTCGCTGGTGAGAGATGGAACTCACTGCCCCAGCATTTGGTGACCTGCCGCTAAGGACATGAGTCCGTTGATTAAACCAGTTTCTGAATGACAACCAGGTCTTACATTTCCGCAGGTGCAGGAGCCATATGCCTCTATTGGACTCTTTCATTCATTCATTCATTCATTCATTCATTCATGTGAGCTGCGGGAGACTTGACTGGAGAGGTAGATTATCAATGGGAGCAGATTACCACAGCAGCAGGTCACGGGAGGTGACTGGGGCTAACTGTGACCATAGAGATGTGTGTACTGTGTTCTTATGTGTGACATTCACATCTGATAGTTCTCTGTGCTGTGCAAGCGTTTTGTTTTTTGACCGCTGATGATTAAATAATTGGCACTATGTTGAAATGTCCTTTTTTCCGGTCCTGTATGTTTGTGATTAAGCCTCTGACTTGATACAGGGCATCAAAGAGCGACATAAAAATAATGGCCCCCTTGCACATGTGCCAAACACATGCAATAGACACGTTTATTTATTTAAATAACAAAGCTTCCTTTTAGTCAGGTAAGCCAAACAATGGCAAACAGCTGAAAAACAAAACAATGTACCGTAATGCAACATACAACAGTGACTCAGTCTCCACCACAATACAGTTTACCAGACATAACAAGCATTTGGATCTTTTTCCACCGCCACCATTTTCTCACAGGCGACGGCAGAAAGGAGGAGAAGAGTCTGTGGAAGATGAAGAATAGAAACGGAGAAGACCGGAAAGGCAAGGAGGTGACCGTCCAATTAGTGACTTATGAATTCAAGTTTCTAATGGGATTGACGTCTGTCGTGGAGTAGAAAGCCAAGGGGGTATAAATAGTGAAAGGTAGCTACAGTAGCCTACTGCAATGTTGTGTGTTCATCCTATTAAGTTGGAGAAGCGTGTTGCAAGTCGCTTCATTTAGTGAATGCACATGTTAGGGCTGAATGGGGCAGAAGCAAACGTTGCAGGTGTCCATTGGCATATACGTAGCTGGAAGCTGCTAGAGAGCTCACAGCACTAGACAGACCACAGAGAGGGCCGGTAATAAAACAGACTTAAGGCTAATAGGTCTTAAGGCTTAAGGCCTTATAGGTCTGATTTATTATATCTGGTTTATTATATCTGCTGATCACTTTCCTCACTGGCACCTAGTCTGGTAATGTCATCACATAGCTCACAGTAAACAATTGATGTTCACATTGACTAGCATTTCAATTGGATAACACAACTCATAATACCTCTCAAACTAATTTATTGTGGTCAAAATCAGTATTTTGGATATCAAAGTAGCTTTTCGCAGTCGGTTATCCACAACCCGGGACAATCAATTGTATATGAACTTGATCATATACCGCTGAGAAATCACAATATTAGAATTCTACATCAGATGTCAGATATGAATGTGTGATTTTTGTGTCATTTCCTATCTCCACTAAGGAGAACATACAGTGTGGCACCTTGTGTGTGTTTGGTGTCACACACATACAAGAAATGGTTAATCACTGAGCACTTCACCTCAGTAACTCTAAATCATCTTTATATCTTGATAAAACAACACCGTGGCCTGTGTGTGACTGACAGGTAGGCTATACTGTATATGTACATGCAGGTGAGTATGCAGTCTTTATTGGAGGAGGTTGTGTGTTACCCTGGTTCGCCCCAGGCCACTGAGGATAGTCTGGGCCTGTCAGTCAGCAGAGAGAGAGAGAGAGATAGGAGTGCATCTGTTACGAGCAGCTGGACACCATACCCTCGCGCTGCAAACCCCATGAAACCTTTACAGAATGTGTCTTTCCATTGCAGACGGTCCCTTGCACATGTATTCCCTTTCATTGGCTTGGGGGTCCTAGGCTGACACGGATACACCTCCCTGACCACAGCCTATAAAGGTGCTCGGCCCAAACCTTGTTCCACTCTATAACCGTTAGAGAGGAGAGAGAAGGCAGGAGTTAGAACAGAGGAGAAAGAAGAGAGAGGAGGCAGGATAGAAGAGAGAGAGAGAGAGAGAGAGAGAGAGAGAGAGAGAGAGAGAGAGAGAGAGAGAGAGAGAGAGAGAGAGAGAAGAGGGGAGGCAGGAGAGAGAAAAGAGGAGAGAGAGGTCAGAGAAGAAAGGACAGAAGAGAGGAGAAGAGAGAACATGCAGACAGAGTACTGTCTACTACTCAACTCCTTCACTCACCGGTAAGACACATGCAGATACTGTAGTGGTTTGCAGGCAGTAATCATGTCATGCATTGTATTTATTGCATGCGTTGTCTGAAATGCATGCACAATTGTGCACATAGTGGTTTATCCTTAGTGCACGCATATCAAAGTAAGAAATATCAAAATAAACATTGCATATTGCTGGTTGCCAGGTTCTATTCAGTAACACATATTGTTTGTCGTATGCACTGCAATCAATGCACCTGCAGGTATCTAGTGGTATTCATTTCACTGAAATAGTTATTTGTTTTTATATTTCTCCGTAATGTCTAAGTGAGAAAGATCTCAACGATTTGAATATTGATTTAATAGATTTTTAGTCATTGATTTGTAATCACTGGATCTACAACTGCACCCCTAGTGACATAAGGCAGTGTAGATTAACTGTAGAAAAGTATAGAGCTCTATTATGTATGACTTTATTATCTATGACTTTATTATCTATTACGTTCTTGACCCCTTCTTCAAGGAGGTAATAATAACCATGTCTTTTCTCTAAAATAAAGTTATGTTCTTTCACCACCTAAAATGTAGTGTTTTTTGCATGCATGAGATGGGAACATGCAGAATTTAAAAGGGTGCAGAATGATTACAACATTGTTGTATTGATTTATATAATGCGACCTGATTAGTTAAGTAGTTTACTCCTACCTTAGTACTTATTTGCTGGTTACTAGTGTTACTCAGATTACATAGGAAATGTACTAATGTAAATCATTAGTGCCATGACATTATCATATTTACACCTGTATACGATTAGATTTTGACTTAGGACCAAGGAAAAGTACAATATTTTACGCCTTTGTCAATCATTGGGAAATGATTTACTTCAGCATATACACAGTTTTACCAGGAAACATAATACACAGGTACATAATAGTAAAAAACACCAAAAGTTTAACACCAAAAGTTGCCTATATTAAATTACTATTTTGATTCCAGCAGGATATACGACAAACAGATCCCACTTTATGTGTTGAGGTGTCATATGTACCTGGTCTGATGCATGATCAAATGTATAATTAATAACACACAGTTAAAATAAGTATCACAATTGTAAGAGCTGTGTAACAATGCTGTAAGTACCTTCACAGTGGTTACACATTATCTGGTTTATATATATATACTGTATATATAAAACCAGATAATGTGTAATATATGCCATGCAAATACATGGCTTTATCATCACAAAAGTTGGATCAGAAATCTAGCCAAAGAACTTTCCTTGATTTATTTACCACCAGAGAGCAGTATCACACCGTCAGAGAGAAGGTACAGCAGAGAGCAGTATCACACCGTCAGAGAGCAGTATCACACCGTCAGAGAGAAGGTACAGCAGAGAGCAGTATCACACCGTCAGAGAGAAGGTACAGCAGAGAGCAGTATCACACCGTCAGAGAGAAGGTACAGCAGAGAGCAGTATCACACCGTCAGAGAGAAGGTACAGCAGAGAGCAGTATCACACCGTCAGAGAGAAGGTACAGCAGAGAGCAGTATCACACCGTCAGAGAGAAGGTACAGCAGAGAGCAGTATCACACCGTCAGAGAGAAGGTACAGCAGAGAGCAGTATCACACCGTCAGAGAGAAGGTACAGCAGAGAGCAGTATCACACCGTCAGAGAGAAGGTACAGCAGAGAGCAGTATCACACCGTCAGAGAGAAGGTACAGCAGAGAGCAGTATCACACCGTCAGAGAGAAGGTACACCAGAGAGCAGTATCACACCGTCAGAGAGAAGGTACAGCAGAGAGCAGTATCACACCGTCAGAGAGAAGGTACAGCAGAGAGCAGTATCACACCGTCAGAGAGAAGGTACAGCAGAGAGCAGTATCACACCGTCAGAGAGAAGGTACAGCAGAGAGCAGTATCACACCGTCAGAGAGAAGGTACAGCAGAGAGCAGTATCACACCGTCAGAGAGAAGGTACAGCAGAGAGCAGTATCACACCGTCAGAGAGAAGGTACAGCAGAGAGCAGTATCACACCGTCAGAGAGAAGGTACAGCAGAGAGCAGTATCACACCGTCAGAGAGAAGGTACAGCAGAGAGCAGTATCACACCGTCAGAGAGAAGGTACAGCAGAGAGCAGTATCACACCGTCAGAGAGAAGGTACAGCAGAGAGCAGTATCACACCGTCAGAGAGAAGGTACAGCAGAGAGCAGTATCACACCGTCAGAGAGAAGGTACAGCAGAGAGCAGTATCACACCGTCAGAGAGAAGGTACAGCAGAGAGCAGTATCACACCGTCAGAGAGAAGGTACAGCAGAGAGCAGTATCACACCGTCAGAGAGAAGGTACAGCAGAGAACACAGAACATTAACTTCACATGCTACTGTACACAAACACAACCGTGTTCATGTGAGGTACACCTTTATTTAACAGGCCTGTTTCACCTGCACTCAAATTAAACATCGGATCCATTACTTGAAAATATAAACTCAGAAAAAAGGGTTGTAAATGTATGTTTGGTCGATTGTTTCTCTGTTGTTACAATGCTAATTGGCATTGTATTTTATATCATTGGAAAGCCTGTTTGTTTACCTTTACAATTATGCCCAACTTGTAAGGATTATGCATTATGTGGGATGAGCAGCACAGCTGATTATGTGGGTAGCGCCCAAGTAAAATTTGCCAAAAATGCTAAACAGTGTATTCTCCTGTTGGTATTGACTTTTGTTTTGAGTTGTTTGGTGGATTGGATGATTGACGATGTGATGATGGTCACTCTAACACGTACAGCACGCCCAAGCTGATCCCACAAGTGTTCAATTGGGTTGAGGTTTGGGCTCTTGGCAGACCATTCCATTCTCTCTACTCCCACATTCTGGAGGTAGTCTGTGATAACCCTGGCTCTGTGATAACCCTGGCTCTGTGGCGGCGAGCATTGTCATCTTGGAGGATAGAGTTAGGTCCCAGATTGTGGAGATATGGGATCGCCACTGGCTGCAGAATCTCATCCCGATATCTGCATTGAGATGGCCATCAATGATGACAATCCTTGTTTTGCCAGTGATGGAGATGGCCACCACACCATGACACTGCCCCCACCAAAAGCTGCTACTCAATCGGTGCAACAATCAGCATAGCGTTCTCCACGTCGTCTCCATACTTTGACCCTGCCATCCAACGTCCGCAGACAGAACCTGGACTCATGGTTCCATTGTCGGTGTTGCCAACGCGGTGAAGGGCAGTCATTGCAGGCTTCCTGGTAGCTTTATGAGCTCGGAGCTTGGCAGTCTGTTCATGACCGTCTGATCAGAGATCTGTATGCCATTAACGTCCTGCAAACCTTGCCTGCAAACCTGTAGAAGACAGCCTACGGTTCCCCAGTGCTGGAAGGGTGATGGACCGGTCTTCTTGGGGTGCTGTCTTCCTGGGTCGCCCACTTCGCGGTCTTGTCTTTGACATCGCTGGTTTCACAGAACTTGGCCTTCAGTTTGGAGATGGTACCAGGGCTGCCTCCAATTAATGCTGCAACTTGGTTTTGTGGAACACCAGCTTCAACTTGCCATATCGCACAGGCCTTAGATTAGACAAACGTGGCATGCCGATGCTTGGAGCAGATACCAAATGGTCACTTTTACAGAGACACAGTTATTTTTTCTGAGTGGGGCAGTCCCACTCATATTTTTCATTTTATTGACAGATACAGTAGAGATTTAGACAGGAAGGATGGGTGAGAGAGAGAGGAGGGATGACATACAGGATATGTCCCAGGCCGGAATCGAACCGGGGACCCTGCGGTTACATGGTCAACGCTTAACCCGCTACGCCACCTAAGCGACGCCACCTAAGCGCCCCTAAATGGTCACTTTAGTAGGACGCAGCATCCAGCAGGCCCCATGCTCACAAGTGCTGTCAATCAGGTGCCAATCAGAGAGTGAAAGTCCTAGAGCCAGCTGAGCTATCAGACATGTTCCCTTTAACATCTTACATGTTTGGTGGAAAAAGCATTATGACTCTTAAGCGCTTAATTTATGTTCCATAGATGGTTACCAAAGTTGTGTTATAGGAGTTGATTTGATTTCAGAACCTTTTTTTTTGCACAGGGGACCGACAGACAGACAGACAGACAGACAGACAGACAGACAGACAAACAGACAGGGAGAGGGAGGGGTGGCTTTGCCAAGACTTTAGGTATACATTTGTTGCTGCTTTCCATACCTCTAAGTGGTCAAATAAAACCGCATGTAGTGCTCATTTAAGATTATTCACTGAACCATTTCAAGAACACTAAAAATAGTTGGCTGTGTTTCTGTGGTGATTTGTGAGGACTGCCAAAATGCCAATAAAATGTGTTTACAAAAAAAAGAGAAAAAACACAAAAAATGACTAAAACATGTTAAACATAATTCTCTTACAGATTGCCTGATGTCACCACCGGCATATCTCTGAGTGATCGTTGCGGATCATGATGTCCGTACACTGGCATTACCATCTGGAATCCCTGGGACAGTGGATGACCATCACTCAATCATCCATGATCAATTTGGGATTGCTGGAGACTTCAGTCTGCACTACAAAGATGTTGATTTTGGTCATGAGTATTTCTCCCTGTATTCAACAACTGACGTCAAGGAAAAGGACACAATCATGGTTGTGTATATCCTGTAGCCTCCTACAGTAACTTTGACTTCAACTGACGCGACCAACGTGACTGATGACTGCGTTCAGCCTTTTTGAGCAATATCCTGAAGACGCTTCCTGATCTGGGTCAACCGATGATACAGTGCTTCTCTCATCAGCTGCAGACGGCCCAGGCCACCGTCTCCCAGCGTTTATAATTCCCTGCTTTGCTTCCAATACAGAGATTCAACTTCAGTCAGCCAATGCTAGCCTCAATAAGGATGGCACTCTTCTCAGTGCTGAACACCTCATCCCACTACTCTCAGACATTCTTGGGAAACTAGCGGAGTCTATGTATGAGTACACTGCTTATCCATCAAGTCTGCAGATAAGCCAAGTAGCAGAGGCCCTCGATCAAAAGCATCCCTGCCTCAAAGAACCAGGGTCCTTTAATGGGTGTTACGGAACCAGTAGGCTTAATCGTTATGCAATTATCAGGTGAGTTCCAAGTACATTCTAAGTAAATACCTGTTCAATCAAAGGTTACTGAAAGTGTTTGTGTACAATGAGCAGGCCAGTCAATGAAGGAATATGTGCCATTTAGTACCTGGTCGTTCCCAACTGTGCTGAATCTCTGATACATACCTCAATGAATTCAGCACAGTTGGAAGTGACCAGGTACTAAATGGCACATAGTTGTTGAATCAATGATTCTAAAAGAACCAGTAGGCTTAATCGTTATGCAAATATCAGATAAGTTCCAAGTATGTTCTAAGTAGATACCTGTTCAATTAAAGGTTACTGAAAGTGTTTGTGTACAATGAGCAGGCCAGTCAATGAAGGAATATCTTGGAATTTAAGAGAAAGACTCAAGCACAAACTTACAAACTTATACAGTAGACCACTGCAACCCACCCATAGATCAAAGTGTCTAACTGTCAAATTTACATCATAAACATGACAACATGATACAATACATTCAGAAATATGTTGTAGGCTACTGTATAGAAAAAAACGTATTTTTTATTAAATAGCCACATAGGCTTACAGTTTTTGTTAAGAAATTATTATTATTTCTTTCTTATTTCTTATCTTTCTTTTATATCTTTATGAAATAATGGGCCACCAACCTAATGGGCCACCAACTTAAGTTTTTTTTTCCCGAAAGGGGGGGGGGGGGGGGGGTTATATTCTGAGTTTAAAGTCAGAATTTCTGAGATAAAAAGTCAGAATGTATTAGTGTTTATTGGTCCTACTGGTTAAAATGAATGACATGAATGCTCTTATCAAGTTATACTTCGGAATTGGCTTTAGTAATAAGGACATTCTTTGTCTATTTACAGTTTAGTGTTTATTGGTAGCTATTACTCAGATGTAAATGAGGTAATAGCCTTTGTGCAGGAGGAACTATCGGGAAGGCTATCGTTGGATGCATCTTCGTGCCATTCGAATGGGATTTGTGGTGCAACAAGATGTGATACGACAGATGATCAAATTAATTGACCCATTTTCTGTGCCCCTATCAGTTCGCAGCCTCTCTGGACATCCTCCAACACAATGCTTTGAATATAATATCCAGCTATGACTTTAGGGTCGTTGTTAGTGTACGCTTCCATCCATACCACATAACGACTATAGCCATCAATGCAACCATTGATCCCTATGATCCCTATTGATTCCATACGGCTTCAGTTTGTCGCAGTTCCACACCTTGAGGGTCAATTCATTTGATAATCTGTCGTTTCACATTTTGTTGCACCACGAATCCCATTCGAATGGCACGGAGATGCATCCAACGATAGCCTTGCATTTGGCCACTTCCCGATAGTTCCTCCTGCACAAAGGCTATTACCTCATTGAAATCTGAGTAATACCAATATTAGACCAGACTTTTTTCTCAGAAATTCAGACTTTTTTCTCAGAAATTCAGACTTTTTTCTCAGAATAACCCCCCCCCCCTTTCGGGAGAAAAAAAAAACTCAGTTCGTGGCCCTAATACTCTTCCGTATTTCTTATCTTTCAATAATAATAAAACGATTAAGTTTGACATCCATATCTTCAACAGGGTGTTAATAAAAACACGTAGGCAGACAGATAACATTGCAGACAGATAGTAGTAGTAGTAGTAGACAAATATAAAGATTACTCAAAACGATCACATGATGGATTCCAAAGGGCATTTTTAAATATACAACAGTCCTTACAGCATTTTTTGTTTGTTTGTTATTATTTATTTTGGTAAATTATCAAACAACAAACATCTAGACGTCACAACAGGGACAGACATTAAGGGAAAACAAATAACTCCATAAAGTACAAAGTAAGAAAAATAAAGTAATTAAAAGACAAAACACAACAGCAAACTAACAAGACAATAAACCACAACAGAGACAAAAAAAAACAAAAAAAATGTGTGTGCAATCTTACAGCATTTCAACATGATGTGCTACGGTAGAAAATAAATAAATAAATAGAAATATTTATTGTCAAGCAATAAATCTGTATTATTACAACACTGTGTCCTTAGTCCTGGCGGCTTACACAAAACACAACACACACCAACGACGCCCTAACTCACTCATTCAATACAAACGGGCGTGATCGTTGGGATCTATTGCATGTACATTACGTCAGCTCAGGTGGCAGAAGCATCCATACATTTCATAAGCTGTCAACCTACTAACTGACAACGAATTAGGTCTCCACATATCGTGACGTTAGAATTATAAGGTTCTATCTCCATTTTTGTCAAAATTGAGTTTTTTACATAATCTGATCCATTAGGTGTTTATTAATGCCTGTGTGGTGTTATTTTTTAAATGTTGACATTTTTGAGTTAGTAATTAAGAAAATACAAAGGTTCCATCTCACAAAACATAATTGAATGTAAAAACGTTGACGCTCAATATCTCTGAACTGCCCTAAACGGAGATAGAACCTTATCATTCTAAACGGAGATAGAACCTTATCATTCTAAACGGAGATAGAACCTTATCATTCTAAACGGAGATAGAACCTTCTCATTCTAAACGGAGATAGAACCGTATCATTCTAAACGGAGATAGAACCGTATCATTCTAAACGGAGATAGAACCGTATCATTCTAAACTCACGTAATGTGTGTGTGGTAAGAGGTGCGAGATTGAGGGTTAAGACAACAAGGACCGGGACATTCTCCCCTGAGCTGTGTTGATGAATGAATGAATGAATGAATGAATGAATGAATGAATGAATGGACTTTATTGTCATTGCTACAGTACAGGTACCAAACAACGAAATGTAGGATGATGCATGCTCCCCGAGGATCAGGGACTATTTACATCTGGTAGTCCTTACTAGTAGTAGATGTTGGACCAATGCAATTCCTTGGTGTGTGAATTATACAGTAATTTTGTCCATGTTCACTATATGGTGTGTACAGTACATTCATAATAAAGTCAAACAAAAGCTCAGATCATTTAAAGGTGAAACATATCGCGTTGCGTTTTGCTGCCCTCTAGCGGCTGCACAGAAAATTAGGAAACGGACATTTGCTGAATGTTTTCGAATACTATCCTGAGGGTTAACGTTGTATCCTAAACAAAAGCGTGTAAACAAACACGGTGTAAACATGTTACAACACGTGTAGCCTAAAGGCGAGCGCTCCTCGTCGACACCGGATTTGAGAAAGCGCTTTGTTTGGACCAACACGTTCACCGAACTCTTTATCCTCTCAGTCCTTGATAACTACAGATGTATCATGGTCATTCAGTACTATTTTAAGATGTAAAAAAAAAAAAAAAAGCTCACTGGTCATCGAAAACTATCATCATCTGTTCAATTGTGACCATGTAAGTAAGTAAGTCGTAAGTAAAACGTTATTTATATAGCACCTTTCATACAAGAAATGCAGCTCAAAGTGCTTTACAACAGGAATAAGAACATAAAGTGAATAAAAAACATATATAAAAACATATACATGCATAGAATGAATATAAAAGCAGGGGAAAACACTAAAAAGAGAGACTGCGATTGTTTCCCATCTTCACACCAACTTAAATCCTTTGCCTATGAAAATATTTACTACCACTTGCCTAATGGCAAGACTGGGCTTTATTTTATGTCGAGCTAGACAGTCATTATATAATGTAATTAAAACCCCATGCAATTATTTAATTGCCTTCCAAAGGGGACGATGTCACTAGAATAGATAAGTCACCTACGTATAGCCACCACCAATCCATGGGAAGCCAGCATCATGCCACCAATTTTACACTCACAGATATACTGTACGTATAATGTTTAAAGCAGGTGTTTTAGAACACAAGCACTCTTAAAATGTCTACTAGCTGCTATGTAGATCACAATAACCCCCACAGAGTGAAAGGCTGCAGTGAGACTAATCAAATGGACTTTTAGAAAAAGTTACGACACTGCTTGATGTATCGTGAGCTTAGAATGATAAGGTTCTATCTCCGTTTAGAATGATAAGGTTCTATCTCCGTTTAGAATGAGAAGGTTCTATCTCCGTTTAGAATGATAAGGTTCTATCTCCGTTTAGAATGATAAGGTTCTATCTCCGTTTAGAATGAGAAGGTTCTATCTCCGTTTAGAATGATAAGGTTCTATCTCCGTTTAGAATGATAAGGTTCTATCTCCGTTTAGAATGAGAAGGTTCTATCTCCGTTTAGAATGATAATAAGGTTCTATCTCCGTTTAGAATGATAAGGTTCTATCTCCGTTTAGGGCAGTTCAGAGATATTGAGCGTCAAAGTTTTTACATTCCATAATGTGTTTTGTGAGATGGAACCTTTGTATTTTCTTAATTACTAACTCAAAAATGTCAACATTTAAAAAATAACACCACACAGGCATTAATAAACACCTAATGGATCAGATTATGTAAAAAAAACTCAACTTTGACCAAAAATGGAGATAGAACCTTATAATTCTAACGTCACGGTATGTTAGCGCCACCGTAACATAATAGTAGCATGTGCCCTTTTAATTTTCTGCACAATCACCGACTGGAAAACATTTAGGATGGATATTAGAAATGTAGATAGATAGTAGTCATTGGATTATTAAGAGCAGGATTTTCCAATGTTTACACTCGGGATATGAAGTATGACCATTGGGAGGGCGACTTTCTAAGTATTCATCGACAAAACGTGTAGATATTGATCTCAGAAAGCTAGATTACTCCTTCATTCAAAAGCTTGATCACTGTCCATTTTGCTTGAGTATTTAATAGAAAAACACATTTGAGCTGTTTGATAGATATCAGTAGATCAAGCAGTCAAATGTTGTCTCCAGGATTTTTTGGAGTCGTTTTTCAACTCCTGCTTTCAGAATCAGAGATCCTTTCTTGATTCAGACTCCAAAATAGAGTAATAATAATAATAATAATAATAATAATAATAATAATAATAATAACAACGAGAATGCAGGTGCTATGCTATATTACATTATTTATTCAACTGCATTAGTCTGCACAGTTCCTTTATTTTATTTTTTTGCATAGTCAATAGCAGCTTTGTTCATGGCTGAATCTGAAAAGTCTTGATTCCTTGTGTCTTCTCTCCTTGCCTCCCTCAAAATGAATGTGTTTTGAGAAGTAGACAAAGAAAGAGGTTGGGAGAAATCAAAGGAAGATGTCTCAGATTTGGCCATGACCATGACTTTGCTCAAAAACTGTGCTGACCAATGAAGTTGGATAAATAGTGATAATAGCATACTTATTACTTAATCACTTCATTTTTGCTTACCTGCGCTTTATACAAACACTTCTCTAAAGAGACAGTGGCCAAGTAGCTGCAGACAAGAGCAAATCTGTACATTCTGCATCAGCTACCATGACCTCAATAAAACCTTGCAATGCTAACCAAAATTCCCTACTATAAAGTTGCTGCTGGAGAATTCAGAAGTCCACAGTTTGGTGAGCTGTTACAAGCAGATGCCTAATGCACAGTTTTTGTAGACAGGTTGTGAAATTAAAATATAGCTTGCGCCCTCTGCTGGGAATAGCTTTTGATTTGTTTCATTTCTATTTATCTTTCCCTTCACTGCTTCAACTCTCTGTTCCTTAAACCAGATGTCACAACTCCGCCTCCTGATCCCCGGCCGTCAATTAGCAACACCAACTGCAGGCAATTACGACCAAGACCGGCCCCTTCTTAAGCCCTGCACCTACTACCAGGCGATGCCAGATCGTAGCCATTCATGGTTGGTTCTAGTGCTCGTTACCCTCGTTTCTGCTTGTTACCCTAGCCTAACCCTATTCTCCCTGTTCTCCCTGTTGAAGGATTCCCTGCCTGCCGACCTCCTGCCTGCCTGACTACCCAACTGCCTGCCAACCATTCCTCCTATCTGATCCTCTGCCTGCCAACCATTCCTCCTGCCTGACCCACCGCCTGTCTGCCGATCACTCTACCTGCCTGACCCCCTGCCTGCCTGACAATCGCCTGGGGCGGCTGTGGTGCAGGAGGTAGAGCTGCCGTCTAATGATCGCATGGTTGGCAGATCGGCGGTTCAAGCCCCGGCTGGCCACATGTCGAAGTGTCCTTGGGCAAGACACTGAACCCCAAATTGCTCCCAGTAAGCGGGTCGGCGCCTTGCATGGTAGCACATGGCACTCTTCTCAGTGCTGAACACCTCATCCCACTACTCTCAGACATTCTTGGGAAACTAGCGGAGGCTATGTATGAGTACACTGCTTATCCATCAAGTCTGCAGATAAGCCAAGTAGCAGAGGCCCTCGATCAAAAGCATCCCTGCCTCAAAGAACCAGGGTCCTTTAATGGGTGTTACGGAACCACAGAATTGTTATGCAATTATCAGGTAAGTTCCAAGTACGTTCTAAGTAGATACCTGTTCAATCAAAGGTTACTGAAAGTGTTTGTGTACAATGAGCAGGCCAGTCAATGAAGGAATATGTGCCATTTAGTACCTGGTCGTTCCCAACTGTGCTGAATCTCTGATACATACCTCAATGAATTCAGCACAGTTGGAAGTGACCAGGTACTAAATGGCACATTTGTTGAATCAATGATTCTAAAAGAACCAGTAGGCTTAATCGTTATGCAAATATCAGGTAAGTTAGTATGTTCTAAGTAGATACCTGTTCAAGGTTACTGAACGTGTTTGTGTACAATGAGCAGGCCATGCAGTCAATGAAGGAATATCATGGAATTTAAGAGAGACTCAAGCATGTGTCCACAATGTGTACTAGCTGCTCTGTAGATCACAATAACCCACAGTGTACAGGGGGTCTATTTACACGTTCTGCTCAATACTGTGACTATTAAAATATGAGAGAAAAAACAGGCTCTTTGACATTTGTAAATGTCTAATTTCACACATACTGTTTTTATTGTTATTATTACATGCTGTAAAAATACATAGTGCTTTATTTTGTGTTTCACTCCATTTCTTTGTAAAGATCATTTGGATTGATATGGGTCCCAAGCTTACCCCAGGGTATGCCAGAGCCTGTTCTAGAGGACCAGTTCACATGACACTGTGTAGGTAAGTAAACAAACTTACAAACTTATACAGTAGACCACTGCAACCCACCCATAGATCAAAGTGTCTAACTGTCAAATGTACATCATAAACATGACAACATGATACAATACATTCAGCAATATGTTGTACTGTATAGAAGAAACACTTATTTTTTATTTATTTAATAGCCGCATAGGCTTACAGTTTGTTAAGAAAATATTTTGCATTATTTTTCGCTTTGTTTGGACCAACACGTTCATGTTCACGGACCTCTTTATCATCTCATTCCTTGATAGCTATAATAATAAAATGATTAAGTTTGACATCCATATCTTCAACCGGGTGTTAATAAAACACGTAGGCAGACAGATAACATTGCAGACAGATAGTAGTAGACAAATATAACGATTACTCAAAACGATCACATGATGGATTCCAAAGGGCATTTTTAAATATACAACAGTCCTTAAAATGTACTAGCTGCTATGTAGATCACAATAACCCCCACAGAGTGAAAGGCTGCAGTGAGACTAATCAAATTGACTTTTAGAAAAAGTTATGACACGCTTGATGTATGTTAGCGCCACCGTAACATAATATGTAGTAAGTAAGTAAGTAAGTAAGTAAAGCTTTATTTATATAGCACCTTTCATACAAGAAATGCAGCTCAAAGTGCTTTACAACAGGAATAAGAACATAGTGAATATAAAAACATATATAAAAACATATACATGCATAGAATGAATATAAAAGCAGGGGGAAACAGTAAAAAGAAAAGGTAAAGATCTAACTTCCATATCCCTTTCATCTCCCTACCTTACACAGTCTTTCTGTACTTCCCACTGGCTTTCCACCCGCACCACTATGAAAATATTTACTACCACTTGCCTAATGGCAAGACTGGGCTTTATTTTATTTCCACACCAACTTAAATCTTTTGCACACCTCTTTCAACTAGTCAGTCTGTGTACGTGAATATAAGAGCAGGGGAAAAACAGTAAAAAGAAAAGGTAAAGAAAATACAATGAAAATACATTTTTAAAAGGGCATTTAAAGTGCAGTAGCTGGCAAATGAGTAGTAGGCAGGTGCAGATGAGCTAGTTGAAGGCTATATTGAAGAAGTGCGTTTTTAGCTTTCTTTGAAAAATATTTAGTGAGCTGGCTTCCCTGATCTCTAAAGGTAATGTGTTCCAAAGCTTTGGGGCATAGTTGGCAAAGGAGTCGTTTTTCAACTCCTGCTTTCAGAATCAACGGAGATCCTTTCATGACTCATGAAAGACTCATTTGGTGACTCCAAAATAGAGTAATAATAATAATAACAATAATAATAATAATAACAACGAGAATGCAGGGGCTACGCTATATTACATTATTTATTCAACTGCATTAGTCTGCACAGTTGCTTTTTTTTTGCAGAATCAATAGCAGCTTTGTTCATGGCTGAATCTGAAAAGTCTTGATTCCTTGTGTCTTCTCTCCTTGCCTCCCTCAAAATGAATGTGTTTTGAGAAGTAGACAAAGAAAGAGGTTGGGAGAAATCAAAGGAAGACTTCTCAGATTTGGCCATGACCATGACTTCACTCAAAAACTGTGCTGACCAATGACGTTGGAGAAATAGTGATAATAGCATACTTATTACTTAATCACTTCATTTTTGCTTACCTGCGCTTTATACAAACACTTCTCTAAAGAGACAGTGGTCAAGTAGCTGCAGACAAGAGCAAATCTGTATATTCTGCATCAGCTACCATGACCTCAATAAAACCTTGCAATGCTAACCAAAATTCCCTACTACTGTATAAAGTTGTTGCTGGAGAATTCAGAAGTCCACAGTTTGGTGAGCTGTTACAAGCAGATGCCTAATGCACAGTTTTTGTAGACAGGTTGTGAAATTAAAATATAGCTTGCGCCCTCTGCTGGGAATAGCTTTTGATTTGTTTCATTTCTATTAATCTTTCCCTTCACTGCTTCAACCCATGACTTGTATTGGTGGTGGCAACATAACACTAGAGGCATTTCACTCTGACTTTTGATCATTAGACTTTGTAGAGCTTGTAGATACACGTGGAGGAAAAAAAACTTATGGGTAGACGCTTTTAGTCACATATTCTGTAATCAAGAAACCAAAGTTCATTGAGCTCATTTTATTATGCCAAGTTGCCAAACTTTTCAATAGACCAAAATCATATGCCAAGAGATGCCTCACCTCACCATGTTGTTTTCACCTCTCGATCTTTAAACCAGATGTCACAACTCCGCCTCCTGATCCTCGATCCTCGACCGGCCCCTTAAGCCCTGCACCTACTACCAGTCCATGCCAGATCGTAGCCATTCATGGTTGGTTCTAGTGCTCGTTACCCTTGTTTCTGCTTGTTACCGTAGCCTAACCCTGTTCTCCCTGTTCTCCCTGTTCCCCGTTGAAGGATTCCCTGCCTGCCGACCTCCTCCCTGCCTGCCTACTACTCCTCCTGTCTGATCCTCTGCCTGCCTGCCAACCATTCCTCCTGCCTGACCCACTGCCTGTCTGACGTTCCTTCCTCCTGCCTTACCCCCTGCCATGTCTGCCGATCACTCTACCTGCCTGACCCCCTGCCTGCCTGACAATCTCCTGGGGCGGCTGTGTTGCAGGAGGTAGAGCTGCCGTCTAATGATCGCATGGTTGGCAGATCGGCGGTTCAAGCCCCGGCTGGCCACATGTCGAAGTGTCCTTGGGCAAGACACTGAACCCCAAATTGCTCCCAGTGAGCGGGCCGGCGCCTTGCATGGTAGCTTGGTCGCCATTGGTGTGTGAATGGGTGAATGAGAGGCCACTGTAAAGCGCTTTGGATAAAGGCGCTATATAAGTCCATTCGAAGAAATCAGTGCCCTTGAACTTATTTAGCCATAGAAAAAAATAATATATATATACAATTTAGTTACAAATGTAACTTTAATTAAATGAGTTGACTCTTCACATGAGATGATTTCACTGAACCCCAAACCCTAACCCTAACCCTAAGCCTAAGGGAATATTGAATGATCCCCAATGATCCATCCTAACCCTGACTTAGCAGACAGCGTGTCTCCCTGGGCTCAGACAGTGTCGTAGTGTGGGCTCAATAGCATCTCATTACTGTGCAAGATCTGGAGAAATATCTGTACATGTGGTGGAAGAGCGCTTTGCAATTCCATTGAATTGGGATAATTTAACCAAAATATGCTACAATACTTTTTAAAAAATGAATTCAAGCAAAATTCCCAGGCTTTACTTCCCATGGAAACATTCTGGAAATGTAGCGAAAAGTTTCAGACACTGCACTCTTACATCATGGTGGGGTTTTAGTAGCTTATTTAATGTCTATTTTAAAGTACACAAATTACCATTTATTGAAATATTATGTGACAAAGTGGTAATTACACAATAATACCATATAAATGTTGTTTTTATTCACCACCAGAAAACATAAGAAAACATAATTTCATACCAGGTAGTCACTGTACCAGGTGTGTTGAATGACTTAAAGCAAGCACAATACAGTGCCTACTATTACCATCATATTCAGTAAATACGCCAGTGGAAATTGTACTGTAAAGTGAAGTGAAGATTCTGCTTCAACACTATTATATTACCGGAGGTGGAAGGAGGTTACTGATTGGATTCACACAAGATCTGTAATTGAATAATGGAGATCACTGACTGTAGGGATTTGTCCTCCCATCATCAACCCTGGCCAGAGTCAACAGATCTACCCCCCTCTATGATTAAACCGTGTGGCTAACTTCTGCAGCATGGGAACAGGGTTCATACTTCCTAGTATGTATTCATCAGTTGCTAGTATGATTGCACTTTCCATTTTGGCTTTGCGTTCAGTGTATATCTTTGATTTGATTATTGAATTATGAAATGATGCAGGGTGCCCCAGCGGGACAAGAAGGTCTCTTTTTAGCTACTCTCTCATTTTGTTTCTGAGGATTCTATTCTAAGCAGCCTATTTACACAGTTTGTTTGTTTTTCCTGAAAGTTACAGACAGAGATAGAGAGCTAGAGAGAGGGAATCCTCCAGACCAGGGTTATCTCTCCTCTATTCCATAGCATCACCTCCAGTGACTATAGTCTCTCCTCTATTCCATATCATCACGTGGAAGTGTGGGGAAACACATACAAAACAATCACAAATCCAATTTATTTACTACAGAAAAGAGTTATACGAATTATAAACAGAGCTGCCTATCAAGAACCAACTAACAAATTATTTAGTTTGGTGAGCTGTTACAAGCAGATGCCTAATGCACAGTTTTTGTAGACAGGTTGTGAAATAAAATATAGCTTGCGCCCTCTGCTAGGAATAGCTTTTGATTTGTTTCATTTCTATTAATCTTTCCCTTCACTGCTTCAACCCATGACTTGTATTGGGGGTGGCAACATAACACTAGAGGCATTTCACTCTGACTTTTGATCATTAGACTTTGTAGAGCTTGTAGATACACGTGGAGAAAAAAAAACTTATGGGTAGACGCTTTTAGTCACATATTCTGTAATCAAGAAACCAAAGTTCATTCAGAGCTCATTTTATTATGCTTGACAAACAAAAAGCTGACAAACAAAAAGTTGACAAACCTTTCAATAGACCAAAATCATATGCCAAGAGATGCCTCACCTCACCATGTTGTTCCAAACTTTTCACCTCTCGATCTTTAAACCAGATGTCACAACTCCGCCTCCTGATCCTCGATCCTCGACCGGCCCCTTAAGCCCTGCACCTACTACCAGTCCATGCCAGATCGTAGCCATTCATGGTTGGTTCTAGTGCTTGTTACCCTCGTTTCTGCTTGTTACCGTAGCCTAACCCTGTTCTCCCTGTTCTCCCTGTTCCCCGTTGAAGGATTCCCTGCCTGCCGACCTCCTCCCTGCCTGCCTACTACTCCTCCTGTCTGATCCTCTGCCTGCCTGCCAACCATTCCTCCTGCCTGACCCACTGCCTGTCTGACGTTCCTTCCTCCTGCCTTACCCCCTGCCATGTCTGCCGATCACTCTACCTGCCTGACCCCCCCTGCCTGCCTGACAATCTCCTGGGGCGGCTGTGTTGCAGGAGGTAGAGCTGCCGTCTAATGATCGCATGGTTGGCAGATCGACGGTTCAAGCCCCGTCTGGCCACATGTCGAAGTGTCCTTGGGCAAGACACTGAACCCCAAATTGCTCCCAGTGAGCGGGCCGGCGCCTTGCATGGTAGCTTGGTCGCCATTGGTGTGTGAATGGGTGAATGAGAGGCCACTGTAAAGCGCTTTGGATAAAGGCGCTATATAAGTCCATTCGAAGAAATCAGTGCCCTTGAACTTATTTAGCCATAGAAAAAAATAATAATATATATATACAATTTAGTTACAAATGTAACTTTAATTAAATGAGTTGACTCTTCACATGAGATGATTTCACTAAACCACAAACCCTAACCCTAACCCTAACCCTAACCCTAACCCTAACCCTAACCCTAACCCTAACCCTAACCCTAACCCTAACCCTAACCCTAACCCTAAGCCTAACCCTAACCCTAACCCTAACCCTAACCCTAACCCTAAGGGAATATTGAATGATCCCCAATGATCCATCCTAACCCTGACTTAGCAGACAGCGTGTCTCCCTGGGCTCAGACAGTGTCGTAGTGTGGGCTCAATAGCATCTCATTACTGTGCAAGATCTTGAGAAATATCTGTACATGTGGTGGAAGAGTGCATTGCAATTCCATTGAATTGGGATAATTTAACCAAAATATGCTACAATACTTTTTTTTAAATGAATTCAAGCAAAATTCCCAGGCTTTACTTCCCATGGAAACATTCTGGAAATGTAGCGAAAAGTTTCAGACACTTTGCACTCTTGCATCATGGTGGGGTTTTAGTAGATATTTTAATGTCTATTTTAAAGTACACAAATTACCATTTATTGAAATATTATGTGACAAAGTGGTAATTACACAATAATACCATATACATGTTGTTTTTATTCACCACCAGAAAACATAAGAAAACACAATTTCATACCAGGTAGTCACTGTATCAGTTGTGTTGAATTACTTAAAGCAAGCACAATAAAGTACCTACTATTACCATTAAGGGCTCTGCACACAGCGTGCGATTTCTGTTGCGCGTCAACGTTCCATTTTGAAGTTTGAATGGAAGTCTATGAGAACATCGCATCGCAATGCACACGGCCCCGCACGGCGAAAATTCGATTCCATTCATAACAACAATGGAAATTATGGAACGTTGACACGCAACAGAAATCGCACGCTGTGTGCAGAGCCCTTTATATTCAGTAAATACGCCAGTGGAAATTGTACTGTAAAGTGAAGTGAAGATTCTGCTTCAACACTATTATATTACCGGAGGTGGAAGGAGGTTACTGATTGGATTCACACAAGATCTGTAATTGAATAATGGAGATCACTGACTGTAGGGATTTGTCCTCCCATCATCAACCCTGGCCAGAGTCAACAGATCTACCCCCCTCTATGATTAAACCGTGTGGCTAACTTCTGCAGCACGGGAACAGGGTTCATACTTCCTAGTATGTATTCATCAGTTGCTAATATGATTGCACTTTCCTTTTTGGCTTTGCGTTCAGTGTATATCTTTGATTGGATTATTGAATTATGAAATGATGCAGGGTGCCCCAGCGGGACAAGAAGGTCTCTTTTTAGCTACTCTCTCATTTTGTTTCTGAGGATTCTATTCTAAGCAGCCTATTTACACAGTTTGTTTGTTTTTCCTGAAAGTTACAGACAGAGATAGAGAGACCTCCAGACCAGGGTTATCTCTCCTCTATTCCATAGCATCACCTCCAGTGACTATAATCTCTCCTCTATTCCATATCATCACGTGGAAGTGTGGGGAAACACATACAAAACAATCACAAATCCAATTTATTTACTACAGAAAAGAGTTATACGAATTATAAACAGAGCTGCCTATCACGAACCAACTAACAAATTATTCATAAACACATATGATCTCAAATGTAAAGAATTGGTGGACTTCAAAATGGCACAAGTAATGTATAAAGTAAAAAATAAGATGCTTCCAGACTGTATCCAGAGACTATTTCAAGTTAGACCGAGTAATTACGAACTCAGAGGAATATGTACTGTATGTTTATGAAAACAAAGATTAGAACAAATGCAAAGCAAAGATGTATAACAGTTAAGGGAGTTAACTTATGGAATACCTTTGAAGAGGAAATTAAAATGTGTAGTACACTAAAAGGATTTTAAAAATTACTAAAAAGTAGGATGATTGACAAGTATAGAACAGAGGTATTTTTGTTTGGTATTTTTTAACTTTTTGTTAACATTAACATAACATTTTGTTTTTAAATGTTTCTATGTCTTGATTATGCACTTATAAGGGGAAAACCACTTATGTAAAAAGGGTAGGCGCATTAATATAGTTTTTTGTTTGGTACTTTTGAGTTTTCTGTTAAGATGCGCAAGTGAAATGTTGTTGTTGTTTTTTAAATGCACTCATGGGGAAAGAAAATAAATAAAAATATAAAGTAAACATGCATGTAACAAGGGTAGGCGCAATAAGCCATGGCTTCAGCCTACACCTTTTTGGTCCTGGTACGCATTGTGACTGTGTACATTTTTTAATATATGTATTGTGAATTGTATAAGGGACCAAAATAAACATTCTCAATCAATTCCATATCATAGTCTCTCCTCTATTCCATATCATCACCTCTAGATACTAAAATCTCTCCTCTATTCCATAGCATCACCTCCAGTGACTATAGTCTCTCTGTTCCTTGCTTCCATCTCAAAACACATTGGAGGAGACCTCCTTAGATATTCTAGGGAACGAGAGAGAGGATGCTGGGAATAGAGGAGAGACTATTGGGCATCACTTCAGTCATAGTTGTCTAGCTGTGGTACATCAGGAAATTCAGAGATAAATGTTTTGTGATTGAGTCTTCTCTGCAGACCAAACTCTTTATTTTTGGCTGTATACAGTATGTGTATACAGTATATGTATACTGTATGTATACTGTATAGGGGCACTCTGGGAGTCAAACAGTAACAAAGCGTTCTCCCTGTCACTTTGTTTGATAAACAACTGGGGGATGGGGCTAGTGAAATATAACCACACTCTGAAACCACTGTGCAAAAAATGGATCATGTACCAATCCCAGACTGCCCCTCCGCTTGTGTGATTATATAATTGTCTAACTTGCCCACTGACCTATCTTCTGGGGGCTGGAGCAGATGATACATTATATGAACATAGATAGGTGGAGGAGATATGCCAGACTACTATTTGCATGACAAATATAGACAGTACATACAATCACTTCCACTATTTGTTCGAGCAAACACGCTCTTTGCCTTCGAGACACTTTATTGATTGTGTTTTATGAGAGTATTACCTCTCCCATCTCCCATCCACATTACTTTGAACAATTGTAATCGTATTGCTGTGCTTTCATTGTGGTTGCCAGTGTTAATTATGATGATTATGTATAATTAATAATTGTATTATTATTATTTATTATTTATAATTATTTAACATTTTAAACTTGTGATTAATAATGATTAATCACAGCCCATTATTATGATTAACTTGATTAAATTGTTAAATCGATTGACAGCACTAATAATTATGTATCAAGTACTGTTATTAAACAAAGAGCTGAAGATGCTAAGAGTTGTAAGATCTGTAAGCTTTGCCAACAGTACAGTTTGACAACATGTACAGTAAGCTACTGTCCTTGTAGTAGAGCGGCTTAGCACAATAATTGTGCACTTTTTGAAGAAAGCATGACATTTCTACCATAGTTAGTACATTTCAGATGTGGAGGGAAGTCAGATTTGACCCCAGAGGCCCGGGAGAGGTCAAATTCAAGATGGCCGCCAGTCCACCGTGTCGAATGTTAAAACATGCTTAATTTTGGAACCAAACAGAGTAGAAAAACACTTTAGGTGTCCTTTCCAACTACGTTAGGGATGCCTATTCATTTGGTGATACTTTTGAGATTGCCAGAATTCAAGAAAATGCAATTAGGTCAAAGTCAAGGTCAAATTACATTGAAATTACATGATTACATTAAACTTTGCTTCCATTTTGACACTATTGTTATGGTTAGTGTAGAGGAGTAGTACACACTATGCAGACATAGGCAGGCAAAGGATGCAAAAAAGGTGCTTAATTTCCAAAACAAAATTGTACACAGAACTCAAAGTACCAAACAAACTAACGACAAACCGACGAAAGACAAGGGAAGACATGAGGGGATATAAGGGAAGACATGAGGGGATATAAGGGAGAACATGAGGGGATATAAGGGAGGACATGAGGGGATATAAGGGAGGACATGAGGGGATATGAGGGAGGACACAAGGGGTTATAAGGGAGGACATGAGGGGATATAAGGGAGGACATGAGGGGATATAAGGGAGGACATGAGGGAATATAAGGGAGGACATGAGGGGATATGAGGGAGGACACAAGGGGTTATAAGGGAGGACATGAGGGGATATAAGGGAGGACATGAGGGGATATAAGGGAGGACATGAGGGGATATAAGGGAGGACACGAGGGGATATAAAGACAAGGGAAGACATGAGGGGATATAAGTGAGGACATGAGGGGATATACGGGAGGACATAAGGGGATATAAGGGAAGACATGAAAAGCACAGATCAGTGCACTTAAGTGCAACTTTGGCACACTTGCACCATCCAGTGCACCCTTTCTCACAGCGACAGCGGATTAATTCATGGCACGATTTTGAGGCTTCAGGGAGAGTGGTCCAGAGCAGCTGCCACCCAGTTCTTTCCTTTGTCCAGCCCCAGTCAGATGGCTCTGGCATCTCTGGATCCAGGACCAGTACCTGGTTCCAACAGTTGGCCTGGTAGCAAGTGCGCTTGAAGTGCTCTTTGAGGGCTGCCTGGGTTGGAGGAATGTTCTCTAACGTTCTGGACTTCTGTGTGAAGAGCTGTTTCCTGGCATCATTCACCTCCGTGCTCTCACTGGTTCGATCATACATCAGCACCACAAATCGTTCTAGCAGTAACTTTGATTCTTCACTGACCTCACTTGGCATGCACAGGAGTTCATGGAAAGCATCATTGACCTCTGGGAAAGACTTCCAAGTCTCCCAGGCAGTCTTCTTTCCTCGGCCAGCGAATGCAGAGACAGTGTCACACCCAGTGAAAGCGTGAAAGACTGTTAGAGTCTGGCACTGTGTAGGATTCATTGTGGCAACCATTTGGTGAACAGCTATGGTACCGTAAGCTTGACCCGACACCAAGTGCAACCCACAGCTCATCAGGAGCTATTTTGCTGAATGAAGCCACAGCCAGTACCACCACATCAGTATCAACGGTACGTATGGTCACCTTCTTACAACCTTTCTGCACAGCATCTGCCACATGCAGAAGTAGACGAGTGTCGCCCTCGTCTTGCGAACATGGGGCAAGGCAGGCCCAGCATGACTCAGCAGGAGAGCAGAAGACTCCAGTTCCATCTGTTGCATACAGTTCCTTGCCCTGTGCTAGAGGTAGATGAACAGCTTTGCGTGACAGGAAAGAAAACAACTCGGTTTTGATCTCATTGCATTGAAGGAAGTCCTTCCAGTTCTTAGGCATCACAGTAGGAGGAGCCACCCTTTTCCTGCTGCCCTTTCCCCTCTTCTGTCTGGTCGAGGCTTTCAGGCTGGCAGGTAGGTATACATCCCAGACAAGGTTGAGCAGAGATGTGTGGTGCAAACAAGCCCGGATTATCCATATATTGCATCGGGTGAACGCCCTAGGGCACCAGCCAATGGGGGGGCACCAAATCATTCGGACAATGAATAGACTTTTAAAATATTTTGGACACATTTTTTAAATATAGGCTATATTTACTGGAAGACATCCACACAGGTACAAAACTAACGGTTATATGTAGGCTATCATGTATAAAAAGATAAATAATTGCGAGTTCGGTGTCGATGACTACGTCTCTCCTGTCGCCGTCAGCACCAGAGGTTACGAAGAGGAGGAGGAGGAGGAGTGCAGCTGCTCCTCCTGTGCGTCCGATGACGACTCGGACTCTGACGATGACTCTGACGATGACTCTGACGATGACTCGGCACGCCACGCCGGCTCCTGGGCCCTCCCACGCCCTCCCTCTCCCTACCCTCGCTACGTCCCCTCCTCCTCCTCCTCCTCCTCCTCCGATGACTCAGAGGAAGAGGAAGGGAAGGGCGATGCCCCTGGACGCCCTGGTGGCGCCCGTCCTCGGGCCCCTCCTCCACGCCCTCCCTCTCCCTACCCTCGCTACGTCCTCTCCTCCTCTGAAGACGAGGACTCGTCTGAAGACGAGGACGACCCTGATGGAAGCATACGGGCCAGACTGTTGGGCCTGTGTCGCCCTTCTGCTTGTGGTCCCACTGGTCTCCCTACTGGACACTCTGCTGGTGTCTCTACTGGACACTCTGCTGGTGTCTCTACTGGACACTCTGCTGGTCTCCCTTCTGGACACTCTGCTGGTCTCCCTAGTGGACACTCTGCTGGTGTCTCTACTGGACACTCTGCTGGTCTCCCTCCTGGACACTCTGCTGGTCTCCCTTCTGGACACTCTGCTGGTCTCCCTCCTGGACACTCTGCTGGTCTCCCTCCTGGACACTCTGCTGGTCTCCCTAGTGGACACTCTGCTGGTGTCTCTACTGGACACTCTGCTGGTCTCCCTAGTGGACACTCTGCTGGTCTCCCTTCTGGACACTCTGCTGGTCTCCCTCCTGGACACTCTGCTGGTCTCCCTCCTGGACACTCTGCTGGTCTCCCTTCTGGACACTCTGCTGGTCTCCCTTCTGGACACTCTGCTGGTCTCCCTTCTGGACACTCTGCTGGTCTCCCTTCTGGACACTCTGCTGGTCTCCCTTCTGGATACTCTGCTGGTCTCCCTTCTGGACACTCTGCTGGTCTCCCTCCTGGACACTCTGCTGGTCTCCCTTCTGGACACTCTGCTGGTCTCCCTCCTGGACACTCTGCTGGTCTCCCTTCTGGACACTCTGCTGGTCTCCCTCCTGGACACTCTGCTGGTCTCCCTCCTGGACACTCTGCTGGTCTCCCTCCTGGACACTCTGCTGGTCTCCCTTCTGGACACTCTGCTGGTCTCCCTCCTGGACACTCTGCTGGTCTCCCTTCTGGACACTCTGCTGGTCTCCCTCCTGGACACTCTGCTGGCCTGTCTACTGGACACTCTGCTGGTCTCTCTACTGGTAGGTCTGCTGTCCTCTCCATGCTTTTAAACGAGGCCTTAAAACCCACCTTTTTAATAGAGCCTTTTTTTTGCCTTTTAATTGAAAATGTGTATTGCTTTATCTTCCTGTGTTTAATTGTAGCACTCTGAGATTTCCTATGTAAAGTGCTTTTATAAATAAAATGTATTATTATTATTAGAAGGAGGAGACGCCATGAGGCCCCAGACGACTCCCCTCCCACACGTGTCGGCCCCTGTGAGGGTGGCCAGGGCCACTATGACGGCGGCACCCAGGCCCAGCGGTAGAGGTAAGAGGACCAGGGACGACGCCGGCAGCTGTTCCTCAGACTCAGACTCAGACTCAGAGGAGACCTCAACCAAGAGACAGAGGAGATAAGAGAGAGAAAGAAAGAAGAGAAAGAGACTCCCAGAGAGGACGAGGACGTCTCAACCTCCTCAGTATTGTTTTAGCACATGGTGCTGCTGCTGCTGCTTCATATGCGATTGAAAATGAAATAAATATTCCCATATCTCATTTTACGATTTTCTGCATCTTTATTTATGGTGCTGTTTAATGTATGTGTCTACGCTTTGATTTGTACTGAAACATAATTCTCCCCCGCTGCTGCTGTCTTGGGCTCTATCTACATTTTTGTTTTATCTCAGTGAGATTAACAAAGGATAAATAAAGGAAAATATCTGGATGCATATGAGGTTATTTACACACAGCCCCAGTATACGGAAACCGGTTCTCGGCAAAGGTAGGACAACCTGCTATATCCCTCCACAAACCTCCAATAACCTCCACTAACCTCCACAGGCCTCCACTATCCTCCACTAACCTCCCCTAACCTCCACTAACCTCCACTAACCTCCACCAACCTCCACTAACCTCTACTAACCTCCACTAACCTCTACTAACCTCCACTAACCTCCACTAACCTCCACTAACCTCCACTAACCTCCACTAACCTCTACTAACCTCCACTAACCTCCACTAACCTCTACTAACCTCCACTAACCTCCACTAACCTCCACTAACCTCTACTAACCTCCACTAACCTCCACTAACCTCCATAGGCCTCCACTAACCTCCACTAACCTCCACTAACCTCCACTAACCTCCATTAACCTCCACTAACCTCCACTAACCTCCACTAACCTCCACTAACCTCCACTAACCTCCACAGACCTCTACTAACCTCTACTAACCTCCACTAACCTCCACTAACCTCCACTAACCTCCACTAACCTCTACTAACCTCCACTAACCTCCACTAACCTCTACTAACCTCCACTAACCTCCACTAACCTCCACTAACCTCCACTAACCTCCACTAACCTCCACAGACCTCTACTAACCTCTACTAACCTCCACTAACCTCCACTAACCTCTACTAACCTCCACTAACCTCCACAGACCTCTACTAACCTCTACTAACCTCCACTAACCTCCACTAACCTCCACTAACCTCTACTAACCTCCACTAACCTCCACTAACCTCTACTAACCTCCACTAACCTCCACTAACCTCTACTAACCTCCACTAACCTCTACTAACCTCCACTAACCTCCACTAACCTCCACTAACCTCCACTAACCTCCACTAACCTCCACTAACCTCTACTAACCTCCCCTAACCTCTACTAACCTCCACTAACCTCCACTAACCTCCACTAACCTCCACTAACCTCCACTAACCTCCACTAACCTCCACTAACCTCTACTAACCTCTACTAACCTCCACTAACCTCCACTAACCTCCACTAACCTCCACTAACCTCCACAAACCTCCACTAACCTCCCCTAACCTCCACAAACCTCCACTAACCTCCACAAACCTCCACTAACCTCCACTAACCTCCACTAACCTCCACTAACCTCCCCTAACCTCCACAAACCTCCACTAACCTCCACTAACCTCCACTAACCTCCACTAACCTCTACTAACCTCCACAAACCTCCACAAACCTCCACTAACCTCCACTAACCTCTACTAACCTCCACTAACCTCTACTAACCTCCACTAACCTCTACTAACCTCCACTAACCTCCACTAACCTCCACTAACCTCTACTAACCTCCACTAACCTCTACTAACCTCCACTAACCTCCACTAACCTCCACTAACCTCCACTAACCTCTACTAACCTCCACTAACCTCCACTAACCTCCACTAACCTCCACTAACCTCCACTAACCTCCACTAACCTCCACTAACCTCCACTAACCTCCACTAACCTCTACTAACCTCCACTAACCTCCACTAACCTCTACTAACCTCCACTAACCTCCCCTAACCTCCACTAACCTCCACTAACCTCTACTAACCTCCACTAACCTCTACTAACCTCCCCTAACCTCTACTAACCTCCACTAACCTCTACTAACCTCCACTAACCTCCCCTAACCTCCCCTAACCTCTACAAACCTCCACTAACCTCCACTAACCTCTACCAACCTCCACTAACCTCCCCTAACCTCCCCTAACCTCCCCTAACTTCCACTAACCTTCACTAACCTCCCCTAACCTCCCCTAACCTCCACTAACCTCCACTAACCTCTACTAACCTCTACTAACCTCTACTAACCTCCACTAACCTCCACTAACCTCTACTAACCTCCACTAACCTCCACTAACCTCCACTAACCTCCACTAACCTCCACAAACCTCCACTAACCTCCACTAACCTCTACTAACCTCCACTAACCTCCACTAACCTCCACTAACCTCTACTAACCTCTAATAACCTCCACTAACCTCCACTAACCTCTACTAACCTCTACTAACCTCCACTAACCTCCACTAACCTCCACTAACATCCACTAACCTCCACTAACCTCCACTAACCTCCACTAACCTCTACTAACCTCCCCTAACCTCCACTAACCTCCACTAACCTCCACAAACCTCCACTAACCTCCACTAACCTTCACTAACCTCTACTAACCTCCACTAACCTCCACTAACCTCCACTAACCTCCACAAACCTCCACTAACCTCCACTAACCTCCACAAACCTCCACTAACCTCCACTAACCTCCACTAACCTCCACTAACCTCCACAAACCTCCACTAACCTCCACTAACCTCCACTAACCTCCACAAACCTCCACTAACCTCCACTAACCTCCACTAACCTCCACTAACCTCTACTAACCTCCACAAACCTCCACTAACCTCCACTAACCTCCACTAACCTCCACAAACCTCCACTAACCTCCCCTAACCTCTACTAACCTCTACTAACCTCCACTAACCTCCACAAACCTCCACTAACCTCTACTAACCTCTACTAACCTCCACAAACCTCCACTAACCTCCACAGACCTCCACTAACCTCTACTAACCTCCACTAACCTCCACAGACCTCCACTAACCTCCACTAACCTCCACTAACCTCTACTAACCTCCACTAACCTCCACTAACCTCCACAAACCTCTACTAACCTCCACTAACCTCCACTAACCTCCACTAACCTCCACTAACCTCCACAAACCTCCACTAACCTCCACAAACCTCCACTAACCTCCACTAACCTCCACTAACCTCCACTAACCTCCACTAACCTCTACTAACCTCCACTAACCTCCCCTAACCTCCACTAACCTCCACTAACCTCTACTAACCTCCACTAACCTCCACTAACCGCCACTAACCTCCACTAACCTCCACTAACCTCCACTAACCTCCACTAACCTCCACTAACCTCTACTAACCTCTACTAACCTCCACTAACCTCTACTAACCTCTACTAACCTCCACTAACCTCCACTAACCTCCACTAACCTCTACTAACCTCTACTAACCTCTACTAACCTCCACTAACCTCCACTAACCTCTACTAACCTCCACTAACCTCCACTAACCTCCACTAACCTCCACTAACCTCCACTAACCTCCACACACCTCTACTAACCTCCACTAACCTCCACTAACCTCTACTAACCTCCACTAACCTCCACTAACCTCCACTAACCTCCACTAACCTCCACAAACCTCCACTAACCTCCACTAACCTCCACTAACCTCCACTAACCTCTACTAACCTCCACTAACCTCCACTAACCTCCATTAACCTCCACTAACCTCCACTAACCTCCACTAACCTCTACTAACCTCCACTAATCTCCCCTAACCTCCACTAACCTCCACTAACCTCCACTAACCTCCACAGGCCTCCACTAACCTCCACTAACCTCTACTAACCTCCACTAACCTCCACAAACCTCCACTAACCTCCACTAACCTCCACTAACCTCCACTAACCTCCACTAACCTCCACAAACCTCCACTAACCTCTACTAACCTCCACTAACCTCCACAGGCCTCCACTAACCTCCACTAACCTCCACTAACCTCCACTAACCTCCACTAACCTCCACTAACCTCCACTAACCTCTACTAACCTCCACTAACCTCCACTAACCTCCACTAACCTCCACTAACCTCTACTAACCTCCACTAACCTCCACTAACCTCCACTAACCTCCACTAACCTCCACTAACCTCCACAGGCCTCCACTAACCTCCACTAACCTCCACTAACCTCCACTAACCTCCACTAACCTCTACTAACCTCCACTAACCTCCACAAACCTCCACTAACCTCCACTAACCTCCACTAACCTCCATTAACCTCTACTAACCTCCACTAATCTCTACTAACCTCCACTAACCTCCACTAACCTCCACTAACCTCTACTAACCTCCACTAACCTCCACTAACCTCCACTAACCTCTACTAACCTCCACTAACCTCCACTAACCTCCACTAACCTCCACTAACCTCTACTAACCTCCCCTAACCTCCACAAACCTCCACTAACCTCCACTAACCTCCACTAACCTCTACTAACCTCCACTAACCTCCACTAACCTCCACTAACCTCCACTAACCTCCATTAACCTCCACTAACCTCCACTAACCTCCACTAACCTCTACTAACCTCCACTAATCTCCCCTAACCTCCACTAACCTCCACTAACCTCCACTAACCTCTACTAACCTCCACTAACCTCCACAAACCTCCACTAACCTCTACTAACCTCCACTAACCTCCACTAACCTCCACTAACCTCCACTAACCTCTACTAACCTCCACTAACCTCCACTAACCTCCACTAACCTCCACTAGCCTCTACTAACCTCCACTAACCTCCACTAACCTCCACTAACCTCTACTAACCTCCACTAACCTCCACTAACCTCCACTAACCTCCAATAACCTCTACTAACCTCCACTAATCTCCACTAACCTCTACTCACCTCCACTAACCTCCACAAACCTCTACTAACCTCCACTAACCTCCACGTACCTCCCCTCCCCTCCACTAACCTCCCCTAACCTCCCACGCGCATGACATATTTCCATGTTTTATTTACAGCTATGGCATGTATTAAACCAAAACAACCCGCAATCCTATCCGAGCAGTTGTTATTATGTAATATTGTTGATGGGTTATATAATTTAATGTTATTTCAATGCATTATAGACCTTTTCTTTACAACAAGCATGACCAAAAAATAAATCGCTTTTATGTCGGTGCTGTGTCTAACGTTACAGTAACGCAACGCTGCATGACAGTCGAGCATTTCAGAGATGTACAATCATAAATCAATTATTACCTGTGGTGTTTAACAGCGGATGATGGTACACATATGTAAAGTTATCTATCAAACGTTCGTCTGACTTGTACATGATGCACATTTTGACCTATTTCCATGTAGCAATCTAATCCGAGCAGTTGTTATTAGGTAATATTATTAATGGGTTGTATCATTCATTTAAATGCATTATAGACCTTTTCTTTATAACAAGCACAACAACAACAAAACGTTATTATGCCGATGTGCTGTGTGTCTAACGTTACAAGCTGATTTGTGCATGACAGCCGCGCATTGACATATTTCCATGTCTGATGTCTAATGTCTAATGTCTGATGTACTAATGTCATTTCAATGCATTATAGACCTTTTCTTTACACGCTTCGCACACTAGGTGGGCCGCGAATACTGTAGAGATTTGTAAAGTGGGCCGTGAGTCCAAAAAGGTTGGGAACCGCTGATATAGAGTGTTAGTGTTAAATTAGTGCCACTAAGGTTATAATAGTCCACGGGTGTGTATCCCCCCGATACAATTGGTCCTTCGAGACGGATAAACTAGTGCCAACATGGCAAGCGGTGGACACTCGCCAGATAATTCCCCCCACCTACAGCGCGCTAGGTGCCAGCGCCAACCCCCTTCCCATCTAGAAGACTACGTTCTAGATTTACCTTCCAGCCTTGATATAGGGACTGATAGTCAAAGCCTACCCGACAATAATCAAGTGTTAGCCCTGCCCCCACCTATACACAGTAGTGTAGAGAACCTAGCTAGACTAGACACTACTAGCCCAGTGCACGTTAGGGGACTGACAGAGCCAGGGCTGGACTGGGACAAAAATTAGGCCCTGGCATTTTTGGCCCAGACAGGTCCACCCCAATCGGTCGGACCACACCCACCAGCACAAAAATACTTGCCTTATATACTCGTCTTATATACTGTGCTGTACAGTCATATGACAAACTGTAGTATTCCCCCAAACCACTACAAAGACGACTACATACAGTAAGCAATGGTACCAGTGCAAGTAGACCAGTGTACTCAGTGATCAGATTCCAGAGCGAATTTACGAACGCAGCCTTGTTGTTCTAGATTTTTTTTCCCATTATCAACCTATCATTGCGCTTTAGAGTAAAACAAAGCACGCAACTGTCGCGTCTATCTTTTCATGGCAACTCTACATTGTGATTTACAAGGGATATTAACTAATATTAAGTAATATTATTACTTGGTTACATTTTGCAATTGATCCGCGGTACACATGCGTGCCGAACCGTGGGGGGCGATCCGTTACACCCCTAACAGCTACCTATATTTTCCTTACCGGGTCAACGGTTACAGGCTGACTCGGCCCCGCTTCGGACCTTTATTTATGTAAACCGGCTCCTTCCCTTCTTGTGATTTTTTTTAAAGTGTTTTTTTTTCTTTTCTAACACCAGGGGAGCCACCCCTCCTAAATTTCGTTGTTTGGTACCTGTACTGTAGCAATGACAATAAAGACCATTCATTCATTCATTCATTCATTCATTCTTCTGTATCCTCTCTATCCTCTGTATCTGTACCCTGCTCCCGCTCCTCCCTGCTAGCCTCCTCTTCAACCTGTTGCTGTTGCTGCTGTGGTAAACTTGAGGGTGCAGCAAACATGTCCCTAATGTTTACACATTTGGCAGCATCTGCCTCGAGTTTCTTTTTGTTTTTCTCCCTAAGTTTTTCCCAGCCTCCCTTCCGTTTTAGTGTGCTTTTGCGCTCTAACATCCATCTCTCTTAGTATCTATCTAGTAACTATCCAGGCTAACTAAATTTATTTTGCCGGCCGGCTCGGCCCAAAACTACCGCGAAACTGAGACGGAGGTCTGGTGCTGCGTGCGTGCTTGACCCCTGACCCCCCCCCCCTTCTCTCTGTTGATTGGGCCAGCCCAGTGTCTGTATAGAAAATGGGCCAACGGGCCGCTGTCCCAGATTTATGGGCCGTTCAATGGTAGCTTTCGATTTATGGGCCGTTCGATGGTAGCTTTCGGCCGGGCCGGCTGGTAAAAAATAAAAAATAAAGAAAAAAAAACTACCGCCCAAAACTACCGCGGCCCACCGGGCAAATGCCCGGTATGCCAGATGGCCAGTCCAGCCCTGGACAGAGCCCTACTGGGCCGAACTGGTTGAAAGTCACAGCCCCGATGAGAGACTCGGAGTGCACCAGGAGATGGGGAGGTCGCCCAGTCCGGGCAGCCCCGCATCGATGACATCCTCGAGGGGATCTGTCAGGGTGCTAGAGATACTAGCAACCTCGATAGCCGCTGCAGCCCAGAGAGAGGCGGGAGAGAGACTTGAAAGGATGGAAAGGGAGAAGGCCGAGCGTCAAGATCGGATGGAGGGAGAACGCCTCCAAGCCGAGAGGGAGAGGGCCGAGCGTCAAGAACGGATGGAGAGAGAACGCCTCCAGGCAAAAAGGGATTACCTGCAACTACAGAAGATGACCCAGGCTTTCCAGAAGCTGACGCTGACCCCCGCTCCTCCACCCGGACCTCCCGGAGGTCATCATGCCGAGGGTCTAAGGCACCCTCTCCGGACCGAGGGGGCAGGACAGAAACCAGCCTCAAAGAAGAGCCTCTCAACGTTGCAGAACGGCTGGCCGACCGACTGCAGGGACTGACTGTAGATGAGGGAAGTCAGGTGACACCCCGGCACTATCACGTCCCCATCGAGACGACCAAGGACAGTTCCTATCCCACCTACGACGCGTTACACCGTGACCCCCCATCGTCACACAGCCGGGAGTTCAGGAGCGAGACGCCCCTTCCCCCGATGGTCAGTTGGCCTCCAGGCCTACCAGTTCAGGTCAGACACAAGACTACCTACCTGAACCCACCCCCCCCGGGACCAAGAAGTCAACCTTCGGTACCTCCCACCTATGCGCCCAAATCACTGTCATACATAGGGCCCTACCTAGGCAAGCCATCGTTCACGGACTTCACGAGAGAAGACCGGGCCCAGTACACAGAGTTGCGCATGTGCTTTGAGACCCTGATGCTTGGAGTGGAGGATGAGAGGTACAAGTATGGCCTCCTCCTCAAACACCTGAAGGTGGCCCGAGCGCACTCCATCGCGCTAGCATATGCGCACTCTCCCACACCGTACTCTGATGCCCTTGCGGCTCTCGACCGCCGCTACGGCCGGACTTGGGATTACGTCATCCAGGAGATTCAAGAGATAGAACGCCTCCCCCCAGTCAGGGACGATCGGGCCCTAGACGACCTAGCAGTCAAGGTGCAATCCCTAGTTGGGATGCTCCAATCTCAGCAGGAGCAGGGGAGATACGAACTCTATGCAAACTCGAACGTGGAACGGATCCTGGATAAACTCCCCAAGTTCCGACAAGAACGATTCCGGCGGCAGCGGAGTCACCATGATACTTCCGCGCCTGAACAGACTCTGCTAGACCTGTCCGACTTCCTAGCCAGAGAGGTCAGCAGCTTGAAGATCGACACCCTCTCACCGGGCGGCCCGACCCCCAAGGATGGACTAAAGAATGCCAGATGTCAAAGGCAGCCTATTACGGTGATGTACCAGACAGAGGGGACTGATCGTGACAAGGGTCAGCCGGCCCCCAAGAAGAAGAGCTTCGACCAGACTAAGGGTAAGGTGAAGCCCTTCTGCCCCCACTGTGACGGAGAACACTGGTTATCCCAGTGCGAGCCATTCAAGAAGTTGACCCCTATCGACCTAGAGGAGTGGATCAGAGCCAACCGCCGCTGCTTCCGGTGTGTACGCCGCCATAAAGCAGCAGACTGCACTCTCAGGAAGAAGTGCCGTAAATGTGAAGGTCAGCATCTCGAGGTCCTCCACGACTACAACCGGAAGAACTCCACTCTGCGGACCGAGTCAAAGGCCGACGTTCTTTACATCGATCCAGCTAAGAGCGAGAGTTCCAGAGTACTGCTGAAGGTCGTCCGGGTACTCTTGCATTACAATGACCAAGTACTCGACACCCACGCAGTACTGGACGATGGATCAGAGAGGACGCTCCTACTCGCCTCAGCAGCGTCTCAGTTGAACCTGCGAGGACCCGAAGAGAAGATGACCCTCCGTACCATCCGTCGGGACCTGAAAACCATCACAGGAGAAAGAGTCTCATTCACGATTTCACCGGCTGACCGACCCGACCAGCGATACACTATCAATAAAGCTTTCACCAGCCACAATATTGGCCTGTCCCGTTACGATTACCCCATCCAACAGTTGAGGGAAAAGTACGAACATCTGTGCCATCTACCCATACCGCCCATCAATGGAGTCACCCCGACCCTCCTCATTGGATCAGACCACGCAGACCTCATAGTCCCTACACGTGCGGTCTACCTCGGACCCAGAGGATGCCCAGCTGCGATTAAGACCCGTCTGGGGTGGACCCTCCAGGGTCCCATCTCCGTGCCCCCTGGTCGATCTACATCAACCCGATGTATGTACACAAAGGTGGACCACATAGACTCCACCCTCCTGCAGCACGTCGAACGGTTGTGGAAACTGGACGACCTCCCGTTTAAGAACGAGAGACAGATGGTCCGATCCAAGGAAGACAAGTTTGCAGTAGCCCTCCTCGAGCAGAAGACCACGAGGCTCGAGGTCAAAGGAGATACGTGACCCCCCTCCTACGGCGAGAAGGCATGCCGACTCTATGTGTGCCCAAGGAAATCACGGGTAACTACCTGCGGAGCACAGAGCGGCGCCTAGCCAAGGATCCCAAACAAGCAGCAATCTACCGAGCTGAGATGGAAAAACTGATGGTGGCCGGTTACGTGAGGAAGATCGGTGACCAGGAAGCCGAACGGACCGAGGAGTCCTGGTACGTGCCGCACCACAAAGTTTCACACAACGGAAAGGACCGCTTAGTCTTTAACTGCAGCTTTCAGGTAGGGCAGCAGAACCTGAACAGCTTACTCCTTCCTGGTCCCACACTTGGACCCTCCCTCCTTGGAGTCCTGATCCGCTTTCGGCAGGACAAGGTCGCCATCAGCGGAGACATAAAAGGGATGTTTCTACAAGTCCGGCTGATGGAGGAAGATAAACCCCTCTTGAGGTTTCTATGGAGAGAGAAACCCGACGACGAACATCCCTCCATCTACCAGTGGGAGGTACTTCCCTTCGGCACCACCTGTAGTCCGTGCTGCGCCACATTCGCGCTCCAGAAGCACGTCGCCGAAGACCCCGACGCCGGAGAGGATGTCCGTCACAGTGTCGAGCGGTGTTTCTATGTGGACAACTGTCTACAGAGCGTCGCTACTCCTGAAGAAGCGGAGAGCATTCTAATGAAGCTGCGGACCTCGCTGTTAAAGGGCGGGTTCGACAGTGGGCCAGCAGTGACCCCCGAGTCCTCCGTCGCCTCCCCCCAGAGGCCAAAGCCGCGAGCAGTGAAACATGGATGGCGCAGACACCAGGCGAAGCTCAAGAGATTACCTTGGGTCTAGTCTGGCGCTTCAAGACCGACTCTCTGCATTACCGACACACACCACCAAAGGCGAGACTCACACAGCCGGGAACAAGACACATAACCCGGAGGAGTGTCTACAGTACCCTGGCCAGCCAGTACGATCCCCTAGGCTACATACTCCCATACACCACCCGGGCGAAAATGCTGGTGAGAGAGCTGTGGGCCAAAGAACAGGGCTGGGACGACCCCATCCCGGAGCATCTCGCTGACCAATGGAGAGAGTGGGAAGAAGAACTCCCCCTGCTATGCGAGATCGCCATCCCCCGGAGTTACTTCACTTCGATGGTCGACCTGGAGACCAGTGAGATTGACCTGCACGTCTTCAGTGACGCTTCGGAGACCGCTTACGGGTCAGTGGCTTATCGTCGGGCTAAGGACAAGGGAGGAGAGGTCCACATCGCCTTCGTCCTAGCCCGATCCAGGGTAGCCCCACGAAAGCAGCAGTCGATCCCGTGCCTGGAGCTCTGCGCAGCTCTGGTTGGCACACAGTTAGCTAAGTTGGTGAAGGAAGAACTCACCTTACCTGTGCGTGATACCGTCTTGTGGTCGGACTCTACGACCGTTATCACCTGGCTCCAGTCCCAATCCTGCCGGTACAAGGTGTTTGTAGGAGTCCGAGTATCGGAGATCCAGGAACTGGTAGGAGCGGAGTGCTGGAGGTACATAGACACCGGACAAAACCCTGCAGATGTTATCACTAGAGGGACTTCACTTGCCAGTCTTGTCCTCCCTAACTCTTACAACAACGGACCAGAGTTCCTCCGGCTACCAGAGGAGGAGTGGCCCACCCAACCATCCCTGATGAAGAGTCAGCATGAGTCGGAGATCAAGAAGTCCCTCTTCTGCGGGCTGAGTCAAGATCAGGCCCCGGAGGGCCCCAACATGGATGACTGCCTGACATTGGTGAGCCTCCAGAAGAAAACGTTCCTCTGGCACCACCCGGAGTTCCCCACTACTACCGACCTCAGTGCAGCTGACTACGAGGAAGCGGAGCTCCTGGTGTGGCAGAGAGCGCAGAGGGACTCCTTCCCAGAAGAAAGGGAGTGCCTGACACAAGGAAAGCCAGTCGCATCAGACAGTCGACTCCTGACCCTAGCCCCGGAACTTGACGCCCAGGGGCTCATCAGAGTGGGTGGCAGGTTGAGAAGGGCCCCGAATCTATCAGAGGACACAAAACACATCGTCCTGGGTACCCGTCACAGGGTGACAGAGTTAGTCATCCAGAAGTATGACCAGGCGGTGTGCCACGCTGGGGCCGAGCGAGTATTCGCGGAGAGCCGGCGACGCTTTTGGATCCCACAAGGGAGAGAAGCCGTACACAGGTTCCAACGGAATTGTGCTGACTGCCGTAAGTGGAGGGCACAACCTGTAATACCAAAGATGGCAGACCTGCCCCCCTGACGCCTCAGGGTCGGAGAACGGGCCTTCCACTCCACCGGAGTGGACTGTTTTGGCCCCTTCAGTGTGAAGAGAGGAAGAGGAACAGAGAAGCGGTGGGGAATCGTTTACAAATGTATGACTACCCGAGCTGTACATATAGACCTCCTCCAATCCATGAGTACAGATTCCTTCCTCATGTCGTTCCGGAGGTTCCAGGCCAGGAGAGGGACCACCTCGGTTCTGTTGTCTGACCAAGGAACTAACTTCCGCGGAGGAGATACAGAGCTGAGGGAGAGCTTCAAATAGATGAGCGAAGAGCTCAGGACCCGCCTTGCTCCATCACAAGTGACCTTCCAATTCAACCCCCCTTAACGCCCCCCACTTCGGAGGGGCTTGGGAGAGGGAGGTGCGGTCTATCAAGGCAGCCCTGTACACAGTCCTGGGAGCCCAGACCGTAGGAGATAAGGTTCTGGCCACCGTCCTCACAGAGATAGAAGGGGTACTGAACTCTAAGCCGCTCGGCTACGTATCCACGGACATAGCTGATGTCGACCCCATTACACCGAACTACCTCCTTATGGGGCGGCTGGACCCTGCCCTACCCCAGGCTGTGTACCGGCAAGATGAGATGCGTGGGAGGAGGATGTGGAGACATAGCCAGGTGCTGGCCGATCAATTCTGGTCCCACTTTCTCTTGTACTACCTACCATCCCTTCAAGCCCGCCAGAAATGGGTCAAGGAAAGAGACAACCTGACAGTAGGGACAGTCGTAATGGTTGTGGACTAGTCGCTGCCCCGAGCCATGTGGCCAGCGGGTTGAGTGAGCAAAGTCATTGAGGGATCGGACGGGAAGGTCAGGGCTGCTGAAGTCATAGTCCAAGGGCGGACCTACACCAGACCTGTAGCGAAATTGATCGAGCTCCCTGCTTTCCCAGACTCCCAGGATGACGATCGACCCGACCCCTCCACATCTATACCTCCAACCTAGTCAGAGATCGACTATGGACAGTAATTGACTCAACCACCTGATGTGACATGACTCTGTGCCTTCTTGTTTAAGTTAACTAATTAGCCCACTAATTAGGGGGAGGCTGTTCTGAAGGCCCAGAGTAAGAATTCGAATTAGTTAAAATAGGAGTCAGTTATATTTATTATTAGTAGTAGTCAGTGATGCCGGTAACGCGATACTAAGTATCGCGATACTCTAATCTGATTACTTTTCCCAGTAACGAGTATTCTATCGCGATACTATTTCCAAATCAGTAATCTGATTAAAGTTACTTATTCGAGTGACTGTGCGTTACTATTGCGTTACTACCTCATAACTTAGGCTAAATGCAGTATTTCTTTGTAATGTTCGATAGTAAACAAACATTTATTGCTTTTCTCGCGTCTTGGGGAGTGACATCAGTGATCACGTTTTCAACACGAGGTGCAGCAGAATCGCTCACGTGTATCACCACGCTGATTGCACAGTGTAAACAGAAGCGTATAATGGAGCGAGAACAGAGATATGCGTTAAATAGCTGGAAATATAGGGATTATTTTGAGTTTGTGTCAGCAAAGGATGACAAGAACATAAATGTTCGTTGTACACTCTGTGCTGGAAAGAAAATATTGTCCTGTGGTAAAACCACAACATCAAATTTAAAGAAACATTTGGAATCTCTGCACAGCACAGTCAAGCTCGCGGAGAAAGTCCCAGAGACCGCGGCCTCGACTTCTGCGGGAGGTCCCACACCGCTCAAGCAACAAAAGCTGGACTTCAGTAGGCCTACAAAATCACAACCTGTAAGTGTGGGAGAGTTGAATAAATTGGTCGGGCGGTATGTTGTAGAGGAAATGCTGCCCATAAACACAGTTGACTCGCCCTCTTTCCGTGCCATCATTAACAAGATCCCCACTACTACCAATGCCGAGCTACCTCACAGAACATATTTTTCTTCGTACTTGGAGAAGGAGTATGCAGAGATGGAAAAACATCTGAAGGCTGCGCTGAACGAGGTCGACTATGTGTCAACTACAGCGGACATTTGGACAGCTAACAATAGGAGCTATATGGGAGTAACGCTCCACTGGATTAGTAGATCCACATTAGACCGCAACAAGGCTGCATTGGCGTGTAGGAGAATCCGCGGTAGACACACGTATGATGTTATTGGTGCAGAAATCGAAAACATTCACTCTTCATATGGACTAATCAACAAAGTAGTAGCAACAGTGACAGATAATGGATCTAACTTTGTCAAGGCATTTCAAGTCTATCAGCCTGCTGTCACAGAGTCCGATGATGAGACGGTGGAGGAGGCCACGGATGATGTCACTTTTTTAGATGTGTCAGAAATCCTATCAGCTGAGGATGATAGTGATGGCCAGCTGATTCTTCCCCCGCACCAAAGGTGTGCTTCACATACCCTCAACCTTATTTCTACAAGTGATGTGGAGAAGTACATCACTTCCAAACCAGAGAGCAAGGCTGTGTATAGGAGCAGCACAGCAAAATGCACAGCTCTCTGGACGAAAGCAAGCCGATCTACCGTTGCGTCAGAAACGGTGGAGGAGGTTAACAAAAGAAAGCTCCTGGTACCGACATCCACAAGGTGGAATTCCTTTTACGAAGCCATAAAGAGAATCGCAGAAATCCCCATGAATGAGCTGACTACTCTGTGCAACAAGCTGGGAGTGAAGTGCTTCAAAGACCAGGAGTACCAGTACCTGCATGAGTACTGTACCGTCATGAAGCCTCTAACTATAGCACTGGATATCCTACAAGGTGACTGTCCGTATGGGACTTTACTGCCCACACTTGAAGTCCTGATGCAGAAGACCCTTGCTGTGAAAGACACCCTATCCAAGATGACTGCAGGCCTTCCAGATGCCATAGTGCAGGTATGCTATGTTGTTCCATCTTAAAGATAAATAAATACATTTTCATTGCACTATTCATGAACATGGAGCAGAGTCACACCATACTGCAGTATGTAGGTTGTCAGTTGCACAAACTAATTGCATACATAATTAGTAAATAAAGGTATAAATAATAGACCTTATAGGCTACAACTAGATAATAATAAACATATCAAATTATATCTTTCAGGCTATCCAGACTCGTTTTGCCAGTGTGCTGGACAACAAAGATGCCCTTCTCGCAGCTGCTAGTTGTCCAAAATTCAAACTCCGATGGCTGAGAGATGAAGGTAGGAGGGAGCAAGTAAAGGAGCTTCTCACAGCAGAATGTCGCAAAACTGCTCCTGCAGCACAGAGCCCTGCCAGTGTACCCACCACGACTGCCAACCAAGGCGAGATGGACTTTTTTGCTTTTGAGGCGGAGCCAGAGGAGACCTACTCGGCAGAAAAGGAAGTCATGGACTACTTGAGGTCAGGGCATGAGCTTCAGATTCTGAATCAGTATCCAAACATTAAGAACATTTTCTTGAAGTATAACACTCCAACCCCATCTAGCGCTCCTGTAGAGCGGCTCTTTAGTCTGGGAGGTTTGGTGCTCACGCCTAGAAGGAACAGACTTTCTGACAAGAGGTTTGAGAAGCTTCTGTTAATGAGATACAACCACTGGTTTACTCGCCCCTTTCCACTGTTTCACTCATAGTGTGTTCATGGCCTCCATAGCGTGTTCATGGCCTCCATAGCGTGTTCATGGCCTCCATAGCGTGTTCATGGCCTCCTTCCAGTCTTGACAGCTGAGTTCACTCTTCATTGATAAACTCAGACTCACCCAGTTTAGGATTAGGATTATATTAGGATCATATCTGAATGGTCAGGGTAGGTTTTAGGTTTTGTGAAACCACTCCTTGCTAGTTACTGTGTTAAATAAAGATTATATTTATTTTATTGTTTAAAAACAAGTATTTATGTTGGGTGAGGCAAAGAAAGACTCTTTATTTTGTTGTTTTAAGTTATTGTTTAAAGTTTAATTATGTAATTTAAGTTACTGTTAAAATAAAGTGAGTTTTGGCAAAACCAGTTTTCATTTTTATGTTGCGGGGGGGGGGGGGGGTCGGGTGCCTAGGCAGCTGCCAATAGTAACTAAAAAAGTAACTAGTAATCTAACTTAGTTACTTTTTAAATCAAGTAATCAGTAAAGTAACTAGATTACTTTTTAAAGGAGTAATCAGTAATCAGTAATCAGAATACTTTTTCAAAGTAACTGTGGCAACACTGGTAGTAGTTCACCCCACTCCCACCCCTTCAGGTTCCCAAGTTTGTTCTTTTCTATTAATGCCACTCGTTTGAATGCTGTGTGTTCTGTTGTGAGACGTTGCCGTTTTTGTGTTGCTGGATAATTGTGCGAGTTTTGGTGAACGCACCCCTAGAATGTTCACGCGACAAAATGTTTTGGTGCTCCTAACGGTGCGAGTCAGTTGGTGGTTTTGTAACGGAGAAGAGGGTTGCCTTTCGGGACTCGTGAGTGGCTAGGATAGAGACATTTATCACCTACTTATATATATGTAAGCTAAATCATAAACCTCAAGTAAACCGAAGTTAAAGGTTGCTGTTGTGTGGATAGTTTTGAAGTGAACAACGAACTAGGACCGTGGGATGCGGCTAGCAAACGACGCTAGCCATCTCCACTCCATCTGTCTACTAGCTAGTAGCTACCTCTACGATCCATCTGTCTACTAGCTACCTCTACTATCCATCTGTCTACTAGCTACCTCTACGATCCATCTGTCTACTAGCTACCTCTACGATCCATCTGTCTACTAGCTACCTCTACGATCCATCTGTCTACTAGCTACCTCTACGATCCATCTGTCTACTAGTTACCTCTACGATCCATCTGTCTACTAGCTACCTCTACTATCCATCTGTCTACTAGCTACCTCTACGATCCATCTGTCTACTAGCTACCTCTACGATCCATCTGTCTACTAGCTACCTCTACGGAGTTTCCACTGAAATTTCCACCTCTCCCTCCATCCATCACCATCACCACACGTGCTACAACCTACAACCTACAATCACCACACGGACTACTGGTACCATTAGATAGGCTAGATATATTTCAATGTTAAATGTCAATCCTATATGGTATGTGCATTTGTGTATGTTATCTGTATATATTAAATGTTGTAATTGTTCCATATTTGATACCTATCTCCCCCCTCAGTTATTTAGTCAGTGTCCACCATTTAAATCCAATTTAGTCTATATAGAGTGTTAGTGTTAAATTAGTGCCACTAAGGTTATAATAGTCCACGGGTATCCCCCCGATACAGCTATACTACGGCATTAGGCCCAAATGTGATGACCCTGTACTGTAGTTATATGCTCTTGTAAATCGATGTTTTTTGTAACCATCACACTTTCACTTGCAAAGTAGGAGGGTGTGTGTGTTGGGGGGGGGCACACATCAAGTCTGGTCACCCTAGGGCACCCTAGGGGGTTAATCCGGGCCTGGGTGATAACACTGTTTCTCCATACTCTTGAAATGTTCTTGATGTGCTAGGATTTAGCATTTGAACCACAGCTGCACCATCGAGAATTACTGCATCAGCCACAGGCACACTATTGTCTTCGAGCAGATCTGACTCCAGGCAGCGAAGTAGATCTGCTTTAACCCCAATCCAAAGTTTTCCTCCAGTTGACAGAGCTGGTGGGGCTGCCTGGTTTTCATGGGAGAAGAAACGTTGGATGTCTCCATCTCGTGTTTGACAGGAGATGTACAGCCTTGAAAAGAGACCACAGTCACTCTTCAGTACTGCAAGTTGTCCCTTGTCTTTTGACCTTATCTTGACAGGTGGCCTACTGAACAGTGGCAACTTGTTCTTTGGAAGTGTTTGCGTGACAGGTGTTGTCCAATTTGAAACCAGTAATAAAAAGACTAATAACAGACCTACACTAGTTAATCTAGCAGAATTATTTAGCTAGCAAACTCATTCCCGGCTATAATCAAATTCAATGTCTTTGCATGTTACAGTTAGGAACTAAGGCTTTACTCAAGTGTACTAATATTGTCTGTTCATAGTAAGTCAGTTTACTTGTTATATTTACCTGTTGATATTTTGTCAGAAGTGCTCTCTGTCTCGTGCATACTGCACTATCACGGAGTGTACTGACTTCTACAGTACTCTACTGACATTAGCTACTGGTGCCCTCGAGGGCCATCTGCTGATAACGCTGTGCTTAGCAGGAATAAATAAAATAACCACACATCCCAGTAAATAATAACTAATAACTGAATAATGCAGGGCAATAAAAAATTATTTTTTTCATAAATACAGAGTTCATAAATAAAAGAGAACAACTAATTGTGTTTTCTGAGGTAAAGTTTTACATAGACCTTGACCTAAATGCATTTTCTTGAATTCTGGCAATCTCAAAAGTATCACCAAATGAATAGGCATCCCTAATATAGTTGGAAAGGACTCCTAAAGTGTTTTTCTACTCGGTTTGGTTCTAAAATTAAGCGTGTTTGAACATTTGACACAGTGGCCTGGCGGCCATCTTGAATTTGACCTCTATCGGGCCTCTGGGGTCAAATCTGACTTCCCTCCACATCTGAAAATAAACCTTATGATATGTACTAACTATGGTAGAAATGTCATGCTTTCTTCAAAAAGTGCACAATTCCTCATAATATGAGAGCTTAGCCGCTGTACTATTGGTAATGAGGTGAATCTGACCAAAAACATGAGATCAAAAACATGAGGAAGATAATTTCTTGCTGAAATAATGCAGAAATAAGTCATGCAAACAGTATTACATCAAAATATGTATTTGTTTAAAATAGATTTTCAATGCAATCATGGCATACAGTACAATAACCCAAACAATTTACAATTGAGTGTTATTATAAATGATTTATTGGACATAAAATATAATGTATAAAAATATAGATCATATGATCTAATAGAATTTATATGCAATTGAAATGCTGGTTTCATTATAACCAGTTACAGTATACAGATTCCCTCATAATTTGTGTGCACAACATATGTTATAATGAAACACACATACACAGAGAAAGGGCCCAAATAAAATAAAAGATAGCAATAATTTTGCTTTTTTGTTTCTTCATGAAGAGTGCTAAAACTACCATAAATATACAGTAGGCCGATAAAGTGCTTTTGCAGAAATCATGGCTAATCAGGAAAGAAGAAGTTGTCCATGCATGTGTTTTAGGACATGGTTCACCGTGCATGCAGTACAACACATTTCACATCGTCATAACCTTTGGTTTTCTATTTAGACAATCTATGTGTCCTCATAGCAACAGCAGTACAGGTTCCATATTGGAAGGATGACACCTCGATATCACAACAAGACCTGGGACAGAAAGGAAGGGCTTGCGGAAGGATAAGAGAATGAAATCAATGTCCGCAGATTTACAGGAAGTGCTTGCTGAGGGCCAGCATAGTACCACTTGTTCCATGCTAAGGAAGTCTATACCACCGCCAAACACGGTGCCAAAATGGACCATTAAGAAAACAGATAAGAGCTTCAACTTGATCACCTATTTATAGTGCAAACGTTGTAACAGACAAAAGCTATAGATGAGAAGAAGCCTGAAGCAGAATATTTACATCCCCCTAAAAACCTCACCTGCACTCTCTGACGTGCCCCGAAACCACATCTTCTGGACCTTCATACTTCATGACAGCTGTGGCAATCGCTAAATGTTTGCTCGTCATGCTGCTGTGTAATAACCTTGAGTTCATGCTGCCAATAGCCCAGCCCGGTTGCCTAACTGATTATCTAAGCAAATAATACAGTGTGCAGGTGCTGATCAAACAATTTTAACCTCTCCATATTTGCTTACTTGTCTGAACTGTAAGGTTCCCAGGGTTGGATTAGACAATGTTAGTAGCGGTAGTGTGGTGTTGCATTATGAATGATATAGGAAGTGGGACTCAGATTAGATTAGCTCTCTCATACGTTTCATAGGTAGGGATTAGCAGATTAACAGATTAGAAATGGAAGATTACGAGGGCTACACTGAGAACTTTAATTCAGTGACAACCGAATGGAATCTGCCTGTCTACACAGTGACAAAAATAAAAGTCCAATGTGGACCTGAGAGATTATTGTCCACAGAACCCATATAATTGGATACGAAATACCCAATTTGTATTTCACATTACAAAGCTATAGGGAGGGAAGGCACAGTTGCACATTAGTAATCTCTTTTAGTATTCAATTCCAAATTGCCCTGTAGAGTATGCACTGTACCTGTACAGACCCAGTGCTATAATGGACAGAAAGAATCAGGCATCATACAATGGGTGTGTGTGTGGGGGGGGGGGGGGGGTGGTGGTGTTAGAGCCCTTGTGCATATGGGGATTGTCAATGCAACACACAACAGATAGCAAAAAATGTGTTGCGAATGTTTGCAAGTGCAGGCACTACATTCATCTTACTGCTTCTTTAGACAGTAGACTCTCACCAGCACACAAAACATGTACAACTTAGAAAACAAAGAAGTACTCAAAGAAGTATCACCATTGGCATGTCAGATATTCTCACACGTACAGTATTAATTTATAAGTATGCGTGTGTGTGTGTGTGTGTGTGCGCGCATGCTTGCGTGAGAGAGTGTCTGTGCGCTCGCGTGTGAGACTGCACTGAAAGGGAAACACTCAGAACTCGATTTCGTCTTCTCAAATGTACAGTATCATGACTAAAGACGAAAGAAGAAAGTTTTTTTTTTCTCTCTTTCCCTGTCATCTATGTGCAGCCGCAGGCCTCCACGATCATGTCGGACACATCAGTCTTGACGATGCTGTGCTGCGAGTTGAAATAGACCATGGACAGAGGGCGGCGCTGGATGGGCACGCAGCACGACGACACGGCCGTGTTGATCCCGTTGGCCTTCAGCTGGCTGAATACGGTGGCGTGGAAGGAGGACGCGATGCCCGGGGAGCCGGCCAGGTGCTGGGGACACTGGCCCATACAGTAGTTCATGTGATACCCCTCCGGCGCGATGATCCAGTCCTGCCACTGGATGTCCTTGAACTTGATGTAGAAGTCCTTCTTGCAGCAGACGCTGACGTCGTCGCCACAGCGCAGCGAGCGCTTGCGCAGGCGGTGCTGGGCGTCGTCCTCCCGGAGACGCACCTGGGCCACCAGGAAGGGCTGGTGGGCCATGTCGGAGGCGCCCCCCAGGGAGCAGAGGTCCCTCCCCTCCTCCTGGCAGCTGACCTCCAGACGCAGGCGGCGCCGCTGCCCCTCGTCCAGGAACGCCTGCAGAGTGGGGGTGACCGGGAAGGTGTGCCAACTGCTCTTCTGCACCTCCAGCACCTTTCGCAGGAGGAGAGTGCGGTTGGAGCCCCCCTCTCCAGAGAGGAAGATCTGGGCGGTGGCTCGGGAGTCTTTGCTGGGGGTCTCTGGGGAGTGCACGTAGAGCCACAGCGAGGCCTGGAGCACCTGGATGCTTCGGCCACTCTCTTCTACAAACTGGAAGGTCAGGCCGGACTCCATGCCACTAGTGGCTGTGTCTTCTAGATTAGGGAGAAAAAAGCATAGCAGAGAGACTGAGGATTTGTTTGTATTCTTAAACAGCACAGTAGGCCTACGTATATGACATTAAAGGGTAGCCACAAAAAGCAACTGCATTTCCCCCAAATATATCACACTGCAGTGTAAATGACTAATTTTAAGATGTAATGAAAACCATCAAACATCGATTATAAACAGGCCTTCTGTCTTCGTTATGTATGCTGGGAAACAGTGTTTAAGGAATTTGCTTGGAAGTGATATGGCAGAAGAAAATATGTCACCATGCATGTGCCCATTATTCTATATGAGATATGCATAGTATGGACATCGTGATTTTGGACAAGCGCGTTGCAAACCTGTGCGTAAAATATCGTGAGATGGCAAGCACGCGTATGTCAAACAAATAGCCTACAGGACATGGAGGAAGATTAAACCAAAACAGAATAACACAGCTGATCGCACATTACACGGTTTTAAAAACTTACCGATATCTGCGAAGCTCACTATTTCATATCCTTGACCTTTTGTATGTTGCTGGTTGTTGTCCAGTTCCAGAGTGCCGTCTGGTCTCACGCGTCCCGCGTGCAACTTGCGGAGAGCGGTGAGGAGCGCTGCACGGGGCACCGTCTGAGTGATGTTGGGTCTCGCTCTCATGTGCAGCTTGTTTAAGATCTGTTGCTTGGCCATCTCAACCAGGAGCCTCTCCTCGGACCCCTTGTCCATCATCGGCATGCCGCAAGACGCGCATCCTCCTTGGGGTGCAGCCCCAAGTCCCTCCATCAGCAGAAACGTCATCAGAAGAAACGTTGGCAGTATTGAGGACATCAGCATGTTGGACTCTTTAGAAGTATAGACTTGCATTGTAGAAGTAGGCACAGGGGGAAATAATAAATTAAGTTGAGAGTTAAGAGTTCTTTTGTTTTTCTTTGAAAGTTCGCCGACTGTTCTCGAGGGTCCTATCCCTGCAGTTTGATTCCGTGAGAGAGTTGAGTGGTACTTCAACACCTGATGCTGGACAGATCTAGGGTAATCCCCCCAAAACTTGTGACACAGTAGAGGAATGCACCAATGAGCGCATCAGGGACAAGTGTACGCTCTCTCTCTCACACACACACACACACACACACACACACACACACACACACGCACACACACACACACACACACACACACACACACACACACACACACACGCACACGCGCACACACACACACACGCACGCGCGCGGGAGAGAGATAGCGAGTGAGCGCAGCAGCTGCGCATGGTGCTTAGCGGGACAGTAACTTTACTGGGGACATGTAATATTTCATCATCGATGCATCACTATATGCATAGTAAATAAATTAACCTTAATCATATACTACACTCGTACACCCTTAGTGCCACGTAGACACTTTATCATCCAGACGCATTCATTGCAGAGCGGTAGCGTCACCCCGTCACAGTGGCGGGCTAAAGTACAAAAACTGTCTGTGCACTTTACCCTACTTTCGTTCCCATCTGTATATATTTGCAGTTTTGGGAAATGCAATGTAGGCTAACACGTGTTGCCCCATCTATAGCAAATGACGCAATTCGTGTATCCACCTGATGGCATTCATCTGAGGACCATTTTTTTCACATCAAGATGCCAGGCCTCTTTTTTTTGTGATCAAGATTTTTTATTGCTTTTAACAACACATAACAATGACAATACAGAACAAGAAAGGAAGGGAGGGGGAAAAGAAAGAAAACTAAAAAGAAAAGGGGTAGTGTAGCAGACAAGTGCCAAATAGTAGAAATATAACACAATCCGGATTGGGGTAAATGGAAAATCAAATCACAGAGCAGTCAGGTTGGTCAAGTTCAATGAATAAGCCTTCCACGCATCAACTGTACTGGGCCTTGCTTTGTTCAATCTGGCCGTTGTGCATCAAGATTCACAATCCTCTGTAAAGAGTCAAACCAAAAAGTGTTCATACTGAAATCAGGTGTCATCCAATGTTGAAGAATAGTCTTTTTTGCAGAGGTGAAACCAGCAAATAACATTTTCTTTTGCGTAATACTTAGATCAAAATCAGAGTCGTCATTGAGCAAACATAAACATGGATTAGGAACATAGTGAATCTTAAATAACTTGGACATCACAGAATGTACATGTTTCCCAAAAATGTGCCACGACTGGACACTCCCAGTCCCAGAACATATGGAGAAATGAACCCGGTGTGGGGGTAGGGCAGAATTGACAGTAGTAGTTGGGTTGTAGTTTCATTAAATATCTTCTATATGGTGTAGCATAGGCCCTGTGGATGACTTTAAAATGAATTGAGCTAAGTTTTTGGAGGTTGAATTGAGATTAGACCATATTGTGTCCCAGTTTGGGTGGAAATCCAATTCACCAAGCTCTCGGTTCCATAAAGCCTCAACCGCAAGTGGTTTTTTAATTGCGTCCACTAGATTGTGATAGATTCTGGATACACAGCCACGAGAGGTTGGGGTATGTTCAATCCAGGCTATCATGGGGTGAGTTGGAAGTGGGGAGCGCCAAGGCACTCCATAGGCCTTGAGTGAGGACCTCAGCTGTAGATAAACAAAATATGATGACGCTGGAAGGACAAACTTAGTTTGGAGGTGCTGAAATGAAACTAGGCCATCATTGTCATACAAGTCTTTATTTTTTTTCCTTTAGTATTTACACCCCGTGAGCTCCATGTTTGCTGGGTGAATGGTCGGTTACCCGACATCAAGTTTAGGTTATTCCATAAAGGAGTGGAGGAACAGAATCGCAAGGAACCTCCCATGATTTTCTCAGACGCTTTCCACACCTTAAGGGCGTTATCTATAATGCAACCAAATCTATGACTGAGAGTCCTACGTCCAGTGCCTGAGAAAAGTAAATCCTCTAATCTGACTGGACTGACCAGGCCTGCCTCTATGCCAGGCCTCTTTTTAGAAAATTTAAAAAGTAAATTAGACTAACCCGGAGAAATAAATGTTGAATGAATAAATAAATAAAATAAATAAATCTTGAACATGCTTTTATTCTTCAGGGATTATCATGTCTTGGTACACTACCGTGTGTGTGTGTGTGTGTCTGTGTGTTTATTCATATAGCACATTTGACATAAACACAGAATATAACGGCCACAAGAATAATCCAAACTCAATTTCCCTGGTCAAGGAGCACAACATTCATGACCTCAGTGCCTCAGTGTTCCTCAAGGAGTTTATTGTAGGCTACAGTACTAGCTCGCCGACATGTGGACAGTTGCGGGAACTACACTGCATTTTCAATAAGTGTCACTTTATTGTAGCCTAATTATGTCAAGAAACTTTTCTATACACCTACTGGTCGTCTAAATGTTACATTACGTGTTATGCCAAACTCACACATGGCATACGCGTATACAAGGCTGAGAGAAAAGAGAGAAAGAGAGAGTTCAAAATGACAAATCACACACACGCACGCACGCACGCACGCACGCACGCACGCACACACACACACACACACACACACACACACACACACACACACACACACACACACACACACACACACACACACACACACACACACACACACACACACACACACACACACACACACACACACACACACACACACACACACACACACACACTCACTCACTTATGGCCTATGCGTCATGTGCTTCAAATATGAATGAAGAAAGTTTTGCACAGCATATTGTATGCATACCATGGAACATGTTTTAGTCCAATTAGGACCAGAATAGGAATTAAAGAATGAATAGTGCATGCACTGAGCTTGTATTTTAAGCATCGACGATGTGTGTATTTGATATGTGCACCATGGCACCAAGTAAGCAAGTTAACACGCGTATTAATCGATTCGTATAGTTTGTTCGTTATGTTTGTTAGATTAATTTCGGATGAATGTTAAACGGAGCGGAGAGCGAGCGAGTGAGAGACAAGTGATCTGACGTAAGAAAAAAAACGTAAAAACTATTTCAGACGCGTGAACACGGTGACGCTGGAGCTAAGGCGAATCGTTTTTTGTTTTAACATTTATTTTATTTTATTTAAAGATTAGGGTCCTTTATCCTTTAGTCATTTTCGTTTTAGTATATTTAATTATATTATTATATTATATATTATATTTCTCACGCGGTGCTGTTTTGACAGCCGGGGTCGCGCAGCTTATTACAGGCTGCGTTCGTACACTCGCTCTGGGAAATCTGATCAGCACTCACGGAATGCCTCTCGTCCAATCAAATCACTCGGTCCCTTTATGACGTTGAACCCACTGTGCGCTCCGGCGCTCTCGGAGCGAATTTACGAACGCAGCCACAGGTTCGCTTGGCTGTTTATCGTTAGCTTAGCCACCGTTAGAGCTAGCGTCAAAGCGAAGCAAAGCGTTTCGTAGGGTGATTGTCTCAAGAGATAACGCTAGAAAACACGAGAAAACACGAGACACCTCTCAGAAATGGGTCAATGGGGTTGATGGCAACCGAAGTCAATGTGATTAATGTCTTCTGTGAATAGCTAGTAGGCTTGACATTTGGTGTATGTCTCATACAGACATAAGACAAGGTACAGTAGCGTTGCTCACTAGCTGATGTTGCTAGGCTAGCTGCCTCTCTGTTATTGTCGGCAGTGCGTGACGTTAGAATTATAAGGTTCTATCTCCATTTTTGTCTAAATTGAGTTTTTTCCATAATCTGATCCATTAGGTGTTTATTAATGCCTGTGTGGTGTTATTTTTTTAATGTTGCCATTTTTGAGTTAGTAATTCATAAAATCCAAAGGTTCCATCTCACAGAACATAATGGAATGTAAAAACTTTGACGCTCAATATCTCTGAACCACCCTAAACGGAGATAGAACCTTCTCATTCTAAACGGAGATAGAAGAACCTTATCATTCTAAACGGAGATAGAACCTTATCATTCTAAACGGAGATAGAACCTTATCATTCTAAACTCACGGTATCCTGCTGACCCCGGCGGGTTGACAGGCAGGCTTTAACCCTGTGCAGCTAAATATCATTGAAGAAGAAGAAAGAAGCTCTCGAAAATTGTATTCAACGAAAAGAAAGACCCGTCTCAAGGTAAGCGAGCTGTCAAACCTGCGAGACACAACCTGCCATTCCAAATGAATGACAGTGGAAAAAAAATGACCAATGTTGGATTGAATTAAATAATCGATATAACCAGTTAAGATTCATCACCCGATTGTTTCTAGAGGAGAATTCCAGTTTGAAGTCAAACTCAAGTGAACAGAAATGTTGTTGTGTGTCAACCAGCAACACTGTGTTAGTTGGTTAGAATGTTAGATGATCAATCGATTCAGCTATGGCCTGTATCAATGTGGGTGTGGCCTGTATCAAAGTGGGTGTGGCTTAGACAGTTAGGGGGAGTGGCTTAGGTCAATGTGGGAGGGGCTTAGACAGTTAGGGGGAGTAGATAGTTGGTTAGATCAATCGATTCAGCCACCGTGCTGCACTTTGAGCACCACCGCGATGGACAGCTCCCTTTGCAGCCAGTCAGCTCCCTGTGCAGCCAGTCAGGTCCCTGTGCAGCCAGTCAGGTCCCTATGCAGCCAGTCAGGTCCCTGTGCAGCCAGTCAGCTCCCTTCGCAGCCAGTCAGGTCCCTATGCAGCCAGGCAGGTCCCTATGCAGCCAGTCAGCTCCCTGTGCAGCCAGGCAGGTCCCTATGCAGCCAGGCAGGTCCCTATGCAGCCAGGCAGGTCCCTATGCAGCCAGTCAGGTCCCTATGCAGCCAGGCAGGTCCCCATGCAGCCAGTCAAGTCCCTATGCAGCCAGTCAGCTCCCTTCGCAGCCAGTCAGGTCCCTATGCAGCCAGGCAGGTCCCTATGCAGCCAGTCAGGTCCCTATGCAGCCAGGCAGGTCCCTATGCAGCCAGGCAGGTCCCTATGCAGCCAGTCAGGTCCCTATGCAGCCAGTCAGCTCCCTGTGCAGCCAGTCAGGTCCCTATGCAGCCAGTCAGCTCCCTGTGCAGCCAGTCAGGTCCCTATGCAGCCAGTCAAGTCCCTATGCAGCCAGTCAGCTCCCTGTGCAGCCAGTCAGCTCCCTGTGCAGCCAGTCAGGTCCCTATGCAGCCAGTCAGGTCCCTATGCAGCCAGTCAGGTCCCTATGCAGCCAGTCAGGTCCCTCTGCAGCCAGTCAGGTCCATTTGCAGCCAGTCAGCTCCCTATGCAGCCAGTCAGGTCCCCATGCAGCCAGTCAGGTCCCTATGCAGCCAGTCAGGTCCCTGTGCAGCCAGTCAGGTCCCTGTGCAGCCAGTCAAGTCCCTGTGCAGCCAGTCAGCTCCCTATGCAGCCAGTCAGGTCCCTTTGCAGCCAGTCAGCTCCCTATGCAGCCAGTCAGGTCCCCATGCAGCCAGTCAGGTCCCTATGCAGCCAGTCAGGTCCCTATGCAGCCAGTCAGGTCCCTATGCAGCCAGTCAGCTCCCTGTGCAGCCAGTCAGCTCCCTATGCAGCCAGTCAGGTCCCTGTGCAGCCAGTCAGGTCCCTTTGCAGCCAGTCAGGTCCCTTTGCAGCCAGTCAGGTCCCTTTGCAGCCAGTCAGGTCCCTTTGCAGCCAGTCAGCTCCCTTTGCAGCCAGTCAGGTCCCTATGCAGCCAGTCAGGTCCCTTTGCAGCCAGTCAGGTCCCTTTGCAGCCAGTCAGGTCCCTATGCAGCCAGTCAGGTCCCCATGCAGCCAGTCAGGTCCCTGTGAAGCCAGTCAGCTCCCTGTGCAGCCAGTCAGGTCCCTGTGCAGCCAGTCAGCTCCCTGTGCAGCCAGTCAGGTCCCTGTGCAGCCAGTCAGCTCCCTGTGCAGCCAGTCAGGTCCCTGTGAAGCCAGTCAGGTCCCTGTGCAGCCAGTCAGGTCCCTGGGCAGCCAGTCAGGTCCCTATGCAGCCAGTCAGGTCCCTGTGCAGCCAGTCAGCTCCCCTATGCAGCCAGTCAGCTCCCCTATGCAGCCAGTCAGGTCCCTATGCAGCCAGTCAGGTCCCTA